>NC_135621.1:61491452-61840202 GCF_053574225.1 Canis aureus | reverse complement strand
CTTCGAAAGAGCTCTAAGAAAGGAAAATGATAATTCCCTCCTTTTAGGAAACAATTTTAATACATCTAGGTTTTCCTTATTTTATATGAATTAATTCACTTTGTTAAGCATGCCGTGTCTTCTTAACTGGATGGTATGACCTCCTCTGGGCCTCCCTGTGGACATCCAGAGGAATCATAGATCCTTATGAGACAGAATTCAACACTAAGAATCAAACATATGCTTTGTAAACCTTAACAAAGAGGGCAGCCCAGGTGGCTCAGTGGTCTAGCGCCACCTTCAGCCCAGGGTGTGATCCTGGAGACCCAGGATTGAATCCCATTTTAGGCTCCCTGCATGGAGGCTGCTTCTCCCTCTGCCTGTGTCTGTGCCTCTCTCTCTCTCTCTCTCTCTCTCTCTCTGTATGTGTCTCTCATGAATGAATAAACAAAATCTTAAAAAAAAGAAAAACTTCAACAAAGATACCAAGGAGTTTCATGTTAGTCAAAAATGGTTGAATCCATACCAAACTCTCCCTTTGAAAGTCCTTGGAACTTACATGATTTTTTTCAGCAACTGCAGTATTGTACTTTCAGTTAGTTCTGTGGAGTTGCTATAACAAGTATTAGTTATTTCTCCTGCCCAGCACAACATTATCTGCCTCATTATCTGCTCTGTACACCATTACCTGTCTGCCTCAATCATCCCATCCATAAAATGGGGTTAATAATATTGGTCCTTATTTACCTTGGACAAATACTGCCAGAAAAAATGAGAATATAAATTAAATTGCTTGCTACTCTTTGGAAGAAAGCTGCCTTAGAAACACAGGCTTATTATTTCTCCATAGAAAAAGCAAAATATATTAGGGTTTGCACAATGTTGCTAGCTGTGATTTTACTCTTTTTTTAACCCTAGGCAGAAGGACTACATTAATTCCAGTCCCTAGGTGAACCTTTTATTCCATTTTTCCACTGGAGGAAAAAAAAAGTTACTTTGCAAAGAAAGAAAGAAAAAAATGTAGTATTCCCAAACCTCATTTACGGAACATTCTGTTCTCCAAATTACAGCACAGCAAGCAGGCAAGTGGGAACTTTTAGAATCCTGCATCCAAGCCGGTTCTACACAGCACCCACTAATACAAAATGGCTTTAATTACTTTAATATAAATCCTGGAAATGTGCAGATGGATTGTAATAATTATGCAAAACTGCGATGGTCCTTTATAGAAACACAGATCTTGCTAGCTTAAAAGAGAATGAAAGGAACACAAGTTCAACACAATATGTCAGGAAGCATATCTCCTAAGAAGTCCTGTATTTCAAATGCCAAGCTGTACGTTTCATCGGATGTGGCAGTTGTTATGGAAACTATGCTTTTTGATTGAATAGCAGAATAAATACCTACCTAAAATCAGCATGATGGGCTAGTGCATAAATTAAGAACTCCCCAAGACAACAATTACTTGGAGTTCTTCCTTGAGATAAATTTGAAATATATATGTGTGTGTGTGTGTGTATGTGTGTAATCTGAGTTTAAATTTTTCGAAACTAAAGACTCCTTACCTAGAACAGTCAAACCTGCTTCACAATGTGTGTGAATATGACTATGTGTTTACACCTAAACACACACCTCACTCACACGCTGTACACTTAAGACTTACTGAATGAAAAATGTGATGTTTGCCAAAAAGGCAAATTTTTTTATCACATTTCTTCACTTTCCTTCTGAATTAGTACAGGAGAAGCCTTGGGAAACAAATGTTGAGTTATTATCATTGTCATTTTTAAATCAAGTGGGTCGTATATAAATGTGGAAAAATCCCCAGGCATGAGAGAAAGGTCAGTTAAACATGGTTTTCATACTTTCACGAGTCTGATACTAGACTGTTGCTGATTCCTATTGATATTAACAACCTTTCATAAATCATAATACAAATACTTCTATCTTTCCATGTAGATATAATTTGCCTATTTGTTGACTTAATTAAAGGCTCACTGTATAAAGAATGAAATAAAACATATTGAGGTTTGTTTTCCTCTTTCATATTTTACATGGACTGATATGCCAAGGAAAAAAGTGAGTGCAACAGGCACCCATATCACAAACTTCTCCATAATGGGCATGCATTCGCCCATTGGATCAACATCTTTCAATTTATTAGCATGACAAAGGACACAATTATTTTGGATATGCCTGAATGCAATTTTCATTAACTTTGCAATGATTTATTAACAAAAGTGTCAGGAATGTAATAAAAGCAGCAGGACTCCTCAAAATGCCAAAATAAAAAAAAAATGAAGAATACAGCAGAATTTCCCAACACGCCTTACGGCATCAGGTCAATAAGGTTGCCTGATTCCATCAAAAGCATCACCATGGTGAGTGAACTCTGCAATTAACAAAGAGTAAGCACAAAAAATGCTAATATCTCATTTGAATGTAATTATGCACAGATTACTGTTCACTGGAACAAGAAAAGGGATTTTAATTGTCATCCAAAGTTACATGCAAACCCTGGATTCTAGTTAACTTTTTTTTTTTTTTTTTTTTTTTTTTTTGGTTGAGGGGTTCATGTGAGAATAAAGCTTACAGTTCACAAATTCTTATGTTCAGGGACATTGTAAAAGGCATTGCCTTTGTTTAAGGGATACAACTTGCAAAGTTTTAAAATAACATCATTCCATGTATGTTGGCAAGGTTAGTTTGTAATAAGTTTCACCATCGTTTGCATTTTAATACTATTTGATCTCATTTACATGTTTAAATTTGTTCCTGTAATAAAATTCATTAGTATGTTTATCATAACCACATAATGAATATAGCCCTTATGTAAAATAAAAAATTGAAAGTACATTAGAGACATTACAAGCTGTTTGAAATTACTGTGCTTTGCATATTATACCTTATTAATTAAATTATAAATTATTTATTTATGTATTTCTTTAATCAGGGGCAAGCACTAGAACAATATTATATTAGTATAAGAAACACAATACAACTCAAAGCTAATTCACACGTGGACCAATTTTACGTAAACGCATGCAGATCCATTTTGCCATGGGGTGGTGAATGCCACTTCCCCTGCTGAGCATCAAGGGATGTGAAACCACTGTTTAAAGGAGAGTGGAGGGCAGAGGAATTAGAAATGCTTCTTGTGCAAGTTAAAAACTGCACTTGTTAGTATAATATCTCCTTTTGCCATCTCATTTTATTAGTATAATTAATTAGGTCAAATATTCAGATGGAAGCAAAGATCAGATCATCATAAGAGCCCATACCATGTCTATTTTATTTGGAGTCCCTGGGAAAGGAAAAAGTAATCTTTTCTTTTTTCCTTTCATTTCCTTTGTCAGCAGTGACAGAGAATATGAATGAGAGAGAAGGAGAGGAAAAAGGAGAGAAAACAATACCCTGGAAAATGAACCCAAATTTAGGGAAACAAGCACTAAGTTCACTTTTCTCATTCATTTTTTAAAATCATTTTTCAAAAACCACAAGCAGAATATCTACAATCTCTTTCTGGTTATGTTCACATGATTTACAGATCTAAGTTAGTTTCCTAATCCCTGGTTTGAGTACACTGCTCCGATTACAGGCTCAGCCTATGTCTATACACACAACAGATTTGACTGTTTTGATAAGCAATTACTTTTGTCTACATGGTCAAACAAGATGAGCCTCACATAGGGCAGGGCCTTCAGGCCTTAAAGAAGCCTGTGAAGTGAGGGTGGGAGAGGGAAAAGCCCTTCGATGAATAGCCTGATGTGGAGAGTGCCTGGGCTTTAGAGTCATAGAGGTCTGGAGTTTAATCAGGGCAGTCTCTTCTTCCAAATAAGGATAATCCTAACTCACAGAGTTGTTCTGATGATTAAATGAGATTAATACTTTTAAATGGTTTAGCATGGCTACATAGTTTATGCTCAATAAATGTTAATTCCAGGACTATTTCTGTGCAGGAACACAACTGAACAATACACCAGAATCTCCTCATAATTCCCCAGCCTGCATGGAATGCTAGAGCTCATTTTTTATAGATATCAGCCTCTGATATAGGAAAAAGCAAGCTAAATACAGAGAAGGGTAATGTTCAATGCAAATGTCAAAAGAGACTACTACAAGTTAGTTATAAATATCTCTCTAAATAATAAAAATAACTTTATTGTCTCCATCAGTTTTAAGTTTAGTGTGCAAGTCCCTCTCATCTCAGTTTCCACAATTTGGTAAACACCAGAAGAGAAGAGTAGATGGGGAAAGCAGTAGCATCAAGAGATGCTGCAGGATGAGGAGAAGCCCACTACTGTGAGTGTGTTTGGTTGCTAACTTAACAGGGTCTTTGGCAGATTGCTAAAACCAAGACATATCTGTATTCACTTTTTCTTGGCACCCAGCTAAACCTTTTTTTCTGAGCTATTCTGCAGTTAGACGAAGCCATATAACTGAGTTCTGGCTAGATAGATAGATAACTGGATAGATAGAAGTGATACATGCTATTTCTAGACCTGGTCTCTAAAAACTCCTACCAATCTGCCATGCTATTTCTTTGTCCTCTACCCTCTCTGTCTGGATAGAAACTACCAGCCAAGGACACTGAGTCTTCTGGAAACAGGGTGGGGAGGGCCACTGCATGGCAAGAACATGGATTTCCTAAATGACTATGTGATACATAGCACCCCCCATCAACTTTGTTTTGTCACACCACTGAGAATTTAGACATTTTGTTACGACTGTGAACCTATTCTGACTAGAACTTGGTGATCATGAAAGGTGGGTAGCTTTTGTTTTTCTGAAAAACTCCCTCTTACTGGAAATATAATTCTAGATATAATTAATTTGTTTTGTGTCAGGAAAAAAGAGATGCCCTCAAATTATTTTTTTTAATTTTAAATGAAATTTGACTAAGATAATACATTTCTGCAAGATTCTTTCAACAAAGGAATTTCCTCTAGTATAATAGGCACTTCCTCTACTTT
This sequence comes from Canis aureus, assembly GCF_053574225.1. Taxonomy (NCBI): domain Eukaryota; kingdom Metazoa; phylum Chordata; class Mammalia; order Carnivora; family Canidae; genus Canis; species Canis aureus. The sequence continues at coordinate 61,835,250 of NC_135621.1, read as the reverse complement.
TAATACATGGTTTTTATTTTTAAATTATTTTTTCGCTGAAAGATAGTTGATATATAATAATTATGTAAGCGTAAGCTGTATTATGTGTTGATTTGATACACATATATATTACAATATAATCACCACCATAGCATTAGCTAAAACCTAGTTACTATAGGTATTTTCTAAAACAATAAATCTTCACTAAAACACATGACTATATATTGTGCTTTCAAGTAGTATCCTATATATATAACTACAGGACAAGAAAATTAACTCTTGAGAAAGAAAGAAACCAATATATATAGATGTTCATTATAGAGAAATTAGATTCACTGAACAAAAGGTTTCATCAAAACACATGTTTCTAATCAATGTGCTCTGCTTTCCTGAGGGCAAATTTCCAGCCAAAATGCTTCATTAGCAAATAATCAAGACACCCCTACCTTTGTACTACTTTTGAACTGGGAACTGTCAGTGGGCCACATATAAAGGATGGATAAGGCAACACAATGAACACAAAAACTCTAAAATCGGTAAATAAAATAGAAGCGTAAGTATGTTATGGACCCACTAAGTAATAGAACAATGTGGGATGCCACATGGGAAAGCAAGGTCAATAGAGAGTAGAAATAAAATAAAATTTTATTGCATTTCTAATAATTCAGCAGGTAAAGAATCTCCAGATTGTCTAATAGTCTATCAGTTGCTATTTTGATTAGCACACTAAAAAATCTTTTTTTTTTTTTTTTATTGGTGTTCAATTTACTAACATACAGAATAATACCCAGTGCCCGTCACCCATTCACTCCCACCCCCCGCCCTCCTCCCCTTCTACCACCCCTAGTTTGTTTCCCAGAGTTAGCAGTCTTTACGTTCTGTCTCCCTTTCTGATATTTCCCACACATTTCTTCTCCCTTCCCTTATTTTCCCTTTCACTATTATTTATATTCCCCAAATGAATGAGAACATATAATGTTTGTCCTTCTCCGACTGACTTACTTCACTCAGCATAATACCCTCCAGTTCTAAAAAATCTTAAAATATCATTTGCACCTTCCAATACTGGGCATAATATAAAACTCTTTTGTAATCTGTGTGCATTTTTTTCAGTGTTTTTTTAAGCACCTAAATGGCCTTTATTGGTTATGGTCTATTAGCATAGAGGTTGAATGTTCTTCCAGAACAAGGGCCTAAAGATCCATTCAAAATTTTATTCAATTTGCTTTACATGGTAGCACCCCACAATTCAGATGGTCTATTAATAACCAGCAAGAAAGGACAAAGACATATGGCTTAGTTCAAATGAAGGTAAGCAACAAAAGTAATTCAAACCAAGAAGTAGAGCCTATAGCGATTAGATACTGAATGACCTATCTTAATAAATGGGGAAAAAAAACACATAAAACAAGCATACAACAAATAACCTGCCACCTGGACTCTATATCTAGTTATATATAAAAATGGTATGAGATAGAAGGTGAAAGAAAAAGTAGAGCAACTCATGTTTGTTGAGCACCTACTATGTAACAAGTGCTCTCATTCCCATGTCCCCATGGAAACATTTCTTTTCAAGGGCACTAATGACCTCTCATGGTTTTCTATACTCAGCCTGGACTTCTGCCGCACTGAGCCCCAGACCAATGTGCTTGCCCAACTCCCAATTCATAGCTTACCTGGGATGTCCTAAAAGCTTCTCAAATTTTAAGATGTGTTAACTGGGGATCTTCCTCCCCCGCCCCCCACACACACACCCATTCCTGCCAGACTGCTCCACCTTAGCCAATAACAACTCTCTCTTTCCATATTCTTAGGCCAAAACAGTTGGTCCTTCTTGACTCCCATCTTTTCCTACACCCACATCCAGCAACAAATCCTGTCAGCTTTACCTATAGAGTATATGCAGAATCTAACTGCTCAGGGGGAGTTCTTTTAAAATCAGAAACTAAAAACAAAACAAAAAACAAACAAATAAATAAAACCAGAAACTAGATTATGTCATTCTCTTGCTTAAAACCTCCAATCACAGCCAAGATAAAAACCAGGGTCCTGTCCAATCCACCAGGCCCTGTATGGTCTGGCCTCATAGCTCTCTCCCTGACTAGATCTTCTTCTACCTTTTCCCACACACTCACTCCTCTCCAGCTATACCAGGCTCTTTGTAGTTTCTTCATACACTGTAGGCACACTCCTGCCTCAGGACTTCTGCACCTGCTGTTAACCCTTCCCAGGACATTCTTCTCAATGATACTTTTATTCAAATGTCATTATTTTCTGATGACCTTATTTAAAATTGCTATCTTTCTACTTCTTGCTCTGGCATTCAATATTTCCTTTTTTTCTGGCCTATTTTTCTCCAAAACACATATTACATTTATTTTCTTTAATGTCTGACCTCCCTCTTTAGAATGTAAGTATATGAAGGATTTTTTTCCTACTTTGTTTTCTGCTTTATTTTCAGAACTAAGAAGCCCCAAATCCTTGGGAGAATATATCATCTTACTTAATTCAAATGGATCTTTTGACTGAGGAATTATCAACATTTTCATACACAAGTTGAAAAAACTGAAGCTTAGAAAGAATAAGTAATATTCCAAGTAGCAAAGGTGGGAAAAGGAAAATGGACAAAAGTCTTGGTCTGTCTTTTGAGCTATCTTGTTGTCTCCATCACATCACCCGCCATCACATAAAGAAACTATACCTTACTTACTTAAAATCCACTTGGGCTCTAGGGTCTGGAATCAGTCAAGTATTTTATTGTTGTTTTATTTTTCCTCTTCCCTAATCCATTTTGTTGAGTTTCTTAGGCTTACTTGAATTTTAAAAACCATTTTATTTAAAAATTAAAATAGTATTACATCAAATTTTTAAAAATATTTTCTTCAAAGTTTATGCATTATCTAACCAGGAATAGAATTATGATGTGAACCAGCTTCCTAGGGTATGTCGAAATTTATGTTTCCTTTGATTGCAAACTTTAAGAAAAAAGTCTGAAAAATAAGTTCCATGGAATGATCATAATATGGATTTTTTTCTAATCTTCCTGCACTGATAATTCATTTTTCATCCAATAGACGCATAAAAAGAAGAAAAAGAAGACACAAGAAGGGAAGGAGAAAAAGAGATGAAGGTCAAGAGTGTCCCACTTCGTAAATGGGTAATAGTCATTATTCAAATCTGTATTCCAAAATTTAGAGAAAACTTAAAGAGTTCTTCTAATAGATTTGGGGACCTTTACAGACTGTAATTCAATTGAGAGAACAATTTGCACGTGCACACATACATACACACACTGCAGACATTTATCTTAAGCCATTTGGAACATTTGCAGATTTCCATCATTCTTTATGATTCTGAAATTGGCATCCCTTATTATTAACGTATTGGATACTGTGAAAAGATCCACCCTGCTAAATTTAAAGATAAAGATTAATTCTTCAATCTTAAATATTTAAACAAAATTAAAGGTAATTTTAATACAAAAAAGATGCAGAAATAACAAACCTTCCTCTAACTTCTAAATATGAAGTTTGATACATGAAAACACATACTCTGATGGGTATGTTTAAGTCAAGAGGGTGAATTTGAAGCCACACATATTCCTCTTACAAATGTCAGTTGCTTCTAAGGGGATCAAACATAAATGTTAACACTTTAAAATAAATAAATAAACAAATAAATAAACAAGCACTACCTCAGCAAAGTTTCAAGTCAAAATAATAACTGGCATTATTACTTCTAAAATTTGAGAATTTCCCAATCTTCAAAAAGGGCTAGATGAAAAGATATTAATTCTTATTCATCCCCTGTTTACCTCCTAAGTCATTTCAGGATGCTTGCTACACAAAGTGAAAAGCATGGACCAGCTATATCTGCTTCACCTGGGAACTCATGAGTAATGAAGCATCTTGAAGCCATCCTAAACCCACTATGTCAGATTCTGCATTTTATGAGGGTCCCCAAAAGATGCATATGCACATTAAAATTTGAGGAGCATTTATGTATACTATTGAGCAAAATATTTTTGCTTAGTTACAAGAACTAAACTACCTTGGGGCGCCTGGGTGATTCAGTTAGTTAAGCATCCAACTCTTGATTTCAGCTCAGGCCATGATCTCAGGGTCCTGGGGTTGAGCCCTCCCTCAGGTTCTATGCTCAGCATGGAGTCTGTTTGGCCTCTTCTTCTGCTTCTCCCCCCCCACCCTCCGCAACCCAGGCACTTGATGCATGCTCTCTCTAAAATAAATAAAATATTTTTAAAAAATTAAACTACCTTTGCACAATGAAAGAAATGGGCATACAAATAAGCTACCATAGCAGTGATATATTCAGAGAAATAGAAGAAGACTATCTTGAGGACACTATTTCTTTTGCTTCTCATTTTGTATAAGGAATAAATGCTAATGAGGAATCCATATCAGCAGTTATGGCTTCTTGAACATTGACTCAACTAACCTGAAAGCAGTTTTTGAGCTCTGCCAAGAAGACCACCATTATCACTGAATAAAAATAATTTCATTCTCAAGTCTAACATTTAAATGATATAAGATTCCAATTTAATTAGGACAACAATGTGAAGCCAGCTCAAATAAAAAGCAGGGACAATTCTCTAATGGATTTAAATTACGAGCTTGTGACAGACTATGACAGATGACATATTTACTTTTCATATGAGCTAAATGAATACCTTAGATAAAATGTGCTAAAAACACAGCAAATTTGGAATTAATGAAACCGTTGATAATATATTTTTAAAGAACACTTTCTCTTGTAAAAGAAAATAAATCTGCAAAGTGAAACAGTTAGTTAAAATGGCAAAATCCAATACATTATTGGAGCTTAGTAATGAGTTGGGAATTTGACCTTTCTTCAGAAATTGAAGATGCTCTAATCAGAATTAGCCAGGTGCACATGGGGGTCAAGCGCCATCCTGAAGTTTCACTAAATAGCTTCTATCTCGCCTCTGATCATAAATGCTTCAGATCCCAGGCTTTGACATCTCAGTGACTTCAGTATTGTGGTTAGGCGGCTGCCACTTATTTCATTTTCAATGCACCAAGTTTTGCATGCCTTAACTAGGGAGCCTTTTGGCAAAATATTTAGTCTAATAAATTCATGATCTAGCATTTTATCTTCTTTATCGTGGCCTTCGTCTCTTTAAGAAAAAGAATTCAAATACAACTGCAGAAACTGAGTGGAAAATGAGAATGTAAGTGTACACATGCTTGAAGACATCACGGTGAACTAATGACTAATTACTGTGCAATTGAATACTAATGGAGAGACTCATGAAATCAACATGAACAGGAAATGAACTCAATATGACCAATGGTTCCACAATTAAAATCAAATAAATGCCTAGTATAATAGAAAGACTTAAAAGATATTACTACAACCAGTCAATTATTCTTTGGGTTATACTTTACTAAAATAAGCATAATGCTAGGTAGAAGTAGCTAGCTGGATATCTTTTGAAAAGTTAATGTGCATCTGAAATATGAATTATAGTACTATAATTATCCTCAAATTAAAGTATGTAAAACTAGTTCAATAGCAAGTCACTTATTAAAGCAAATCAGATAAACATGCATTTCAGGAAAGAAACTTGAGAGGTTAACTTTCTAGGACCTCTTAATTAATTAATTGTCACTCCAAATGTTTAACTCTTTAATCCTTGGTAGTCCAGTCAGAAAACTGTCGATAGGAAGCAAGCTTGGGCGCTGGGGAAAAGGCAACACACAAACAAAACAAACAAATTTAAAAAGCCTCTACTTCCAATGCCTAACGAAGTAAAGGCAATTATAAAAATTGATTAATAAATTTGCCACCACTTTTAAGAAAATTGCATGCATATTTCCTTTAGTTCTATTTCATTTACTTCTTCTCCACGATCCAATGGCTGAATAAGGCAGATTAAAATAAACTGCAATATTTTCTCTTGAAAAGTCTACTCACTTATCAGCTGTGGATCTAATCAAGGACCTAATAAGTCCATAATGGTACATTTACTTCCCAGGAGAAACCATTGTTTCTCATCATTCCAGAAAATACCCCCTTGCAAGGTGCAACCAAGAGCCACAGACTCACTGCAACAGTCTAATAATTTGATTGGGAGCCCTTAGGCAGGGATAACTTAAATTATAATTAGAGAGCCTTCACACTGGTGCTAACATCTGTGTACTGAACCACCGTATACTGATTAAAGGTTTTTAAAAGGGAACTAAGTACTTCCCACATTAGAGACAAGTCTAATTCTAATGGCCCTCATCCTTGGTATGTAATACTTCAACATTCCCTGCTGAGATTTCTGCTTGTGAATCCAAGGAATCCATACCCTGGGTAATAACTGTCTTAGAAATGTCCAAAAAATGCTCAGGTATAAATAGCCAGAAGGGCAGAGCCCTGGGAAATTAAAGAAAGCACTATTCATTTCATCACTCTTCCTATGTCTACTTCCCCCTGACCGTTGTGGCTACCTAGTTGAGGTGCTTTTGTTTTTGTTTTTCTGTTAAAAGAGTGATTCGAGGGAGAGGGTCAGAACTCAGCGAAATTGCCATGGGGGCACCAATTAATGAAAGTTGACATGAATGAGGACACACATACTGCACTGTTCAGTGTCCTCCTGCCTTGTCATTAAATGAATCACGCATGCAAAGAGAACAGAGCAGGAAGAAAGCAGAGCCACAGAGCTCTCCCCCAATACCCTAGCCACTCTGCTCCTTCTCCTCCGTTCATTAGGGCCTTTTTCAAGCACATGGCTGCAGCAGATGTCCCCGAGAGAACATTTTGTTTCCCCCCTGCATCCAGGCTCAAACACCTGGGCTCTGACATGACGTCCGGTGGAGGCTATTTTCTTTTTCCTTTTTTAAACTTTCCTTTTATTTGGTTTGCATACAAGGCTAATAATGAGGTTTAAAAAACTATACACAATCAGTATACAATTACACTCATCGGGAGCCTGACATGTAATTTCTGATAAACCCGTATAACTATGAACAGCAAAAGGAACCACAGAGCGCACACAATGTGTGGGGTCATCAGAACACAATGCCAACACAATCTCTGCGTCATGTCTTGTTGCATAGTATTAATCAGTGCAAACATTGTTTGGGAAATGAGAGGGGAGAGAAAGAGCAGTTTCCCAGCTGCTAGTGCTTTGCCATCAAATCTGATAGTCAGTTCCATCTAATATAAGAGACTTCAGTAATAAAGCTTAGAACCAACTAATGACTCTTGAGGAGTCTACTTAAACTGCTCAAAATAAAATGAAATAACACATCCTTATATGTAATCCCAACTCTCCTGATAATTTCACATTAGACATTTCTTTAGCAATTTGTTTATTTTCATAAGCTTAGGAAATTATTAGCATCTTTAACAGGTACAATAGGTGGGTATTGAGTATCCACATTACTTAAATGATCAGTTCTAGGCTAATCACTACAATTTTGATTTGCAAATTTTCAAATCCTACATAGTACAATATAGTTATTTTTCTGTTGAGTCTTATAGGGAAAGGATACAATAAGGTTTCATTATGAAAGAATTATCCAGGACCATAAGATGACAGCCTAGGTCACTGGGGAGCACAATGCAATACTATTGTCAATACTATTGATATGTCTTAGGAAAAGTGAGTCTGGGAAATGCAGAAATGTCACAAGCTTTGTTTTACCTTCATTTTAATAGAGCACAGAATGACCTGTATGGGAGGGGTTGACTACTTCAATTAGGTTTATGCTATTTTCAATAGGCGATTCCAATCAGTGCATTTAGCTGGAAAGCAATTCCTGACTTTATTATTACTGTTGTCATCCTTAAAATGCATTCTATTTATTTTTTTAATTCGCCAGGAGGGGCAAAGAGAAGACGGGAGCAATAAAGAAAAGAAGCCAGTAACATGCCCTTAGGGACCAATAGTGAAGGGAGAAGAATCACAGGAGAAGAGAGATAGGAGATGAAAATGAAAGACGTATCTTATTAAACCATCATAATTAAGAAGTAATAGCTATTCATAAAGAGACCCATGCCCAAAGGCCTGAAGATGTCTACAACAGCAAGGGCAAATGTTTTCTAATAGGTAATAATCAACAAATTATCTACATTAAAAAACAAACCGACAGCATACGAATGAGAAGGCCGAGTTCAACCTTCTCTGAGTGCTCCTGTCTTGGGGTCAGCGTGGACAGACCAAAACTGAAACTAACTAAAGAAAAGAAAAACTGGTGACTCCTTTTGAAGTACACATAAATTTTGGCAAACACAGAGATAAAGAGTATATGATAACAGCGCACCTTGCTCCCCATCACCTGTAGCTTATATTAAGGGATGGTCCCTAGTTCTGAACCCTGAGATTACAATTGCTGCCAGAGATCCAAGGGAATCGGGGCCTGATGATGAAACTGACCCCATGTTATTCATTTCGGCACAAGACAGGAATTAATTGGATGGATTTTCCCTTAGCTCCTGGACTTTAAGTTAGCTGGACCTAGGAGTACTGACGAGACAAATCTGAAGGGAAGGAGAAACACATTTAGTCCTTGGACACCCCCTAGTGTCTATGTGAGCATGAAACCATCTCACAGGTATCCCTTCCTTTCCTGCTATATCAAAGGACTGACAGGTCTGTCTCCTAAAGACAAGGACCCAGAACTCCAGCCCTGTGCTCTCCTAGGTCAGGAGTCAAGGTGTCAGACTCAAAACTCCTCCTGGATACTTCCAGAATTTCTGCTTGCCATTAATTTCATCTCAAAGTGGCAGTTTGTCTCAAGAAAATGTGGAAAATTATGGGTAGAGCCAGAAGGGGTCTATAATTTGCTTCCCCCCGCCCCAAATGATGAGTCTCACAGTTAATATACAGGATGCAAAATGAAAAAGAGAAATAGAGGGAAAATCTATTTCAGAGAATATATGGCAGTTTGTCTTTATATAGATAACTTGTGAGTGTTTGAATAAGTTCTGTGATGTATTTATGTTTACCAATGTGATTGGATGTGAATACTGAATAAAGTCTGGGAAAAAACTGCTTGCTACTTCTCTCAGTCAGCGGTTCTTTGAGCAGTATTTCATTTCTGTGATGAAGATATAATTTAAAAGTGGCATGGAAAAGCTTTAGTGTAAGCACCTTTGAAAGTTCCCACACAAATTGTATGTGATTCCCTTTCCATCTAGGTAAATTAATTTTTTGTGTGTACCAGAGTTATCTATGGACTAGGCTTTCTCTGTTAAAATGTTGTTAAAATTATGTAGTGTTATCATGAGTTTTATCCGTGGTCATCTCAAAAGTGTAAATGTGCCAGAATGTCATTACTATATTTGCCTGTTGTAAATACCCAAATCTGCCTCGGTGTGCACAATTCTAGGAAAAACATCCTTCTATATGACTTACTGGAACTCCAAGAGACTCTTCATATTTTCCTAGTTTTTCTAGCATAATGCTTTCCCACCACGTGTTTTGGGGAAGCACTCTGCCATCTTATTAACTTTGAAGGATATATTACAGCAACACTATAGGGCACTTTTTCCTGCTGCACCTGAGTAAGTTGCAACCTATATGAGATTTGATTCTTTACAGAGTCACAGGATTTTAAATGGCAAGGCTCCTCAGAGACCACCTAATTAATACCCTTATTAAGAAATGGGGAGTTCAGAGTGATTTCATGACTTGCTTACAGCCACGTGGTAAGGTTGTCAGAAGGCTAGAATAGGAACCCAGAAGTCCTGCACCCAGCCATTTTTAGTCACTGATGCTTCTAAGTGTAAGATTGCGTTGTGGGAACATTACAAATGTGAATATATCACCTGTGGCAGGAAAAGAAAAGCCTCATTGCAATGTCTGTACCCTCCGTGCTGGAAACATATTCCCTGAAAGGTGAAGGTGTCCGGTCAGATCCTATGACACCCACCCGGGAAGATCATGACAGTGGACCCATGCTCTCCTTCCCTGGATTTTTCATCTGCGACTCTGGTATAAGACTTGCACTGTAGAAAGAGAGAAAGGAACCCAGGGGATGAATGTCAGAAACATCTTGCCCTCTTCCAACTGCCACTAAGCACCACAAGCAAGCATGTGAATGAAACAGTTTTGTTCCTTCCCCAGCAGGAAATGCTACTGTTTTAAATACCAAACAAAGATAGCTCTTGCTTCTGGTTACAGCCCACACAAAATAAACTTATTTTTAAAAAGGAATCTTGGCATATGGTAACAAAACCTATATAATTCTCTTGATCTTTAATCTCTATGCCAATGTCTTTTTTACAGATTATGGCCTCAACCCCTGACAAATCTGCTTAGTGAATTTTTGGCTGACAAATCTGGCAACACAAGCACTGTCTGAAATACATTCCAAAGGCTAAACATTTTCATAATAGCTACTTTACATAGCCTAGTAGGTTTCCCTTTAGGACATCAATTAGATTTTTTTTAAAGTGACAGTGTTAATTTTTATGATTACACACAGAACTGAGATTTTTATTTAATACACTGGGCCTTCTTTTAAAGCTTTTCAAGGGGATCAACCACTTTGCCAACAGACGGGTGTTACAGCAGGGGTGATTATAGTAATTTTTCATGTAATTGGAAGTCACCATTTGGTTGCTATCTTTCACATGCTTGTTGACTCATCATATAATCCTTTATAATGGAGGTTTGTTGTATGTCACAAGAATGTGCCAAGCAGCCGGGAAATAACAAACAGAAGAACCCCCCTGGCTGGTGGGGACCACGAAAGTCTTTAACATCTGTCCAGCTCTTTAGACTGCAGTACATTTTACTTAATAGCAGTGACCGAACATTGAAAGATTTCAGAGGATTTGGGGAGAATCTGTGTTTTCTCTCAAAAGGAGATGTCTCAAAAAAACAAGATTCTAGTATGCACCATGAAAGCAGTTTTAAAAAGATAAGAAGGTGTAAGTAAGTACTCATTAGAATTATCAAAATCCCTTCCCATAAATTCAAGAATTTAAGACCAAAGCAAATGCAGCATGTTGTCCCTCATGCTCACTTACTACAATTTCACTTTTCATCTCATCTTTTGAATCCCCATAGTTAGCAAAGTGCTTTAATGGAACAAACACATAAACAGAGGTTTCATGTGAATAACAGATGCTGTGTAAAATAATGGGTAAAGGTCAGAGCTGGAAGTGGGGACACCTGAGTTAGCCCAGTTTCATCATCCTGGGAAAAACATCTGAACATAACTAAGCCTCAAATTCCCTCAATATTATAAGTGAAGAGGAGCATCCTGAGTCTCTCCAAGAAAGAGGTCAAAATAAGTAAGTCTGGAAATATTTTGTATGTTAAAGCACTAAGTCTTTAGTGCTTAGTCTGAATTGAGATGATGGTATCTGTTAACATTTTGCCTTCTTTGAACCACTTAAGTTGGCACAACCACCTATAATGTGCATTCCATCTGATGCTATGTGCATATTTCCTTTGGAATTTTCCAAGAGCATTAGAACTAAGCTGTTCATTTTTATAAAAAAGTGTCTGATGAAGTCTCTTCACCATTTGAGTCTAATAGGTTCAGAAGAATGACTTATTTTAACTTATCAGTGATTGTTTTTTCTTCCATATAAGGCCCATTACTATTGACAGCTATGTTGCCTGAAAAGGATTTCAGCTGCACATAACTCTTGCATAATCATTTGACAAAGAACCTAAATCTGTGTTTTAATTTAGCTAAGTACTATTTTATAACTCAAGTACAATATTAAATATGCCCCATCGTACTTAGTTCCTAAGATATAAAAGTCGTTTGCCTCACTAACCATGTGTTACAAATTAGCCGTAATATGAGTTAGCCCTAGGTTAAGTATCTTCAACAAATCCAATGCAATTAAATATCATACTTTAAATAAGTAAATATAAGACAAATCTAAAAACAAAAACCTAACAATACAAATAAACAGTATTTAACCAATTTTAACTCCTATGACACCAAAAACAAATAAACAGTAAGATTATCTTATTAGAGATTGGAAATGACCATGTGTCATGTACTTTAGACTGCTGCTTAACAGTAAATATTAGCATTTAATATCACATGCTCATTGCCTTCAAAAGGCCATCAGTGATACAGGCGTCTCATAAAACTTGGTTGAGGGGTAACCAGCTGGCTCAGTTGGTAGAGTATGCAACTCTTAATCTTGGGGTTGTGAGTTCAAGCCCCGCATGGGGCACAGTGCTCACTTAAAAAAAGAAGAAAAAGAAGCAGCAGTAGCTAGTTGAATAGTAGACCATCAAAGAAAACAGTTGGTAAAATTCAAGTCTATTTTGATGGGATAATTATCACAGATAAGAAAGAGTAAAAGGATCATGAGACAACTGCCTCTATGATAACTAAATCTATAAATAATCAACCAGATAACTTCATACTTTCTAGGAACCCCTAATCACTAGGACACTTTAATACTGAGTATTTATATCTGTCCAGTGCCACAGGAACTAATAAGTAAATTGCTGATGAGTAAGTAAACAAGCTTTCAGAATCAAAATTACAAGTTAATTTCATAAATAACAATCACCTTTTAATTTACACAAAAGGAGTAAAATTCCTCTGTGAAGTCCAGTTCTACTATTTCAACCAGGAGGACATTCCACTAATAATGACTTTTATCCCACTCCTAATGTTCATAACTACAAAATCCACAACATACAAAACTATAAAACTAGATTACAGGTGATAGGCCCTTCTTTTCTACAACAGAGGAAAATATTTTCTCAATAGAATTATATTTAAAAATACTAAATCTGCAAGAACCCCTTGCCTTTCATGGTTTCCCCTTGTTTTTTTGTGTGTGTTTTTTTTTAAGATTTTATTTATTTATTCATGAGAGACACACAGAGAGAGGCAGGCAGATACATAGGCAGAGGGAGAAACAGGCTCCATACAGGGAGCCTGATGTGGGACCCGATCCCAGGACTGTGGGATCATGCCCTGAGCTGAAGGCAGATGCTCAACCGCTGAGCCACCCAGGCATCCCTTCCCCTCGTTGAGTATGCACATTCCCTTCTGATGAGCTGCTTGTATCCAAATGACACTGATCAAATTACGGAGAAAAAAAAATGCACTCTTTGTCATATTCTTTTATGACAGAACTAACAACTTATTTAGTTCCATTAATAAATTTGGTTTGGTAATGGTTTTTACCATTTTCCTATTTGTTTTTTTAAACTTAGAAAAAGAGGGAGGTACATGAAGACAAGGGCGTATTAGGATTGATGTGGCTTCTAGTTTTCCTCTTGAGTTTAAAATTATAAACTATTCACTAATATGAATTCTTAGGAGCAGCCTGTCAGATCTATTGTGATAATTAATATAATGGCATACTGTAAATGCCACTGTTGTTAAGGCTGTTATCTTGGTGATTGCTGTTGCTTCTGACAATGCTATTAATAACATTACCATGTTGATAATGATACTAACAAACAATGTTAAACACAAACAACACAATGTACTTTGTGCTATACATGCATACTGGAATAAGTGCATTTCTTGGGTAGAAGCTATCATTTAAATTGTAAGGGACACCCACAATACTTGTCTTCAGAGCATCTATATATTGGATGTGAGTGGGTGCAACTTTGCAAAGAAGGGTTGGGAAACCAGTTTTACATAATAGCTCTTCAGAGTACAAATTGAAAGTTGAAGGATTGTATAAAGATTTGAATAAAAGAAATCTTTGGTAAGATGAGACCAACGTGAACTGAGAATTTAGTGAGAAGTTAAGATTTAGAATGTTAGTATGTCAAAAAAGTATATATTATATCAGTGACAAAGAAACAACTGAACAACAAAAACAATTATTTTCCTAATCTTTTTCTGATGATAAATGCAATATGCTTGATTATAAAAAAGAAAATGTGGATTACACAGAATAATATAAAGGAAAAACATTAGAAGCATGTGTAATACTATCAGTAGGAAGATAATTTTAATTTTGAGTCATTTTAGGGGCTTCTAGTGTTTCAGTGGTTGAGCATCTGCCTTTGGCTCAGGTCATGATCCTGGGGTCCTGGGATCCAGTCCCACCACATTAGGCTCCCCAGAGGGAGCCTGCTTCTTCCTCTGCCTCTGTCTCTGCCTCTCTCGCTGTATCTCTCATGAATAAATAAATAAAATCTTTTTAAAAAATTTTTTGAGTGATTTATTTTGTAATGGAGAGAACCATAATTAGATCAACAGCTTAGTGCTTTTCTAATATTGCTTCACAACCTGTTAGTGGAAGATAAAATCAGTTTTTTGGTTTACAATCAACATCCTTTTTTATATAAAATGACTAAAAGTTTTTGCAGTAGAAGTTTTTGTGAAACTTTCATTCATATATACCATGCATAAAGGCATGGGTCATGATATAAATGAATTTCTACATATAGGTCACAAACACTGTAACTAACCGCTTAAAAGCTTTCTATTGTCATGATTCTGGTTGATTTATTTTAAAAAGGAGAAGGAATTGGTATGGAGTTCTAAAAAACAATGAGACATATTTCATAATAAATTTAACCTGGGTAAGAAATATCTTAAAAACACTACTTTATTATGACACTGATGGAGATATCAATTGCCTTCACCTGGTTACACTCACATACACTGGATGCCATTGAGCAAAAACAGACATTGTCGTTAACCTTACAGAGCTCACAAACTAGATATTAATCAAATAACCAAGCAAATACTTGTACAATTTCAGCTGTGATAAATGCCATGGTGCTCAGAGGGTCCAAAAAACAAGAGAATGTAATCTAATGTAACCTAAAGGAAAATTCAAGGAAGGCTGCTCTGAAAAGGTAGCATCACTGCATTTTGAAGGGTAAATATAAGGTGAAGAGGAAACATTCCAGACATAGAAGATAGTATATTCAAATGCCTAGATCCAGGAGTACCTGGGAGTAAAAAGCCCACAATGGTCACTCACTTCAGATCTGTTTCGAGGAAATTATCACAGGTGCTCTATGACCTCGATTTAGCGTATTTGCATGTCCAGTGGAGACAGACATTGTCCTTCCTTGAAAAAGAGCCCAACTGCTTCAAAAAGTTTAGGTGAGGGCTGCCTGGGTGGCTCAGCGGTTTAGCACTGCCTTCAGCCCAGGGCATGATCCTGGAGTTCCGGGATCGAATCCCACGTTGGACTCCCTGCATGGAGCCTACTTCTCCCTCTGCCTGTGTCTCTGCCTCTGTGTGTGTGTGTGTGTGTGTGTGTGTGTGTGTGTGTGTGTGTGTCTCATTACTAAATAAATAAAATCTCTAAAAAAAAAAAAGTTTAGGTGATTATCTGCTTGCAATATAAATGTGGGTAGGTTAGGTGATGTTTTGTGTAGCCTTCCAATCCTGCTTTTTATTTCGTTTTTGTTTTTTAAAGGGTATGAAAGGTTCACTTGTGAATCACACAATTACAGAAAGGGTTTAAAATGTAAATCCACACCTTGAGGGTCAGTGCTTGCCTTTATGTACAAGTGAATATGCATATACCCCTGGTAATAATTTCTTCATAAAACACTGGTACATCTCTCATAATAAGTCCATTAATATCTCTGCTTAGAGAAAAAGGAACCAGGAAACTTCTAAATACATCTCCTATATCTTAAAAGACACAAATACAGACCAATCAACTATAATTTTGAATTCTAAAAACTGTACACACATTTTGGGCTCTTAGTTTCTTCTACTCTAAAATCACTTGGCAGCCTGCTAGGTATTTAGCATTAGGAAACTTTAATTTAAAGAAAGCCAAGGTTTCCAAAAAACAAATAAATTTAAGTAGACAGTTCTAGAAAGCTCGGTTTCTTAAAGTATAAATGCATAACAGAGAGAAAAAAAACTTAAGCAAGTAAATTTGTCAGTAGAAGTAGGTAGTAATAATTTCTCGAAGCCAGTTTAGGAATTAATTCTTTCTTCAGTTTGGCTACCAAAAAATATTATGTCTTTAAAGCATTCCACATTTGGTCTGAAAATTCATTTATTCATTCATTCATTTAACTAACACTAATTAGACACAAGTGGTTGTGACATATATAATCTTAAATATTTACTGGGTGCCTGGGTGGCTCAGTGGTTGAGCATCTGCCTTTGGCTCAGGTCATGATCCTAGGGTCCTGGGATCAAGTCCCGCATTGGCTCCCCACAGGGAGCCTGCTTGTCCCTCTGCCTATGTCTCTGCCTCTCTCTCTCTCTGTGTGTCTCTCATGGATAAATAAAGAAAATCTTTTTTAAAAAAATAAAAATAATTTTAAATATTTTCTGAAATTACCTAGACATGAAAGAAACCCCTCCAATCCATTTCCTATATGGCACCAAGAATGATTTTGTAAATCTTATTATGACATCCCTGTTTCAGTGGTATTCCTCTGCACTTGAGGTAAAATCTAAATCCATATCAGAGGTTTTCATAAAGCTCTACAAAAATCTGTTCCTGCCTATATTCCAGTCTCATCTCACCCTCAATTACTATGCCCTGGTCATAATGGTCAGCTCTCAGCTCCCACCTAGGGACTTAAACAAAGGCTAATTCCTCACAGAGGAGAGAATTGCCTCCATTCCCCATTTGTGGTGAATAATCTCACTCTTTTAGGTCTCCACTTACATGTTCCAATGGAAACACCAACGGAAATTATGCCCCCTTGTGAGAACACTCTGCACTTTTTCTTCATAAGACTTAACCCAATTTATAATTATGTACATTTTTGAATGATTTTTTTTTAAATATGGATTTCCTCTACTAGACTGTGGGCCCCCGAAGGGCAAAGATCATGTCTGGTTTCTTTACTGCTATACTCTAGAGCTTAGCTCCATAAGTATCTGTAGAATTCTTTTGTTTTAACCCTAGATCCACCACTAATTACTCAGCCTGGCATAAGTCATAAAACTCTTCTAAATCCAATCTTAACATGTAAAAACGATTTCAATAGTATCTTCCTTTCATATTATATTTAGATTTTTTAAATGCCATTGCCTAGAACAGAATTGGGCTTAATAAATGAATAAACTTCTTTCTCTACTCCTTCTCCTTCACCTCCATGTACATCTAAAAATGTTTCAACACTCTGTCCAAAATAAAGCAATGATTCACAAATCTGGCATTTACCAACCACTAGTTTACTTTTCCCTTCCTACACCCCAATTAAGAGAAAGCTCATTTTGAGGTTTAATGGAGAGTGTCACAGGTTCATCAGAGTTCAATTCAGCAGTCTGGAGTGAATCTGTAATAATCCATGACCACAGACCAGTTTGTATTTTTCCACTAATAAAACTCAAGAATGGCTATGTTTAAATGGAATTTTGCAGGTCATTAATCCATTCTAAGGACTGACTCTTTTGGCTGTTTAATTGGGAAACAGTGGTGGTA
This sequence comes from Canis aureus, assembly GCF_053574225.1. Classification (NCBI taxonomy): domain Eukaryota; kingdom Metazoa; phylum Chordata; class Mammalia; order Carnivora; family Canidae; genus Canis; species Canis aureus. Next base: position 61,817,925 of record NC_135621.1, on the reverse strand, counting down.
GGAGCAGATTAAGAATCGAGATTTACCTAAGGTGGTAAACTGTTTAAATTTTATTAATTTATACTTCAAAAGAATTTCTGAATGACTTAAATTGAAAAATTCTAAAAGGCACTGTCACCTTTCTAAATCAGAGAGAATTTAGATAAGATTTGCAATGATTCCATAAAATACTAAGCCCTGGAGGGGCAAAAAGTTTCTTTCTTATTTGAAACTGAAGAAAGCAGCTCCAGAAGACTGCCTTTTCTTGTTTTGAACTGACCACAGTCTTCTATTTTGCTGCCTCAGAAAAATACCCATGCGTCCTGTAATTGGTTGAAACACATGGGGATCCCTGGGTGGCACAGTGGTTTGGCGCCTGCCTTTGGCCCAGAGCACGATCCCGGAGACCCGGAATCGAATCCCATGTCGGGTTCCCAGTGCATGGAGCCTGTTTCTCTCTCTGCCTGTGTCTCTGCCTCTCTCTCTCTCTCTGTGACTATCATAAATTAAAAAAAAAAAAATATGTTTAAAAAAAAAAAGAAACACAGGCCAAGTACTACAGCTCTGGCCAATGAAACACGAGGGGATGACTAGAGGAGGCAGTTTCTAGCATTGCCTTTTTCCTCTTTAAATGGCGCATAAAACAGGACATTCCCCTTTTCTGCCTCTGGATGTTATAAACTGCAAGATATCTGGTCTATGGCCCCTGTATGGGAATGGTAGTTTGGCATATGTGGGATAAGAAATATTATTATCTGCATTAACAAAAGGAAATAACTGAAGTCTATAAATGTAGAGTGATGGACAGAGGCCAATCTGCTCAAGATACAGATTGCTTCAGTTGCTATAAATTATCTGGTCCCTCTGCCTCCTTCCTTCTCCCCTCCATATTCTGTCCAATCCTGAAAGTTTTAATCCTGGCAAATACCTACACCAATGCCCTATCACTCCTGAAACACCATATATATGTTTTTTTTTTATTCTAAAGTAGTAACTGGAAGAAAGATGTCCATTTACTAATCACATACTTCAAAGGGGATACATAGATAAATTTGTGGATGGATAAATATCTCATATATAGACATATTTAATATACGTCGAATATATATTAGCATGCGTCACATACATTTAACATATATACATTTTGTAGAGGAGGGGAGGGGCAGAGGGAGAAGAAAAGAGAATCTTAAGCAGACTCCACACCTAGCACAGAGCCCAACACAGGTCTCAGTCTCACAGATCTTGAGGTCATAACCTGAGCCCAAGTCAAGAGTAGGATGCTTAACCAAGTGTGTCACCCAGGTACCCCTAACATATAAACATTTAACAAATACATGTAACATGAATTTTTACATATGTACATTTTCATATATGTTGTGTGTGTGTATATGTGTGTGTGTATATATATATATATATATCACATGTAATGTTGTCTATACAGAGAGAGGGAATAGTTAATGGCTTATGGAAATCCAAAATAAGACTGGAAACAATCCTCAAAACCCAGGGATTCAGTGTTTCTGTGAATGACTAGCATTGTTCTTTTGCCAGCAGGCTAGTTAGGAAAATTCATGAAAGCAATGTCCATAAGTAGTTTCCTTATCTCTGCAGTTTAATGACTCACTGCCATTCTTCTCCTTTATCTATCTTCTTTGGAATTGTAATGACTCACCCTAAAGATGATGACTAAATGTCTGTGGTGATTTAATGCTGTTACCCACAGTAAAGACACAGCTAGAAACTGTCAATTATTAGTCTAATCAGGAAATATCAGATTTCTACAATAATGAAAACAAGTAACCATCACTAGAAATGTTCAGTTGGAGTTCAAAGTAGATGCATATGAAGTTAAAAACACATGTAGCCCCTAACAGTCATTCCAGAATTATCACGAGTCTGTCTCCATTTTCTTCATGTTGCAAAGATGCACTTCAACCACATCTTTAAAAGTTGATGTTTGGAATGGAATGCTTAATTTCGTTTTCCTAATTTTGTTGAGAAACTTGATATCTTGAATCTCTCTAAATATAATCTTCCTGTCCCTCAGTATCTAGTATTACACCTGATACATAAGCCTGAGAGTAAGAGTGGCCCCCAATCCATTCTTGTACTTGCAAGAGGTCAAGCAGTAGGACGTAAAAAACCAAGAATTTGGCACAAAAGGACCTGTTTTGTTTTTAAATATGATTACAGGTATTTCTCATTAATTTATAAATTATGTGCTTCCCCTCCATTTCTAAACCATTAAACCCAAACCAATATTTGAACTTTCTTATTAGTAAAAGTAAAATAACTTCTTTTTTGTCTGCTAGTGGATTCCTTCAGGACCCCTACTCCTTTTTTCCTACACTGATCAGTGAGCCAGGAAGAAATACATGGTTAAGTTTTAGTGTTTAATAAACATCACGGCACACCACAAACTTCACAAATAACAGTAAGAAATATATATCGTCTGTTATAGGAAAGATGTTAAAATAGAATGTCTGAAATATAAGACTATCATATTGCCAAAATACGTCACAAAACCCAGGATCATATATGTGCAATATCCTGCTTCAAGGAAAATATGGATTTAAAAATTACAGCATATGAGATTCCATTTTAAAATGACATAATAGAGGATATATTTCAATGTTTCTCACAAATGAATCAACCCATTGCATAATTACAATCACATTTAATCATTATAGCAAAGTACAGGGAGCAGCATAATCTTTTTTCCTACTGGACAACTCATCTCACACTGGAATTAGCCTGAAAGTAAATTTATTGCGGGTTCCTTGTGTGGCTATACCTGATCATTAAACATAAATTAATTTTTTTTAATTCTAGGTTTTAACAAAAACATGGTTTTATAAAATAAATGTAGTTTTTTCTTTTTTTAATGCAATCGCTCACTGTTTGTTTAATGTTTGATTCACTCAATAGCAATCCCTCCCTTAAGCATTTGTGAAGTAGTTTGTGGACATGCTTGCAGTAGTATACTTGTGTGCAAAAATCAAACATAAAAACTGATCACATGCTCACAGCTGGAAACCGTGTCAGGCTTTATTCAGTAAGGTATCAGGCATTATCATTTAGCACTCCCACAGCGGGAGGAAAAATGGTGGCACAGAGGAGAACGATCACATCAGACACACTCCAGGGGTTTCCTTTCCCTACATTGTTCCTCTCCCAAATGTAACTCTTTAAATTTTAAATAGGAAAAGAACACACAGAATCATTGCTCAGAACAAAAAAGGGAGGGGGGAGTGGATATGGAGTAGGAAGGTAGTGGCAAAACAAGAAGGAAAACATTTCTCATTAAATAAAGTGAATACTAGAAAGCTCAACATACACTTTAATATGTCCTTAAGACCTAAGGAAGCACACACATCAAAGAAGTTCTGAAGATCTACTGTAGTTCAGACAGAGCAGTGTTATACTGTGCTCTGTTTTACAATTGTTGATTGTGAACAAGTTACTTCTTGGTAATTAAATGCAAATGAATTCAAGCATTGCTAATTGATGAGGTTTTGTCTTATAAACCTATACTTATCTGATACAATATATATTAATACATATTAAGCTAATTGAAAAAGAGTTGAAGACACATGAACTGGAGCACATTTTATTTTTCCTTTTCCAGACAAGAAATCATCTTCCAATCTGGTTATCTAATTCTAGTTCTTCATAGAAAATTATAATTTAGGAACTAATTTTAACCTCTGAAAATCCCAATTTTCACATTAGTCCTTGTTTAATACAGTAATACCATTATTGTTTTAGAAAAAAAGTTATTACAATAGTAGGTTTATTTTACAGGAAAAGCAAAATTTGTGAGAGGCTTAGTTTCAGCAAGTGGAAGAATTTCTAAACAAGTAATGACTGCTATTTCGTATCAATGATAGTCCACGCCAATGCCTTCAATAGCCATATAACCAGCTCCTGACAGTCCACAGATGGATGGTCTAGTCAGTGTTTATCCTTCATGTATTTTGCTGCACCTATTGCTCTTCTTGCTGACACTGCAAGCATTCTTTGCCTACTTTGCAGTGCAAAGAGTGGTCCTCTGAACCCCAGCCACTCGGCTATCTATCTACTCTGTTCTTGGAATGACCTGAGAAAGAAATCTTTATTAGCATGTAATAGCTAAGTAAAGGCAGAAAGCAGATTTGGTCCATCCATCCATCTCCTAGTATTAATTATTTTTTTAAGTAATCTCTACCTCCTACATGGGGCTCGAATTCACAACCCCAAAATCAAGAGTTGCATGCTCCATCAACTGAGCCAGTGCCCCCAACTTCTAGGATTAGAATCATCTGCATCCCTAGATTTCATTCTGAAACATTATGATAAAATTCTAATGTATCTTTCTTGTGAGTCTGTCACAAATACAGAAACTAAGCCATATACATGTTAGCCTAAAGCAAATCTCAAAAAAAGTTTAGATGTGACCTCTAGCCTCCCAACTGCAAAGCTGTCCTTTCTGTAAGTTCCTGTTCTGACACATATGTGTGTTTATGTGTATACATGTAAATATGTATAGTATATATAGATTGTGAATATATACATGCACACAATATCTATGTACATGTATCCAATATATACACACGACTTTTAAACTTTTAGTTTTTTCCAAAAAGGAGAAAAATATAATAGATAGATCCTTAGGCAGAAATAAGAAGAAACAACTGAATACATGCGTTTTCTTTTTAAACAGGGAATCCGATCAGCCTAACAAGATGTTTCCCTGAAATATTGGCCTCAAATGAGTCCATTCAGCCATGGCAAGGAGAGGTTTCCAGCCAAAACATTTAATTAGTGCCCAATTAAGACAGCCAGAATGATGTGAAGTCCGGGCTCTGGCCACATGCATGCCTCAGGATGGGTAAGCAGCTTAAGTGAGTCTAGCTGGACTACAAGCTGTCAACTGTCAAACTGTCAGTGGGCCATATGGGTCAGGAAGCATCTCTCTGGAGGATCTGGCTTGTCCACTCACCAGGGGAAAACACCTCCAATACCACTGGGTTGACAAATACCCAGCAAGTTCCTCAAAGTGGGAAGGAACTGAAGTTAGGCTCCGGTTAAAGGAAGAGCCAAGTCATGTCCTCTTTTAAAACTTTCCTGGCATGCCATCAGCTATAGGAAAAGGTCCAAACTCCTTAAAATGGCAGACAACACCCTGCCTAATTATCTGGCCTCATCTCTCATCCCTCCCTCTCCCCTTTATCCTTGAGCAATGTTAAACTGCTTGACATTCCCTCCCTATGCATGTGTACTTTCTGAACTCCACAGCTTTGCTAATACCGTACCCTCTGCCAATAACACCATTCTCTTCTCTCCCCCTACCTCAATTCATTCATCTCTTTCACTCAAATTCATCATTTTGTATTAAACTTAGGAGTCAGCCACTACAAGAAGTCTTCCCTACCCATGCCCTCTACCATTAACCTCAGGCAGGGTTACAGACCCTTTTCCCAGGCTCTCATAAGCCCCTGGATGTCTAACACTGACTTTAATGCATGTGATTCTCATCATCTCTTTATGAGCCCATTTTCCTCTCTTGACTTGAGTATGCAACCTGATGACAGGAGTTTATCTCCTTTGTCTTCATAATCCTAGCACCAGGGGCACTGAATATTCCTACTAATTGTTACTGGTAAGAATTAAAAAATTAATCATGAAATAATCAAGGTAAGCCAATCTTACATCATGTTTATTTCCTTCTTTTGTATCAAAATGTCCCTTTTAGGCAAGCAAATATCACCATGCGATTGGATTGATTTGCCTATATAGACATAGTAATTCAATAATACATAAGCCAGTCACTGCAACCCTGTTGCTCATCTCGTGCTGAGGTCAGAGGATACACCCTTCCGAGAGGACACACACAGGGCAGAGGAGCCTGGAATTAAAATTGATTAAGGTATTAGGCTGAGTGATATCAAATGGAGGAGTGTACTGGCAGTCAAAATCAAATGATCTTTAAAATAAATTATTTTAGCTTTGCTATTTTATCAAAACTGGAATCAAATAGGATATGGAAGACTCTGGAGCAAAAGAGGAAATCTTGATTTGTAGAAGTACTCTAATCTTCTAGTCTCTTCCTCAACAGAAATGTTTTTATATGAATATTAGAAAGAAGAAACTGTCACAGGCAAACTTGAAAAGAAGAGAATATGAGTAGAGATGCTACCATATTGAGCTATATATAGCTTGAAGCCGGAGTGTGCATATGTGTCTCTGTGTGTTGGGGAGTGAGGTACTAATTCCTCAGAACCTATTCAGTAAATATTGGAGATCGAGATCTTTACATTCTTCTGTCCACTACTTTCTTGAGTAAACATGTTACATGGACTCTATCTGAGGCATGCCCATCTCTGCCCCATATCAACCGTGGGACCAAAGGTGCTGCCTCCCTAATAGTTCTATAAGGAAACGTAGAAATTTCTCTTTTTAAAAAAAATTTTAGATAAAGAATTAGACTGCTCTATATCTTTAGAGCAACTATCCTAAAATAAGATCAAAGATTAGAAATACTACCTCAACTCCAAAATCACTTAGAAATTTAACCAAAATTTCAAAAAAATCTTTGATAAAATACATGCATTAGAAAACAATAAACATTCTCAAACTTAATACTTCCTAAGTTCAAAACAAAGATAGAACCTATGAACTAATCATTTGACAGAAGTTCTGAAAATGAGCATATGTAAATGCTATTATTTCACAAATAGCAACAGTGGGTCATACCTCCCAGTACAGATAATTCAGGCTCTAGTTATTGCCAAAAAATGTTAAAACATAAATTATTTTAACACATCAATGAACCACTCTCAATAATAATGCTTATGAACAACCCTGGAAAACTGCTTTCTCTGGCTATCAGGAAAAGGACCCTAAAGCTCTGCACTGAGTAACTACACTGAGATATGTGAAAAGTCTTGTGCTTCAGTGAGGAATGAGGTCTGTTGTGACTCTGACTGAAAGAGCCTTATCCTAAAATAGGCATGTCCACTAGACAAAAAGAAGAAAACGGATTAGAATGTAACTATGAGTTTCTACCTAAAGTACAATGTCTCACCCCCAAAAAATGTAATCTTTTTTTCATTCACAAAGGAGAAATGCTGGTCTTGTTTTTACCTTTGCAAAAAGAACACGTGTCTGTCAGGAAAACACAGAATCACCAAGCCCCATCCCATCTCTCCAGGGTGCCTGCAAACCTGCAGGAGGCAGTCTTTCACCAAGCCATGCTTGTCACTGAGCTTGCAGCTGCTTCCTTCCTCTCTATGCTAAGCCAAATCACATCAGCTAATAACACCCACTCCACCCTTCCCGCAACCAGAGGTACCAAGGCTCCTCCGGGCCTCTCTACCAGCTGCAGGGAAACGTTTCTGAGCCTCTTCAAAGGGACACTAAGAATACTCATGTGGCACCTCTACTGCCACCCAACTAGCTATATTAAGAGGGGAAATCAAGGAACATATTGACTAGGAAACAGAACTCTGGAGAGAGGAAGAAACATAAACAAACAAATGAAAAACAACAGAAAGACTCTAGGTAGAAAAAAGAAGGGAAAAATAAAGAGCCCCCCTGGTGTTTATCTGGATTTCTCTATATTCTTTAGCATCTAATGGTAAGATTTATTTTTTTCCTGATAGTGGTCTGTTAACTCCTCACAGGTAAAACTCACATGTTGCACTTAGAAATAAGTTCCTGAAAACTCTCTTGGTCCCTCCTGGAAAGAATGTAGGAGGAGATGCAGAAAGGGGCTTCCTTCTCCTTTTAAGGGAGCATTCCTTTCTTAGGTTAGAAAAAAGTGAACTATATTGTAAGGAATCCTTAATTAGAATCTTTGTCTTGCAATGTACACATAGGTCAGAAAAGAATGCAAATCAGACTGTTTACTTGGACAAAATGAAGTCCTAGATATGGAGTTTGTAAGGGAAGTTCCCAGGTTCTTGGTACTGAGTCTGTATAGTGGGTTAATCATAGGGAAGATGCTAAGGTCATAGGTGTCAAATCAAGCCCTTACCCAAAACAACCACAGTGGTCAAGGCCAGGGCAGAATTTTGGGGAAAAAATTTAGGATAACTGAAGTGATGTCAGAATCAGACACCTAAACCAAGATTTTTTAAAGTATCAGACACGATGATTATAGAAGACTCGTGACTCAGATTCACAAGGGTTCAAGGTCAGGACCACAGAGTCAGGTTACCACCAACAGAACAATGATATCTCCATATATATGAGTTTTAATCGTAAGACCTGAAAGAACAAAGCTAGCAAACTCACATAGGTACTTTTGTTTTAAGACACCCTACTTATTCTGTGATAATCACAGTATAAAGAAGGTAACAAACTCCACAAGCCTTGTGAAAGTAAAAACAAGCTTTGTGCTGGTTACTAACAATGGATTATAATTGGACATTAAAGGATATATCCTAAATAGAGGAAATCAAGCACTGAACTTGCTATTCATATATAAATGTTGAATTAGAAAAAAAAGAAAAAGAAAAGAAAAATGCAACCAATTCCCTTGACTTGAATTAACAGAGACAACAGGTCTAGTAAAGCAAACAGAATGAGAACCCTCTAGGTAATAATGATCATAGGTCTATAGACTGTGTCTAGAATGAAAGAGGAAAAAAAAAAGCTGAAGAATGTCTAAGGTAATGAAACCCTGAAATCAAATGGCAACTGTCAAGGTACAGAAAGCACTGAAAATTCAAATTAAGCTATATGAAAAGTATTCCAGGTTACCTAAAACTGACAATACTCTCTAAAAATGCTAGAGACTATGCTCAATAATTATTTACATATAAGACTAAAAATATGGAAAGAAACACTAATATTAAAAGGAATGAAAGAATTTGAACCCTTCTCTTCCAGGGTATTAAAATAGGTATACAAAAATATAAAAACAATGGAATCTTTAAAAATCAGTATTTCTAGGGGTATCTGGGTGGCTCAAGTGGTTGAGCTTCTGCCTTTGTGATTCTGGAGTCCTGGGATCAAGTCCCACATCGGGCTCCCTGCATGGAGCCTGCTTCTCCCTCTGCCTGTGTCTCTGCCCCTCTCTCTTTCTCTCTCTCTCTCTGTGTCTCTCATGAACAAATAAAATCTTTTAAAAAAAAAAATCAGTATTTCTAGGGGCAGCTGGCACAGTTGGCAGAGCATGTGACTCTTAATTTCAAAATCATGTGTTCAAGCCCCACACTGGACCTAGACCTTACTTAAAATAATTATTGTAATATAAATAAGAAAATAAATAAAAATCAGTATTTCGAGTATATAAAGTTCAAAAAATTAAGAAAGAATCAGCATTTTAATAAATTGTCAGCCAACTAGAAAGAGGTATGGGGGGGTGCTTCTAGGATTCCTGTTATATTTAGTTTCTTGGTCTGGATATGATCAAATTATAACGATTCACTCAGTTGTGTAATTATGATTTGTGCATTTTTATGAAAGGATGCTATTCTTCAATAAGAAGGTTTGTTGTTTTTTTTTTTTTTTTTCAGTAAAAGTTTTCTGAAGACAAATAAGTCCTCAGTCATACTCAACGGTCCTAAATAAAACCTCGAGCTTATCCTTGCTAGGGTATTTGAGAATGAGGCTCAGGATAAGCCCAAGAATGACTTCCTAGGTTATAAAAAATGCAATTCTCTAACGGGGTTGAGAGCCACTCACTCTTGGTCAATAGGCAAAGTCTTAAAAAGTATCCGAGGAGAGTCCTGTTGGAATCCTAAGAAAATGGGCAATGGATGTGAGCAGGGAACCTGTGTCTGCCGTGTGTGAAGCTGAGTCTGCGTAACTTGCGTGAACTGGTATAAGAAGGAAAAATCAGTTCAGAAGGAACTGCCGGACCAAATTCCTTCCAATTTAATGACCAAAAAAAGTAGCATTTCTTCTGGGCCCCGGTGACAGAGCATGTGTCCAGTTACAAAATCAGAATTCTCACAGTTAAGTAGCAATCCCACCACTTCTAAGCCGCCGCTCTTTGGTCCAAACAGTTGACACCACGGAATTGCTAATTTCAACATACATAAATGCCAAGCTCTATTTACCTTCTTGGGTTGTTTCCAGTCTTACCTTACTAAGACCGTGTTAGCAAAAGTGCTCTGAGGGGCACCGGGTGGCTCAGCGGCCGAGCGTCTGCCGTGGGGGCTCGGGGCGTGACCCCGGAGGGCCGGGATCCAGTCCTGGCTTCCGGCTCCCGCCTGCTTCTCCCTCAGCCTGTGTCTCTGCCTGTCTCTCATGAATAAATAACTAAAATCTTTAAAATGGAAAAAAAAAATGCTCTGAAAGCTATTAAAAAAGGAGGGGGGGGGCAGCCCTGGTGGCTCAGCGGTTTAGCGCTGCTTCAGCCCAGGGCAAGTTCTTGGAGACCCTGGATCGAGTCCCACGTCCGGCTTCCCGCGTGAGGCCTGCTTCTTCCTCTGCCTGTGTCTCTGGAGATCTCTCTCTCTCTCTCTTTGGGTGTGTCTCTCACGAATGAATAAATAAAATCTTAAAAATATATATATTTAAAACAAAACTATGTAACAATGTGTTAAATTAATCGAACAAGAAGGCCCTCAGCCTGAGGGCGCTGATACCTTAGTAGCCGAGGTCAGCAACCCAAAATTTAAGCCTAGCGGGCCTCAAAGTAAAGAAATCGCAAACCACCATAGCAAACCGCCGACTGCGCTTTCCCAAATAAGGCAAGTGCTTAAGTCAGAGCCAATCAAAAATCTCCCCTGCCTCGGGCAGCCCTGGTGGCCCAGCAGGTTTAGCACCTGCCTTCGGCCCAAGGCGTGATGCTGGAGGCCTGGGATCGAGTCCCACGTCAGGCTCCCTGCATGGAGCCTGCTTCTCTCTCTCTCTCTGTGTCTCTCATGAATAGGTAAATAAAATCTAGAAGAAAAAAAAAAAATTTTTCCCCTGCCTTTGCACCACATTTTTCTCCAGAAAAGTCTTTCTCGCGGGGGGAGGGGACAAGGAGGAGGGGCGTGGCCTCCTGTCAGCAGCGCCCCGTACCTCACCACTTCCGGTTTGGCGCTGCCAAACTAAAACAGATTTTTTTTTTTTTTTTTTACTCAAAAAGAAAAAAAAAAAAAAGAAAACCTCTTAAACTTGTAACACACCTTAGTTTCTCTTTGCACAACTGGAAGACAGTTTGACTCTGCCGGCGGGCAGCTTCCGGGGGGGGGGAGGTCCCCGGGGCAGACTCGGAAACTGCCCCCCCCGCCCCGGGAGGCGAGGGCAGGGAGACACCCGGGGCAGCGGCGCGCCACGCCCCAGCCGCACTGTAGGCGGCGGTTCTGATTAACACGGGACTTGACGGAGGAGCCTTGCCTTCCTTGGGTAGACTCCGGAGGAGCGGGTCTCCGCAGGGGCCGCCATGATCCCTTACGAAGAAGCCTTCGCAGGCGCCAGGACGGGTGCCGTCCCCCCGCTGGCCACGGCGCGGGGCTCCCTCAGGGTTGCCCCCTTGAAATGGCTCCGGCGGCAGGAAGGGCGCGCGGAACTACAATGCACGGCCCCGGGAAGGAGGGGGCGCCTGCGGGTAAGGGGTTCCGGCCGGGGCACGTCCTCCCCACACCCGCCGGCGCGTGCGCAGTGCGACCTATATTGGTTGGTCCGGTCTGATTGGCACCGTCCCAGGTAGGCTGTTGGCCACTTTTGTCTTCTTAAAAACACGTATTTATTTGTATGTGCTCTTGGCTCAAACCTCCAGCAACCCCCTTCTGTCTGTAGCCTCGAACCTTCGATAAGAAGGTCCCAGGCTTCCTCGGGTCTCTCGCCTCCCGCAGTGCACCCCTGGGAGCCCGGAGTCCCAGGTTTCCAAGTCGTACCTACCCGGGTCTTCCTACCTCTACAGGTGTGTTCCTGTCCCACCCTTCCCTCGTCGTCGATTTTCCTATTCCCCTTCTTTTCAAAAGCAATCTATCCCTGAAGGGTCTAGTGACATCCTTCCTTTTCAACAAAGCTTCCTTCCCCCATTCACTCTAGTTTATTGATCGATTTATTTATTATCTCTGAATTTCTGCGGATATTATCTTCTGCATCTAAATCCACAATTTCGTTAAATGTTTCTCAGAACATCTGCGTGCATTAAGACTCCTCTTCTCCCCAGATTGTAAAATCTTTGTAGAAGAGGGATCATTTCCCAAAACGGGTCATCTCCAAATCTCTGAAGAAAAAAAAAAAAAAGAGAGAAAGAAAAGGAAAGAAAGAAGAAAGAAAGAAAGAAGAAAGAAAGAAAGAAAGAGAAAGAAAGAAGAAAAAGGATTATCTCCTATATTTCCTTTCCTTCTTCCCAATAGCTTGCACAGGGCAGAGCACATGAAAGAAAAAAAAAAAAAGAAAAGAAAAGAGGAAAAGGAAGAAAGAAAAAGAAAGAAAGAAGAAAAAAGGGATTATCTCCTATATTTCCTTTCCCTCTTCCCAATAGCTTGCACAGGGCAGAGCACATGACAGTGAAATTGAAGTTCAATAAAAATTGGGGTTCTTAAAAAAATATCCATGGAAATGAATTAAGTAAATAATTACTAAAGGGGCATGAGACAGTTACACTGATGTCTATGTGTCAAAGGCATTATTTCTCTTATTCATTTCAGATATCCTTTCTGAGAAGCGTTTTGAGAAACTATAGACAAATGTGGTCGTATATGAGAAGGAACCTGTGTCACCAAAGAACTAACCTGTGGTCACTATTCCTGATATATTAAAAACTCAAATAAGAAAAAAAAAATCCATACACAGGACTTAGATAAATACAAAGTCAATCCAAAACAAATAAACACAAAAGGTTAATAACCCAACACATGACTGTGCATAATAAATGCTTATGTTGTGCTTGGGTTTTGATAAAGGGAGTCTTGACAAGTTCTACCAAGATTGCACTCCACGAACCAGGTCACTAAGGATAGGGGAGAAAAATGGGCAATTGGTCCAAAATTCAACTGCATTTTGAACTTGGCCATTAAATGTATGGAGTTAAACTCCTGCAAAGAGGTCTGATTATAGGTGGGTGGTGGTGCTGAGGTTTGCAGGGTACATAATGTGGGAAGATGATGGAAGGGGAGGCTAGTGAGGAAATGGAGGGAAAGGTACTTGGAAACCATTTTAGTTGGCTAACCTTTGTGGTTCTGATAGTTGGCTCTTATTTTCTTTCTTTCTTTCTTTCTTTCTTTCTTTCTTTCTTTCTTTCTTTCTTTTACTTTTGCCCCCCTCCATTTTGTACTCATGCCCAGATTCAAAGTGATGGCTTCATAATAATAAATAAATAATTAAGGAACCAAGAAAAGATCCAAATGACATGCCAAGAAGGGTTACAAGCTTGGCTCCGGATCTCGCTGTAGTGAGAGACAGAAAGTAGGTTTGGAATTGCTCTGCCTGGATGGCTGAAAGGCAGTGACAGACATCCAATTATGAAGCTCAAGGGGCATTTTCTCTTGCCACCAGTAGGTGCCCAGGCAGCCTGGCATTCACATTTTTAAAACATTTCTTTAAGGGATAGTAATTTTTTCTCTCTGCTATATGGTTTAATTATGCATATATCTTCTCATAAACCTTTCTTTAGCTTCAGGAATGAGCTGGGTTTGAGGAATACCTAGACTCCTGCCGAACGAAGGCCCTAGAGAACCGAAGCTCTGACATCCCCAGCTGAGGCTGCTCTTTGCCTTTCAGCACTTGCTGCTAGCTTTCAACTAGGCCCAGTGAACAAGGAGGTAGAGGGACGAATAGCTTCTATAGGAAGGTGATGATTTAGACAGAAACTAATAACTTAGGTTCGTGGACTTTTTTGTAATGTTTTCCCAACCATCATCTCATTTGATCATCATACAACCCTGTGAAACCAGTGGAGGACAAATGATCATTCTCATTGTGTAAAAAGGCAGAAGCTCTGGGGTACTTCCTGCCTAGGTGTTGGTCACAGAGCTGGTGCACTGCTCCAGTGGGACTGGAATCACCCTGAATGTGTCCAAATAGTCACAAGCTCCAGAAACAGACAACTGGTTGAATGGCCTGAAATTATCCATCGATTTCATGTAAAAGTCTTTTCTCCCAACTCCCAGTTCTGTGTCCTTGTCCACCCACCATGACACCTCCTTCCATTTAGCCTCACTTAAACAAAAAACTCAAGAACGCTGTGACACAGCTTTGGAACCACTTAGCCTGATAAAGTAAACTGAAGGTCTGAACAAATACCCAGTAAGATTGGACCTGCAAATAGATTCATTATAAGTAAAAGACTCCTTGTAAAATAGGAAAAGCTGAGGAGAGGTAGGAAAAAGCACCAGATCCAGAAATTTATAGATCTTCATTTATCTCCTAGCCCTGCCCCTCACTACAGAAGGATTCTGGAAGCCTGGCAGAGGGTCGGTTTCTTTATTTGCAATACCCTGTGTGAACAATGTGAACTTCATTGGATTATTAAGAGAAGGTAATGAGATAATGGGTATGAAAGTTCATCACAAATGATAACAAGGCATTTTCAGCCTTACTGCTGTGGTTTGCTTTCCTAATTACCTAGCTAATTTTCCTTCCTTTGACTAGATTTTCGTTTTTGTTTGTGTGGCCAAGGTCAGCTGTCTAGTGTGAGGATGAAAGGCCATGGTATAGTCACTCCCAGACTAGACCTTAAAATTGTCCTTTTCCACCCAGTTGCCTCAAACAAGATAGTACATGAGTACTTGAATGTAGAACTTAAGATTACCTATGATGGTTTTAAAACAATATCCCATTAATGAGTTTAGCCATCTAGGAATAAAAGTCAAATAAGACATTGTTCAGTTATGTATGATGAAGAAAATTTGGGCATCTCCAAATTTTAAAGGAATGTGGATATTACTACTAACAGAGCAAAACTGAACAGGGGAGAAAAAAAAAAGGAGCACTCCCAAATAAGAGTTTTTCAAGATGCCTCCAGCCCTGTCCAAGGTATAGGCTACTTAAACATCTGGGCTCCCAACAGTGGAGACAAACGCACAAGGCTATCAGAACTTGCAGACACTACTTCTCAAGATCCAGATAAATCCACTGGCTCTGAGGCCTTGCTCACCAACAAAGACTGGTATTTAAACATTTGCTTTTTAACAAGACTTGGCCTCAGGGAAGGAACATGCTGACCAGTTGACACAATATTCAGTCTTGTTTTAAGTGGATACCGACCGTAAACCAGCATTAATTATTATATTTCATGTGAGTTTAGGTTACAAATGGTTCGTGTTCTCCTAACCTTAGTTACTCTGGGAATAAAGAAGAAAAGAGACTATAAGATCTCACCTGTATACAGGGGACAGTGGTGAGGACACTATAAATAGCAAGTTAAAGATTTGAGAGAATCCTCATATTACTTAAAAACCCCCTCCCCTCATTTACTAAGTTTATAATCAACGAGATAATCAACCAGAAAGTATGCTTACTTGATTTCCTTTTGGAAAAAGAAGATATGTTGATCAACCACGTTTTTCATTAGGTTATGTTCTAGATTTGGTACCAATTTTGCCTAATTCTTCATTCTAAGGCATTTTTGAAAATACTCGAGATAATAAATGAGAGGAAGTACTTAAAAGCACATATTTAGTGATATTTTATATAGTCTTGTTGCTGAAGTTAAAAAGCAAACAAATGTATTCAAGAAAAAACATTTCAATTAAGGTAGACGAATTAAAGGAGTTATTACCTTTCGATTAGCTAGAAGACTCAATTAACCAAAGTCACTTATTCACTTGGCTTTCAGTTAATGAAGATTTTGGAAAATTTAACCATCATTATCATCAGAGTTTGTCATGAAGATAATAATCCACTTGTTATGGTACATATTGTACAGAGAATTCCTTTCAATTGTTATTGTATTGAGTGCTGTTTATTTCAGAAATAATCTGGAGTTAAAGAGGGGTGACATTCTAGTGATTAATCTTAAATCCTTTCAGGATGGGAACATGGCCCTGGGCCAGCAAAATGGAAAAGATGCACCACAATAAAAAATCGGCAGTTCCTTCCTCACACTTCCTAATCCAAGTGGCCAATTGCTGGTTGTCATTGCATTAATCTAATTATAACTCTTTCCTATTGAATTGTAAAATACATGAAATGACTGGGAAAAATAGCAACTTGTAAAAAGCAAAGGGCTGCAGAGTGAATGTTACATTCAAAGGTAATTACTTAACACACGCAAAGCTGAACTGCACAACCTACAATTCTGCAACTTTCTATAGGCTCTTTTGCTTCTACTTTAAATAAAAGAAATTCCTTTCATTTTGTCAAGAAAACTTTTCTCTACCTCACTACTAGCCTGACAAGGGAACAGATGGCAATTTAAGGGGAGAATTTATGAGAGCCACAATCTTAATGTTGCATAAAGGAAAGAAAAAGACTCGCATCAAAACCACTGACAAATGTACTTGCTAATATTAATGCACTCCCCATTCATCCAATATGCTTCCTAATTGCTTTTCTGTACATAATAATGTGGCACCTGCTGCTCAACATTGCAAACGCATCAGGATTTCTCCAAAGTCAAACAGCTCTGCAACTGGCCCTCTCCCAGTGATAAATGTAGAGCACTGTATCACGCACAGTTCCTGTCAGTGGCATAATTAAAATTTTATACTTACAGAAAAAGATAGTAAACAATCAGTTCTTAAATGGATTCACAAGAGGAACTCTTGTTACAGCCAACTTTATAATTAGTATGCATCATGTACTGCTAATATATCCATGACAAGAAAATAGGAAAAAAATTAGAAACTTGAGTTGTTCCCTTTAATGCCATGTGAAAGAAAGAGAGAGAGAGAGAGAGAGAGAGAGAGAGAGAGAGAAAGAAAGAAAGAAGAAAGAAAAGAAAGAGAGAGAGAGAGAGAGAGAGAAAGAAAGAAAGAAAGAAGAAAGAAAGAAAGAAAGAAAGAAAGAAAGAAAGAAAGAAAGAAAGAAAGAAAGAAAGAAAGAAGAAAAGAAAAGAAAGAGGAGGGAAGGAGGGAAAAGAAAGAAAGAAGACAGTTGACTGTTGCTGTATTAATTGTATTATGAGCCTTCTCTTATGTTGGCATAACTGTTTCTTCTCTGTAACTTGTCTGTGGTTTCTCAAGTGGCAATTAGAACAAAATTAGAAATTAGAATAGAGAAAACTTTTGTATGGACACACACCAATGAAAGCATGACCCCAAATTCCATTTTTGTGTAGCGCAAGGGTCAGAAAACTTAAGCCCACTGGCCAAATCCAGCCCACAGACTGTTTTTGTAAGGCCTATGAATTGAGAATAATTTTTACATTTTTAAATGTTGGAATCGAAATCAAAACAAAAATAGCATTTTGTGATACATGGAATTATGTGAAATTCAAATTTCAGTGCCCATAAATAAAGTTGCATGGTAACATAGCCAAGTTCATTCATTTATGTGTCATCTATGGCCACTTTCTTACTACAAGGACAGAGTTCAGAAGTTTTAACAGAGACTGTTTGGCCTGCAAAACCTCAAATATTTCCTGTTTGGTTGTGTTCAGACAGATTGCTGACCCTTTACTTAAGGCATTTGTACTCTACAAGGCAATTGGAGTGGGTAGTTATACATACATGTGTGCACACATAAATAAAAATTAATGGTCAATGAGACAAAAGTAGGGTTACAGCAGGCTTACATCTGTATGTGTGCATGTGTGTGTGTGAAAGGTTAAAAATTATAATTCTAAGTATAATTAAAAATTAATGTCTGAGTTGTGATAAAAATCAAATTATATTAATTATCTATCTGGGCTTTTCTTTTGGTCGTAATTATATTTTGCAAAATCTAGCACTTCTCTTTTGAATCTAAACATTTTATGTTCCTATGTCTGTGAAGAGTCCATTTATCAAACAACAAAGCAACCAAAACAACAAGATTTACTTTTGGCTACCATTTAATGTTGAAATAGGAGAAGATTTAGTAAAATATCATCACTTGTTTAAGTCTCTTAGCTCTCCTTACAAAATTATGACTAATCTAAAAAAAAGTTATTTGAAAAAATTACTTAGAACTACACACGAAGGCGCGCGCGCGCACACACACACACACACTGCACTTAAATACACAAATGAATGCTCATAAAATCTGAGTAAGGTCTATGGATGGTATCAACCTCAGTTTCCTGGTGTTGATACTGTACTGGAATTACGTCAGATGTTATCAGTGGGAGGTTAAAGGGTATATATATGGAATCTCTCTGTATCAGTCTGGCAACTTTGGTGAATCAATAAGTATTTCAATGAAGGTTTTTTAAAACCTTATTTGAGAACAAAGATCTCTGGGCAATGGATTGGCTCCTCTACCTGACATGAAATTATAGTGTATCCAGATTTTTAAAAAATTGACAAGGAAAAGGAAAATAACAATAGAGATAAACAAACAAATAGATCTAAGGATTAACACATTTTCCATACATATATAGGAAATGAGGCTGAAACAAATCAATCAGTTTGATTTTTCTCTAGTGAATATAGTGGGAGGTGGGAAAGGGGGCAGGGAACCAGCCAAGCAGATTATTTGGTTTGGTGGACAAAGTTGTCTAGCTGACCATTTTGCTTCACGTGGGCTGTCAAGCATTCCTTTTCAGTACGTCCAGCCTGCAGGGCCCAGTGACTATTTCTTTGCTCTTCTTTTCACATCCCCCAGGCACATTCCTATTGGCCAGAACCTTTCCCTTATTGTACAATTACCATCTTTTACATCTAGATGAAAATCCTTTTCTTCACAGCTGAAAGCTGAAAGAGAAGGGAATTTGAATCTAGAGGATTTTAACTTGCTTTGCTTCACTAGGAAAGCATGCCCCATACGATGTAGTACCTTTTAAAAATTGCTGTTCCTTTGAGCAAATAGTATTAATTCCAACACTTTTTAAAGGAGGGGGAGAACTACCTGTGAATATAAATAAAGTGACAAATTCCACAACTAAAGATCTCAGGGAGATTAAGGTCTAAATCAGAAGCACAGATGCAGACAAAATAATTTGTATCATGAATGAAAATGTTACACACTAAACTCCTAGGAAAAACAAAACCTTTTTGAAGATAAAACTGCATAAAAATTGCTGATATGAGTGAGGAAATAAAGTGTGTTTTTAGTTTTCATGGCAGGAAGAAGATGAGATTCATTTTTACACCAGCTCCACAAAGGCTTGCTAGCAACCTGCTTAGAATACAATAGACGAGATTTAAATTTTCTTTTCCTTTACGTGGTTTGCTCATTTGCATGCTAGGCCCCAGAATGGTCTTCTCTCTCTCTGCCATTTCACAGAAACACTGGGATCTGAACGCTGGGAGCAAACTGAAAGGTTCAAGGGTGCTTGTGAGTTCAGCATAAAGCTCTTTTATCAATGTATTTGCAAGGGAAAAATGTAGTCCTTTCCCCACTTCATTGGGCAACTTTTCCTTTGAGGGACAGCTTCAAAAATCTCCCCGGAACACCTTTCAGCCCAGAAAGTGCTCTGGATTCCTCAAAACACAGAAGAAACTCACCATGGGGATTGCTAATGAACAAAGACAAAATTAGTGTTGGTTTAGAATGATTTTTAGAAAAAGGATCACTCTACCTTTCTCCCATCCCTGTGTCAGTTTCTCAAATTTCTTCATTTAAAATACTATACATGGCTGTTATTCAAGCTTACAACAGAGTCCAAGGGGTGCAAGACATTGAAGGAAAGGAATAGCCGACCTTTTCTCATCCATTTTAGGATAATCAAAGTGTATACAAATATCACAACTATCCAATCCCGTGGCTAATAATTGAAAAGAAGAGAAGGAAATAAACACGAGACACTTAGTAGCTTGAATAGGAAATATCAATCCAATCCAATGATTGCCGTCAGTTTTTCAAGCCTGAAAAGCACATTCTCATCCTAAAAAGACATACTGTACATGAAGAGAAATGCTCCCTCATTGCAATATAAAGATCTCAGATGCGATGCCCAATGAAATAATAAAAACACTATATTCATCAACAGTCTTAAAACTGCACTGCACGTTATTCTGTTACAGACAGACAACTGTTCATAGGAGCTGAAAGAGGTAGAGATGGCATTCCTATGTAAATAAGAGGGAGTGGTGCTGGAGTGTTGTTTTTTCCAGCATTGCTAGAGCCCTCACAGCAGGAAATGTTTTATTGTAATGCAAATGTATTTGATTTCCTCCAAAATCCCCTTTCACTGTCTTTCCTGTCTGAATGTATCATCACACCATATTTGCAATTCTATTAAGCACCATTTTATATTAGCCTAATTTACGTAACCTGCCTAATAGGAATCGGAAATGTTACAGTTATTTTACTGGATCCAATTAGTATTTCATTGTTTTAGCCTGAGCACAATATTGTACAATAGTCCTCAATACTCAGCTAAATGGAATAGGATGTACTCCACGTAATACGATAAATGGAAGCATATGTTTTAAGCTAATTAAAACGCAGTTAAAACCTGCCTGAACTGAAACCAATTGCATCCTTTAATATCTGGTGAGTGACTATTTAAAAAAAAAATCTAATAATGAAATGTCATATCATGGTGAACTTAAGAAAAAAACACAAAAGTTAAGTACTGAAAATAGCTGGACTAAATTACTAGGGGATTGTTTCCTGGAAACGCATTTTCTCTTTTTATATGTCACACAGTGAAGAAGAGTGCGTTTTCCCAAGTTAAATACACAAATTCACAAAATGTGTAAAATTATTGGCTTAAATATATCAGTTAACAAGAGGGTGGGGGAATATTTTTCAGTATTCCTAGAATTAAAAATACAGTATGTTATCCTTTCTTATTTTATTATCTGTTAAATTTTAAAAACTGCATGAAATATTGCTTTTTGTGCATTTATGAAATACTATGTTTAGAAAAAAAGCTACATGATCTCAAATTAAGAAAATTTTGCAACAATGGTCAATTTTACAAGTGTACCAAAGGGAACAGGAGTATATCATTAATTTTATGTGCTATAGAGTGTAATGACTGATATGTTGTATCAAAATTATGAAAATAACAATAGTAATCACTGTAGTTAACAACAGTATGAATAAATATAAATAATACATATAATTCCTTATAAAACAGGAAAATTTTTTTTCACTAATTTCACAATTTTGCTACTGAATTCATATTGAGTTGTTATGCTGTTTTTATCTTGATACTGTTCCCCTAAGAAACACAGACTCTATTAAAATATAAGTAGGAAATAATCAACTTATATCCAGGAGGAAAAAACACTGAGTGGCACATAACCCAATTAAAAGCCTATTTGCTTCTTAGTTCTTATATGGACACCTCTCAAACCCCATTCCAATGAAGAGAAAATAGGTTTTTAAATTGCGGCTTTGCCAAAAATAACTTTCAGAAAAAGAAAATAGGTACAAGAGGGTTTTCATACATTAAAGAGAGACAAAAAGTTTAATGTTTAGCAAAACATCAAATGCAGTACTTGGTGAAAAAAATCTTATTTTTCACACTGACAATGAGAAACAATACTAAAGTGAACACCCGGGCCGACTAGAGATTTTTAATGGTAATATTATGATGGTTGCACTAAACAGGAGAGTGTGTTTTATGTCATTTCTTTCGACTTTGCCATTAACTCCATAACAGCTGGCATCAAATATACTAAATTGTGATATAATGAGCTTGTATATTGCTAGCAATTACAGAGTTAAGTTGAATAAATCCTTAGAGTACAAAATAAGTGTGCTTTCCACCTGACAATAAATTAAAGGTGACACCTGCCTTAATTCAAAATTGCCTAGGATCATATATAAAAATCAACAAAAAATACTGTGATTGAAACCACATCTCAAAATTTGCCAGCTTTGACTATATCCATTTCATATATGTTTATGACATCTGTCATCTCAATCTATTATTTAAACACTTCTTATGCATTGCTGAGTTGTGAGGTATGTTTGTGATCACTATACTTCTGAATTTGAAAGCCCGGATTGTCAATGCTATTTATCTTGGTTTTCTTGTCAATATATATATATATTTAAACAGAAACTAGATATATAATATTCTTTTAAAGTATGCTACCAAAGGATCTATGCCTTTAGAAAAAAATACCATTAATTGTCTGAGGACTAGACTTTTTGGATGCTGCTGGTTACCATATAACCATCACTTATTCAGTAAAACTCATACATGTGGTGAAATTAATTTTTAATTAATTTTGGAAAAAATGTATTTTATAAAAACATTATTTGGACCATAGATTAGCAGACTATGTCCAAAAGGAATTCAGGTGGCAGCTGCAATTAGAGACTCAGACAACCAGGGGCTTGGGTTTATCTGTCAGCATAAAAACACCTTATGCAAAATAGAGAGGGATGGGACAGATACCACTACAGGACACATCTCTACACACGCCGTTATACACTTATAGACATATACAGAGCAAATATTGAAAGTTAAATTTAAGAGTCATGGAGCCTTATAGATTCTGTGGAGCTGGAAGTGATCCCAAGTAGTGATTAGAGGCAGCCTTTTGGTATCTAGGAGGGAAATAAAACTATCCCAACTGACAGTTATATTTTTCCCTTCTGAATATTTTCAGGGTTGGAAACAATATATTTTAAGAGGTAGCTCCTTTTCTAAAAATGTGGCATATTCCCATCTTGAACACTCCATATCTCAAATGAATCTATTTATGCACCCTAAAATCTTTTGGTGATCTGGCGGGTGTAAGGCCATCTTAAAAGATAATACAAACCTTAATATTTCCATCCCAACAAAGCAGGCTGCCTGCTTGGGGCCATTGACTAACCTCATCATTTCCTATAGAATAAATTTTGTATTATTGGGTATAAAGGAACAGACTGACATAGATCTAAACTGTGGAAATCAAATCAGCCTTAAAGAAACTAAGCTTGTTTGCAGGCCAGAATTTAAACTAACGTGGAAATTACAAAATATAACAATTAACAATTACTTTCTTAATTGACAAATTCTCAGAACTTGAGTGGGGGGAAGCAAAGTTGAAAATCTGAGGTCTAAAAAAATGTTTCTCAGCCATATCTATACCCTACGGCAAAATCAAATGCAAGACACTCAATTCAGAATCCTCAAGCCTTTCTCAGTTAGCTGTGCATTGATTCCAAAGGATTAGCTTATGTGGTGACCAAAATTGATGGCACAGATGGCTAAAATGACCACAAAGACAGATTTGGGGATATTTATTTGCAAAGCTTTTACTCATGCACGTGTTCAAAGATATATACATTTTGCAACCACAGATTGACTGAGACAGGATCTATAGACAAAAAACAATAAGGGAGGGGTGTTGTTAATGAGAATTGCTTCTTTATCAAATGGTCTTTACCTGTTCAATATTGCAGAGAATTTTAGAACAACCTAAACTCTTTTGCTTACCCAGAACATCTCAGAATTACTTCTCAGAACATATATCTCTCATTTTTCTTACTTTGCAACTTTGTAATGCCACGGTGTTAAAAAATCCTCCTCTTTCTCCACCTCCTCCTCAACAACAACAACAAAAACAATATTTTGGAGGAAAGAGAAAAATCATCTCTAATTGACTTGGAAATGAGAGGTCAGTGCTGGAATCTGAATTTATAAAAAGTGTACCAAGATATGTCTTACATGATTAAATAATACGTTGATCAAAATACCCATTAATCTCTTGATTGTAAATAACATGAATTTCTCCTTTACTTCTAACTCCTAAAACTATATGAAACCCCATGGACTGTCATTCCTTCTTTCAGTGGCCAAAGCTTCAAATGAGCCAGACCACTTTACTTTTGTCCTGGGTGGGATGTGGATTTGTGGGCAGATGACAAGGTGCTAATGAGGAGCTAATGTCCCTGCAGCTGGCAAACTGCCAACCTCAGGATGGGAGGATTAGAGCATTTGTCTGCATTAGCCCTGGACAAAGGAAGGAGGGGCTGGGGGAAAGCCAACTCCAGGTTGAATAACTTGACTCACATTGGATTCTATGTCCCATTCCTAAGGTAAGGGGCTATTTCAGGATAATTACGCACTTTTCCTAGGTGGCATGGCAAGTTCTCATGTGGATACACTTGACTTGGTTCTCATTCTGGAATAAATTAGTTAGAATAGGCAAGTTCAGAACCTGTCCCACCTCATCACCAACTCAGGATATAATCATATTAATGAGGAACCAGGTGAAACTTCTTGTCCACATTATATTCATTTATCATAAACGTAAAGTTAGTTTATACAAGTGTCTAGCCAGATCACCTCTTGAATTCAAAATTTATTTTTAAAAGAGAAGGGCACTTTATTTTCTAATTTTGCCATCAAAAATTCACATCATGAGTTTCTAAGCCAGGCAGCTGATTGGAAAAAAAACCCCAGAGAGACTTGATATTTCAATAGAATCATACTACCTGAGCAGAATACAGCTGAGGTGCTTCCACCTGGGCCATTTTCACCCAGGTCTCCCCAACGTTCATTTCAATAACAACTATCCCTGTTACATTTTAAAAATCTCACCTTTATGCTTATTAATGTGTATTTTCACGTACATAAAGAAAACAAAGAAGGTTTTTAATGGAAATAGAGGTTTGGTGGGACAAAACAAATACTTTCTTTTTCTGGAAATGATTTTAAAAAACACGAAAGTAAATATCATTAACACGTTAAATGATAATCCTAAAGTGCACGCACATTAAGTTAGATCATATAATTTTAATTTTAAAACATTTCATCTTTTATAAAGACACATGAATATGTGCTCATAATATTTACTTTAGATATGTATTCTATATAAACTCACTGCCTCATTCATAGTGGTACAGATTTTGAATTCCCTGCCTGATTTACCAAGGATCACGCCATGTATGTGCTCCTAGCCAAGCCTAACCTCAACACACACACATCCACGAACATGTCATAGATGCTCCTGCTATAAACATGATCCACAAGAACTACTGCATCAGCCTTCTAACTGTAATCCTGAATTCGACTCTTGCCCACTTATTCTCCACACAACAGCCAGTTGGAAGCAGACCAGACTGCATCCCTACCTGCAAGGTCTGTCCCTGGTCTGATCCCCACTCCTTTCCACCCTGTGAACCAGGCTTCAACTCCCCTAGGGATCTTCTCAACAAGACACATAGTTTCTACATCAGGACCTTTAGGAGTACTGTGCAGTGCTCTTGGAATGCTCCTCTATCCAGAGTCAGCCCAGAGGCTTCCTTTTCAATCTTCAAATCTAAGCTTGACTGTCCCTCAAAGAGTGACCCCTGTCTTGCTCTGATCACTCTGTCAGTAGGATATTTCTCCTTGCACTTCTTGAGCTCAATACTTTTTTCACTCTCAACACTTGAACACGATGTTTATTTCTTTCACAGCTCTTTTATTTGCTTTTGTTTGCCTATTTTCCCTACTAGAACCACGTGAGCCTTCCTCGCCGATGTATCCCCATGGCCTGGCACATCACCTGTACTCAGTACATACCGAATAACTATTCAATTAATGAGTAAATATAAGGTATTGAGTAAGGTCTAAAATATTTTAGGATGGAAGTTTTAAGTATATTACCTATAAAGACAATTTTATTTTAGATGTTGGAAAATAGTTAAGTTTTAGATGAACGAAATACTTTGTTCAGTTACTTCATACATTATGATGCCACTTAATTGCTAAACTGGCATCCAGTATCCTGCTGAGGACTCTTTTTGAACTTCTAAGATAAAACTGTGTAACAATAATAGTATCAACTGAGTAACTTTCAAAGCACTTGTATTAACTCATTTAACCACCACTTTGAAGATAACAAAATGGAAGCACTGAGCAAATTGTGTTACCTGCCTGGGGACATACAACCTGGAAGTAGCAAAGCTGAGTTTGAATGCTGGCATTCTAGTTGCAGAGACCATGCTCATAAACATCACAATATGTTGTCACCCATATTCTCGTGTGCACAGTGGCCACCTTCAACAGATTGTCCAATGGCCCTAGGCCCTTGTTCCACATACACATATGGAATAAATGGGAGGAAAAATATAAGAAGAGGACTTATAGAATCGCGTCTCAGCTCCAGTTTGGGGTGGTTGGTTAAACAATTTCCTTTTTTCAGAGGGATCTGAATTTCAAGCTCCTTCTTACCCTCTCACCACACTGCATAAAATTTTGCTTTGTTTGTAGCATGTAGTCCACCTTCTGGCACCTTATGATGTCTGGCTTCCTCTGGCCCTGGCTATACTCGAGCATTCACAGCTCTCTATTTCTCAAAAAGATTCTTACCAGGAAAAGGTCAGCTAATATTGGTTAGGTTGCTACCTTTGACCATAAGCAAGGAAAATTGAAGTGTATACTAGAGCAAGGAAATATAATATGGGAACAACTGCCTACAGGGCTTCACAGACCTCTGCGTGTATGTGCAGGTGGGTGTGCGTGCGTGCGTTTGTGCGTGCAACCTTCAGAACATGACTCATACTAGTTGAAGAAAGGGCCTTAGGAAACACAAACAAGGGACGCCTGGGTAGCTCAGCGGTTGAGCTTCTGCCTTCAGCTCGGTGTGATCCTGGAGTCCCAGGATGGAGTCCCACATCCCGCTCTCCGTAGGGAGCCTGTTTCTCCCTCTGCCTCTCTGTCTGTCATGAATAAATAAATCTCTAAAACACACACATACACACACACACACACACACACACACAAATTTTCAACAAATATTTGAGGGTCAAAAATGCTTGTGGTAAATAACAATTTACTCCTTGAAATCAAAGGCAGGTGTGATCCCACATGGAGATTGTGATAGGGTTCCGGGTAGGCCACCTCAGAATGTGCCACTTTGGCATATGGATTACCCTGGGCTGGAGACATTTAAGGCCTAACAGATTCAAAAGGAGCTTTTACCTTACCCTAAACTGCCTAAAAAGATTTCAACAGGGACCTGTACCAGGAAGAGAGCTATTATCAGAGATAACTTTTTTTTTTTTTTTTTGCCTCAGAAAGACTTATTTGTGCCAAAGCAAACATTTGTTTATCAAGCATTTGCTCTTCCCATCTTCCCATGAATTGTCTTCCTCCCTTTTGCAGTCCCAGACACCCACCCTCTTCTCCTTTATATGCCTCAGTTGAATGACTGCCTGAGAGCCTCTTATGTTTTTGTGGGGTTCCGATATATAAGAAATTAAATTTGTTTTTCTCCTGCTAATCTGTTTTATGTCAATTTAACTATTAGGCTGACCAAAGAATCTAGAAAGGAAGAATGAAAAAGTTTTCCTCCTCCACAGTTGCAAAATATCAACCAGATTACCAGCCTAAGCACATGAATTGGCTCTGCAGGAATTTTGCAAAGGCAGAGATAGACTAGCTCCATTATGATGGTGAAAACTGGTATGATAAAGGAATGAGACATAGTAGCAATACCCCAGAGAAAATATTTTTTCAATGTATTACTTTTACTTTCCTCACTCATGTATAGGATCTGATGAACAATGAGTGTAGACTGCAAAAATAATGAACTGAGTGAATGTGGATAATATCGGAGTTAGCTGATTCCAATGGGTGGCTAATTTCATACACCATTTAGATTCTAATAGTATTAATCTACCTTTGACCCCTTGGCTGACCCTTTCCTTCTGTCAGAAAACTTTTTCTTAAAAGGTGGGATGGTAAATATTTCAGGCTTTGCAGACCATATCATCTCTGTCACAACTACTAAACTCTGCCATTGTGATGCAAAGCAGCTCTAATGCAGTAAAATAGACAACAAAAAAGAGCAGATAATACAGAAATGAATGAGTGTGGCTGTGTTCCAATAAAACTTTATTTTTGGACACTGAAATTTGAATCTCATATCATTTCCATGTGTCATGAAATATTCTTATTTTGATTTTGTTTCAACCACTTAAAAATGTGAAAACCATTCTTAACTCACAGGCTATAGAAAAACATGTGGAGAACCAGATTTGGCCCAGAGGCCATAGTTTGCTGACCTCTATCTTCTATTATTACAGAAACAAATAAACAAAAAACTCTAGAAGGAACTTTTTAAAGGAGGTCTCTTGGAATACCAGACTTTTAAAAATAAATTAACCATATTCCTTATATTTGAATGTCATTTTTAAGCTTTTTATTCAAGTATATACATAGAGAAAAGTACACAACTTGATGAATATTCACAAGCCAAACACAATCATGTAACTAGCATGCAGATCAAGAAAGAAAACATTATCAGCATCCAGAAACTCCCCTCATGCTCCTAACTTGTCAGCCACCACCACTACCCCCATTCCAAGGGTAGCCACTACTCTGACTTCTAAATACCCAAATTAATATGCTGTGGGGTTTTGTGGGGGTTTTTTTGCACTTCATATGGTAGTTTACTTTTTAAAAATAACTAAAACAATGTTGTAGGATGAAGTATGGTTGTATAATAAAAAACACAATTAGCTGCTGTAACTGAAATGTATAATTTTGAGACCACATAATCATAGACTCTAGAAATGTAAGAGATTTTACAAAACATCCATATTTACACCCTCATATTACACAAAAATTTCAAAGTAACATAACTAATATATTTATAATTCAATTGTCTATCCAAATATTAGTTAGATAAGCATTATGCACATATGCATGTGGTCAAAATCTATACATCAATAATATTATTGACAGTAAAATAATAAATTAAATTTCTGGTCACACTATTATTGTCAAAGCTAATATCTCCCTCATTTTCATTACATAATTGACAAAGCATTGAGTTTTTTTACACTGAACATCTAAGACTAGCCAATACTTTCAACTATTGGCACTGCTAATGAAGATGAAGTTCTTTACAACAACTCACAAATGATTAGCCTTCACGATAAGGTGAAACTGAATAATATTTAATGATTTTATTAACTATTTTCTTTTGCTATATATATCAAGATATGTTCATGTTTTGGCTGTAGTATTAACTAAATGTAAAATAACACCTAATTTTACTGAAATTAGACAAAAACTTTTTAAATTTTTTTTAAGATTTTATTTATTTATTTGAGAGAGAGAGAGAGAGAGAATGAGCAAAGGGAGGGAAAGAGGGAAAGGGAGAAGCAGACTCCCCCCTGAGCAGGGAGCCCGATGTGGGACTCGATCCCAGGACACTGAGATCATGACATGAACCAAAGGCAGACTCTCAACTGACTGAGCTACCCAGGTGCCCAGAACAAACACTTTTTTTAATAGGAATACACCAAAATTGGGCATTTTAACAATCTTAGAGCGGAAATCTAAAAACTATGTGCTGCATTTCCAAACCATGATACAAATACAGGAGCAAAGTTAGACAAAAGGTAAGATCTGGAGCAGTTTTCTTTCTTTTTTAAAAATTATTTTTAAAAGATTTTATTTATTTATTTGAGAGAGAGAGGCATGAGAGAGCACACAGGTGGATGGGAGGGGCAGAGTGAGAGGGAGAAGCGGACTCTCAGCTGAGCAAGGAGCCTGATGCAGGGCTTAGATTACGACTTGAGCCAAAGGCAGACACTTAACCAACTGAGTCACATACGTGCACCTTTTTCTTCTTTTTTTATAAAGATTCATTCATTTAATTGAGAGAGAGTTTGATTTTGTTTCAACCACTTAAAAATGTGAAAACCATTCTATAAAGATTCATTTTATAAAGGTTCATTTATTTAATTGAGAGAGAGAAAGTGCATGCACAGAAGCAGGGGAGGGGGCAGTGGGAGAGGGAGAGAATCTCACACAGGCTCCCCACTAAGCATGGATCCCATGATCCTGACATCATGACCTGAGCTGAAACCAAGAGTAGGATGCTCAACTGACTGAGCCACCTGGGTGCCCCTGGAGCAGTTTTCTAACACCATTTTATACAGCTCCCCATACGGTACCTCCCCCAAGCCCCGAAAGTGAATGTTTTCACCAGAAAGGTATTTTATACTAACAGGATCTGAAAATGTTTTATGAAGAAAAATTAAAACATATTTAAGTGTAAACAGCAATGCATATTATATCCTGAAATAACTCATTAGTATTTCTAAGTATAAAAATAGTCTAATCCAAAGATTCAAACAAGATTGGGTAATCCTAAACAAGACTGTTCTATCTTCACTTTGTGACAAAGCTCTTGCTTTGGGACCTTGACCATGGCAAATTACCTTGAACCTCAATTTCCTCATCTATGATGTGATATTGCGAAGTTTCTTGCCAGTTCTAAAAATATAACTATTCTAAGAACAAGAAAGTAATTAACATCCAAGCAAAAGAATGTCTTCTTTCCCGAAATGCCTGAATATAGCATAGTTAGGAAAGAATTAAAGTTTGAAAACAATTTTCCTGAAATGTTATGAGTTTCTTTAATAGTTCAGAGGCTAAATATTAAAACACTTCAACATTAAGAAATGAATGTTTTAAATAGTAAAAATACATTCCCCACACAGGAAGTTAAACTTTCCAAACACTGGCCAAAAAACTTTATCAAGTCTACATCTTTTAAAAGTGAGACTTCTGTGGCTGGCCCCTACCGATCAGTATAAATTCAATCCAATTTAAAGCCCGGTAACAATGTGGGCAGTCTCAGACTATTACTTTCAATGGGATTGAGTCCCTAAGGATGGCAACGACTGAGTCCCATTGAAAGTAATGGAGTAAGCAATCACATGCCATTACTTTCAAGGAGACACAGTTTCTACAACCCATAATAACTTGGTAATATAAATCTGCACTGACTCATCAGCATGAAGAATGAAAATGCAAAAGAATTTCAAAGTAGCAAATGTGCATCCTGAGACCAAAAAAAAAAAAAAAAAAAAAAAATCCTTTCTCTTTTGCACCCATAACTCATCAAAGGTAAAACATATTTTAGTGGAGCTAGGAAGTTCCAAGAACTCGGGGTAAGGCAGCATGGATCCTAGGAACAGGATCCTGACCTTCACACATTTCCCTTTGAGCAACTGTTAACATGCTATTGAGTGCTGTCCAGAATTACATGCCTGTTTTGTGCCCTTTTCATTCCTACTTTTATTTTTAAGTATTGGTAGTTTAGAGGAGAATAGTTTTTACCCTTAGAACCACAAATGGTTAAATTCATTATAAATGAGCCGTTTCCTTCTGTCTTTCTTAATACATATGTGCTGATTTCCCCAATAGGTAAGGAAATCCAATCTTGATTTCTCTCCATATGACATTCAGATAAAATTCCAAGAAAACCTGTGTCTTAGAAATAAGAGAGTTTGCCAAGATTTCCTCATTTCATTCCTTTTAGCTAGAAACTAGTTTTGAGCAAGACATTCACTCTTCATACCTCTCCTCAATCCTAATCTCTCAACCGGTGAGAGCAAGATGAACAAGTGACTGGGGCTACTTAGATTAAGTTTAGCTGAGGTTTCTTTTATCAAAGAAATGAGCAGAGAATCTGAATTGAATAAACACTTGCAAAGCTGTATCTAGAGGCATGTTAGTAAAGTTTAACATCTAATTCTCAGGGAGGAAAAAAATGCTTCTGACTGTAGCATTTTGCCAATTTTCCTGGTGTAAATACTTCTACCATGGGTGATTTCATGTTACCAACATGATGATCCTAAACGAAAATTATGGGAAAAACTGTGCAGTAGCACACCATTAAATAGTTATTTCACCATAAAGATACAACAGATGCAAATGACTTCAAGACTACAGATAATAATAAAATGATATAAAGTAATTAAAAGGTGATGAATCTTGAGTATCTATTATTTTTATTTTAAATATAACTAATTTGACTTTAAGTTATAATTTAATTTTTAATAATGACTGTGTTAAACAATAGACTTACAAAATTCCTGACAATCTAAAAATTGGCTCTTGGGAGCCAGGACCAGCCCCCAGAATATCCACTGGGTGCTTTTCTTTTAAATTTAGGGCAGTCAAGTTGACAGTATGCCAAGGATCACAAGGGACTTGCAAATCAGTGTAGACTTACCAAAGTTGTCCTTAGACCAGTGGGATCTATCCGAAGTAAATATCCAAGTGTACTGCAAATTCTGAAAAGTCATATGCAACTTCTTGTTACATGATTCAACCTGTCTGCTGCAAATGAATTAAGGTTTTTATCTAAAAATTTTGATGTGGGAAAGGCATTTGACTCAGACAAATTCAGGTTTATCTCCACTCCCCTTTGTTATGTGTGTGCCCTTGGTTTATTTGTTTTAACATTTTTATGACTTAGCTACCCCATTTATAAATGAGGCTAATAATAGATTATATATGGACAATTATAAGGACTACAACCAGAATTTTTCTCAAATCCTTAGCTTTCCAAATACCACAACAGTATATAATTTCCCTTATGAAATGCAATAATGTAAGTGAAAAAAATTAGCAACTCCCTAAAACCCCTAATGATCTTATAAGTACAAGTTTTAAGTCATTTATGAAGCTATTAAAAAAAGTTCTACCATCTGTAATTTTTACAAGTTTCCTCTTTTATTTAAAGAACAACTTTTGACTATTTGAAACAGCTTCATGAGTCACTTTTTCTTCTGCTTTTTCAATACATATAGCGGATTCTTCAGTTACAGGTTTGAACTCCAGCCAAATGCAGCATTCTATTCTTAAATGTACCCAGAACTTCTAAGAGACATCATTTTACTAAACTTCATCGTGTCTACAACCAGCCCCTGACTTTCTCTAGGAATTTCACACACACACACACACACACACACAAAAGTAAACAAAATCATTTAAATTACAAAAACTTTTCCTTGATGAGAAAACAAAGACATGTGAAGGTGGGGATGTTATAAGATTAGCCAGGTGCATTCACTGTCTAGAATCTACCCCTGCATATTAGCCTCATAGGGAAATTTAGACTCTTTTCTCAGTGTAATAAAAAATCCTACATGCAGCAGACATTTTGGTGACTCATGAGGAGTCATAACTGAGTGTTTCACTTACAAATCCAAAGTTCCACTGACTGGAAGTAAGCTACCTGGCATGATTTTGAGTGTTAAATATGATGGTAGATGTGGCATACTGGGAATAATGCTTAGGTCTTAAATCTATCAGGCGCCTCCCCTTTGAGACTCCTCTGACACCGTAATGATTAAAGATGCCCCAGAAGAAGACAAAACATAAAGAGAAAGCTCTAGATTGCTTTCCAGGCCAATTTTAGACCCTTCACGTTGCAGGACATCAGCATGTCCATCACTCCTTAACATTCAGTTAAATGACAGCTCTAAAGAAAGGAAAAACAAAAGCCTCTCCTCAGGGAACCTGTACATGCTTCCATTAACTCATTTCTGAATTTTTCCTTTGCTTTTGCTAGATCGTTCCCACAACTTATCCCCCAAAACTGGAGGGAAAAAATTGTTCCCTTTAGCAAATGTTTCTTGCTGCTCCCTCCCTCTTTCCTTCACTGTATTCTCATGGGGGCTCCACTACATATAGCTCCAGAACTTTCAATGCTCATGTCTCCACTGAATTTTTTTTCTCAAAGTTCTAGAGGCTGAGAGAACATCTCACAGTTCTGGATGAGAGTGCCAGCCAGATTGAGTTCTGCTGAGAGCCCTCTTTTGGGTCCACAGATGGTCATCTTCTTGATTTGTCCTCAATGGTAGAGACAGACAGACAAAGAGGTAGAGGGAAAGGGAGAGAGAAAGAGAGGAAGGGAGAAGGCAAGCTCTCTCCTGTTGCTTCTTATAAGGACCCTATCCCACCATGAGCACTCCCACCTACATGACTGAATTACCTCTCAAAGATCCTGCTTCCTAATACCATCCCACTGGGGGTTAGGTCTTGACCTATGAATGTGGGGAGGACACAAATATGTAGTCCATAATACCTACCTTCTACTTGTACTCTCCTGGATCCTTTGAAGTTCCCCATTTTTAATGACCTAGTACCCTAAGTTTTGCTGAGTATGCCTTACAATGTCCCCATGCTGGTCAAATTCTGGCTTTCTCTGGCAATGCCACATTGCTCAAAAGCCTAAAAAGTAAGTCAGCATCTCAAAAGGGGGGTAGTCCTGAGAGAAACGTCAAAATGGAAATATTTTTCTTAGAAGATTAATTTAAGGTAAATGAAGTGGGAAAAGTATCAGCTTTCCATTTTAGCATAGAAATCCTGTCTTGTGTTTCACAGGATGCCTGTATTCTGCCAAATACAGGCTTAGCCATAACTTTACCTTTAAAAGAACATATATGGGGCAACCCCAGTGGCCCAGTGGTTTAGTGCCGCCTTCGGCCCAGGGCGTGATCCTGGGGACCCGGGATCGAGTCCCACGTCAGGCTCCCTGCATGGAGCCTGCTTCTCCCTCTGCCTGTGTCTCTGCCTCTCTCTTGAATAAATAAAATCTTAAAAAAAAAATAAAAGAACATAAATGATTCTTAAGGAAAGCACCACCTAAGAGTCTGTTTCTATAAATTAAATGCATAAGGCCAAGGGAGACCTGACAGGCTCAGTCGGAAGAGCATGTGACTCTTGATCTCAGGGTCATGGGTTGGAGCCCCATGTTGGGTGCAGAGATTACTAAAATAATTTTTAAAAAAATTTAAAAATATAAAATATATGTATATGATCAGACCTTAGATGCTTGAAACAAAGTATTTCCTGGAATACATGCCCGTACTTAATAAATGTTTGTTGATTTATAGTACTAAATCACTTCACCATATGCAGAATATTCTGAAATTGAGGAATTTCTCCTAATCATTTTAGAGACTTTAAGGCTATATATCATAAAATTAGGAACCCCATGAAAGAATGTGAAAGTTAAAACATTCATTTCATCATGAGAGCTTAAAAAAGAAAAAGAGAAAAACTCTTTATTATTATTAAAATGAAATCTTATTCTAAACAACGAATATTTAGTTGTTAGTCAAGAAAAAAATCCCTACCCTTTCCCACCTAACTGGATCTCAGTCTTTCCTCCAGCCACCAAAACAGTTCCTTTTTGGTCACATGTTAAGCTTGCAAGTAATATTTTGGACGTGCTTTCTGGCATTAATCTATCCTTAGTATGTATGTGTTTCAAAGAAGTCCAAAGAATACAGTTGAATAATGGGGAGTAATTTAAATGGTGCATGCAAATTGTCATGAAAAATGAAGAGGGAATTATGTCAAAACAGAATGTTCACGGTATAATAAAAAAAGAAAGAAACAGTTTTCAATGCCTACTGACTTCTTGAAAAATATTTCTATCCCACCAGACTGAACTTTGAAGATGTCACCACTGCTTGTGCAAACTCTTAAAGGAGAGAAAATATCATACCTAGTGCTTGAAAATAAATATATTCTTTTGAGGAATATCATGAACAGTTTTTAGAAACTATTTTACCTATAGTGTTTATAAGCAATGGTTCTGGCAAGAGACACATTTGTATTCATTTTTGTATTCACTGTACAACCCTAGAATTTTGCCCCGTTGTCATCTCTAAAAACAGGCTCTGGACTATAGACAATTTTCACCATGAAAGTACCAGCGAGGTGATAATATCATCAACTAAGCACGGATAGGTTTAAACAAACTTGTTACAGCATTTCCATCTTAAGACCAGTCTCTCTCCTGTTTTCTTTTCTTTATTTGCTTCCATCTACAGAGCCTTCCATTTTTTTCTATGCTATATAAACCTCTATATTTTTTAGTATTCGTCAATAAAAAGAAGTCAGTCATTTCCTGAAGTGTTCCAAACAGCACAATCAAAAGGAAATGATAACAATAAACTTCAATGATTGAAATTTTTCTTGTATCTCTTTAAAAAATTGTTTTATCTTACAAATGCTGGGTCATAACACAAAATCCTGTTTGGTTAATAGTCATTTTCCAATATGTTTTTTTTTCCTTACAGGTATACCCATTTAACATGGATGAAGTTAAGAAAGAAGAGCAAAGGAATAAAGATGAAACAAGAGAGTAAGAGAAAGATTAAGAGGTTGAATATATTGCTATACCAACTAAAAAAAATAAATACATAAAATTTTTTTTAAAAGTTTGGTTATGATGGCATGTTAATCCAGTTCTTCCTAAGTGCATACAAACAAAACAAAAAAGAATTAAAATTAGTAGTAGAAACTTATTTTATGAGGATTATTACATAGAGCTGGTGATCTCATGGGCAAATCCAGTGCATTAGTACAGAATAGCCACAAAGTTTATTTTGTAGCTTTTGATAAAAGTTTATTTTGTCTCTCAGATGAATGGTGATCTTAAACCAAACCATATTTATATTTGGTAGGGAAGTGCCAGAGTTTTGTTGAGTGAGGAGAGGAAGCTGATTTAAATATGGAAATCTAGCAAACTGCAATTAACATGCGGAAACTCTACTGGATTTTTCAGAAAATGTG
The DNA here is from genome assembly GCF_053574225.1 of Canis aureus. NCBI lineage: Eukaryota > Metazoa > Chordata > Mammalia > Carnivora > Canidae > Canis > Canis aureus. The sequence continues at coordinate 61,781,708 of NC_135621.1, read as the reverse complement.
AAAGTCTAAAATAGCTATTTATCACTAAGTGGGATTTCCAAGGTAGGAATAAACGATAATACATAATATTGGTAGAAAATATTTAAAACATGTGTTCTTTCCTAGAGGGAGCTTCTGTTTAGTTTATTTTGTTTTGTTTTGTGGTGCATTTGGGTTGCATTCACCTTTCATAGCCTTTGGCAGGAGCTATGTTTTCCTCCAGAAGTTTGCAGTGAGTTTTCTGTAGTGTTTGATTATGATCTAGAAAGGTCTGTCCTGTTTCTTTGGGTGAAGAATCAGAGCATTCTCTTAGAGGATTCTGGAATCAGAGGATCAGGAAATCACATGGCAGGTTGTCCCCAGACCCAAGGCCGGGTCGTGGTTACAGCTTGTTAGTTACCCCACACACATACAGTAAGTGGAGGAAAAGATCCTACTCTAATAAAGTGGCAGCTACATCCCTCTCAAAATGACCAGAGTTTTTCTCTTGTGAATTCATTTCACAAATTATACAGACAAGTTTAACGTGGTCTCCAAATGGAAACAGGATGGTGAGACTCTAAAACCGTTTCTCACATGATGCACATAAAAAAACTGACTCTTAACTGTGCTTGAATCCTGTTCTCAGTGTCTGCAAACTATCCTCCCCTTGAAAATTCAGGATTCTTCCATTTGGTACCTCTGAAAACTGAAATAATCATAAGGTTTATTGTCTATGGTTTGCATATTTTAAGAAAAAATGGTAAATAAATCATCCATACATTAAGAATGATTACTAGCATGTTAGGTGGAATACAGAATTACCTTAGATATATTACACACAATGCTTTTCAGGACGGCAGCTAATTTCCAGCAGAAAGGTCATGCAAAAAATAATGTGATTAGAAGAGGTTGAAGGAAAAAAAATAGCCACATATTTGGACATAGACCAAATTCCCTTTTTGCCACTGTAACTGAAAACCATTGCTTCAATATTTAATGAAACGCTTATGCTGCAGCACCTGGTCACATTGTCAGCACTGCCTAACCACTGCCTCCCCCGTGGGTCATTACTGCCGCCATCTGAAAGGGGGCAAACTGTTCATCGATGACAATAATGCCAGTCTTTAAGAATCTACAGCTACAAAACAGCAGGAGACAGAGTTACTTTGGCTTTGATCTTGGGAAAAATGGCTGGGGGCAAAATGCTGTTTCCTACCATCAGAGACTATACAGTTAGCAATAATTCTGTAAGTCAAAGCCATTCACAGGACTCAACTTGGCTGCCCTGCTTTGCTTTCTCTCTCCCCTTGCAGAAAGCTAGCAGCTCCTGGTGAGAGATCCTTGTCAACAGGAAAACACTAGTTCACGCTACCCTGCTAATGATCCAATGCATCAATACCTCAAACAATCACAACAAGCAGATGTCCTAAGTTAATATAGACTTCCCTGGGATTTTCCTGGTGAAACACGGCTTTAAAAGGCATTAGTCTTTTGTCCTCACTAGAGAACGGCTAAATCCTGGCACCAATTCCTTGGGTATGTGAACCTCAGCCTAATGGAATTTAATTACTTTAGTGGTATTAATCATCTGTACAGTAGAGCAAAGAGTATTTTATTACCACTTTTAAGGGTTATCGGCACATTTATTTCAAATGAACTGTCAAACTACACTACGTGTAAGGCATGCCAGGTTTGAGTTCTGCAGCTCAGGTGAAAATAAATTTACAGTTTAAAACTCTTCCCCTATCATCAGCATCCCACCCATTAATAGTTGCAGCACATATGTAAGACTCTCAAAATTAAAAGAAATTAAGTGTTGAATTAGCTATTCATTTTTTACTCTCTGGTTTTATTCCTTATTCTAACCATTTTGACTACTCATTTGCAAAGGTTGCTTTATACCAAGGACCCCAGGAACACCAATTGGCATCAAATAGGCTGTGACACCATTACAGGCTTAGTTACAGAAAAGTGACGCTAATCTTTTCCATTATCAGGCAACAAGCACCAGCTCAATAATATAAGATTCCTCCAATTCACACCATGTAGCAAATGCTTTTGTTTTTGTTCATATTCAGGGAAAATGAATGTGTACTTCTCTCTCCTCTTGGTTGTTTTTAGCTCTATCTGAATTGTTCTATAAAGAACTCAAAGAAACTCTTGCATCATTTATAAAGCTCTCCTCCTGTGCTAAATAGATCCAAGAGTGTATTGCAAGATGCCAAACTCAGGTTAATTCTGTAGACTTCAGTAAACTTTCTGTTTGTCATAAAGCATTCTACAGAATTCAGGAACAGCAACCCAAAGAGTGGGGGGTGGGGGGGGCAGAATGCAGGACAAGGGTCCAGATACAAAGGTGGCCAGAGAACTCTTGGGGGGCTCTAGAAGCAGACTGTCTGTCTGGGCTTCAGTATCCCACACATTAGTTATGATACTGTGGTATAGCAGGTAATATATTTGGTCTTTGTCCCCAGTTCCTGGCACAAAGCTCCTTATACTCTTGGAATTTCCAGAGCAATAGGAGTGGTGCTTTTTTTTTTTTTTTAATCATTTACAAAAAAAACCCTTTTGATCTTATGCTTCTGAGGCAACTTTAGTGTGTGGATGTGTGTGTGTGTGTGTGTGTGTGCCTGCGCGCGCGCGCGCGTGCGCTTTAGTGTGTGTGTGGAAAGGGGGCGTGGCTGAGTAGCCTCAGGATGGGGCTGGTCACCAGAAAGACCAAGTATTTAGGAAGTTGGAACTTCTATAGCACCATCCAGGGACCTCTGGGAAAGGGGAGGGAAGAGCAGGGGCTGCAGAAGAAACTCTATAAAAACTCTTGAGCAACAAAATTTGATGAGTGCTTTCAGGTCTGTGGATAGGTGGAGGTGCCAAGAGAGTTGCTCACCTTGGGAGGGCATGGGGCCTCTGCCCTCTTCTCGCACATCTTGCCCTGTGCATCTGTTCCTGAGTTATACCTTTTTATAATGAACTGATAATCTAGTAAGTAAAATGTTTCTCTGAGTTCTGTGAGCTGCTCTAGCAAATTAATCAAACCCAAGGAGATGGTCATGGAAACGCCTGATCCATAGCCAGGAGGTCAGAAGCACAGGTGACAGGCATCTGAAGTGGGGAGGGAAGGCAGTCTTGTAGGACTGAGCCCTAAAGCAGTGGGATCTGCTGAGGTTATTACCAGCTAGTGTCAGAATTAATGACTCGGTGGTGTCGGGGAAACACACACAGATTAGAGATACCTTCGATAAATGATTCAACCTCCTCCGTTTCCTCCTCTGTAAATTGGGAATATAATCATAAGCTATTCTGAAGGTTCAAAGACAATATGTATAAATAAAATAATCTTAGCAGAACGCCTCGTATATAGTGAGCTCTGTTAGGTTGTTGTGATGATTATAAGGAGAATGTATAATACTTGAAAAGCCATATGTTTTGCTTCATCATGGCAGGCCAACATCATGTAGAATGAATTCCCAATGAATTCTTTTTTTTTTAAAGATTTTATTTATTTATTCATGAGACACACACACACAGAGAGAGAAAGAGAGAGAGAGAGAGAGAGAGAGAGAGGCAGAGACACAGGCAGAGGAAGAAGCAGGCTCCATGCAGGGAGCCCAATGTGGGACTCAATCCCGGGACTCCAGGATCACACCCTGAGCCAAAGTCAGACACTCAATCGCTGAGCCACCCGGGGGTCCCTCCCCATGAATTCTAATGACTTCTAAGACATCTTCATTTTTTCTTCCTCAACCCACCCCTCCCCCACCAAATTCCCCCGACCTGTTCCACATCCACCTGGTTAAGGCATTTCCACTCATCTTATTTCAGAGACATTCTGCAGTGTGAAGCAAATGAGAGCAATTTGTGACATGAGATACCGCATGTGCAAAAGACACATAATTAGTGTCAAAATGGATGCATTTGCTTTTTAAAGTCTATTTGTCCTGTGATTTCAAATGAATCAAGCTGCTATATCTCTCTCAACAGCTTCATACTACTCCATAATGAATTAAATGGCTCCTTTGAAAAAAAAAAGTGTAAGCTTTATGAATAAAATGCCTTTTCAAATGTTGGGATAAGAAGAACTTAAAAAGACTCTTATGTCTAGTACCCCTTCGTTTAAAGATCTTCTCCAAACTCAATATCTTTGAAAGAAAAGCATTCTCCAAGACGAAAAATAAAGGGAAAAAGAAAAAAAAAAACACCCTTTCCTCCCACCCCAATCTTTCCAAACATTATAATTAGCAGTGGGGGGTAGGGAAAAAAAGCTACAGTATTCAGCAAAGACAGAATAGGGCCCTGAATTTCCCCTACCCCTGCTTAGTCCTCTGACGTCCTAAACATGCAATCAAGGCCCCAAATCCTTTTCAAAGACATTTCATAAGAGAAGAAAGAAGAAAGAAGGCTCCACTGAAAGCTCTAAAATGTTTAGATTCTATCATTTGGCTACTGTATTTCCCCTCTATTTCCATCTCTCTTTCTTTCTTCCCTGATTATTCCTGTTTGGTATTGAAATAATATACTTTCAGAGGACATTAACTCCACCTTTGAAACAAGCTTGGTTTTCCAAATTCCCCAAATTTTGGTCTTTGCTAATTTCCTTATGGATTTGAAAAACAGAACAAAGAATCTTTGAGCCTAACAGTAACCTGTGGAAAAGGCAGAGAATCATTTGCATTTTGGGAAGACCAGGACTATGGATGGTTAAAGGGAAGAGTGTTAATAAATAACTTAATTGAAAGTAGTTAGAGATTCAAGAAAACAATCTGCACTGATCTGGCCAGATATATACACCTCCAGATTATATATAAATCCAATTTCTAGTAACGGTGCACGCTTCATATTTTGGAAGAGAGTTAAAATTAGCTATAGACTTATGGGTTGAATTGTTTCCTATTTGAACAAGCAGAAAATAAATTAAGGACATCTCAGATTCCATCCAGTGGCCCATGGAGATTAGGTTTACCTCATTATTGTCACTTGGATTATTAAAATTAACACCATTGTAAAGACTATAAATGAGCCTCATAGTAAAGGGTTTAGAATATAATCCTAGTTCCCTCTTATTCTTCCAACCATAAACCCTATTTCTTCACTGTGAAATGAAGACAGTGTTAATCATCTTAACAAGCACATGAGGATAAATGACATAAAATTTATATACCAAGTTAAACTCCATAAATCAAACATGTCATAAAATGACCAACTATATTAAAGGAAAAAGAAAATGATGCCATCTCTTTTCTTAGAGGAAGCCCCAGGGTTCACAATAGTGAGCTCTAGCTATTTTTAGTTCTAGGTAATACAGGGACAAAGTATCCTTTGTAGTGAAAAAAAACCTTTCATTTAATCTACATTCTCCAAGCCTAGAATTCCTTTGGCATAATTTCTCTGTCCTTCCAGTATTTGCCTTTAGAGTTGGCCATGACCACTATTTGAATGATAAGCCCTGTTAGTAGCTCTCAGAAATGATGAACTAAGTGCCCAGTTGCATATGAAACCAGACTAATGGAAATATCATACAAACCCAATGGATGTTTATACTCTAGAGGACAAATGCTAAGGTGATGTGAATGCACGTAACTGGAAATAAACGTAGATGGAAAAATCACTAGTGAGAGCTATTATTTCTTACAACTTGCATGATCATTAAGTTCATCATTTTATAAAACATTTCCTATTCATTAATCACTTGACTGGTACTCAGAGTACAAAATTGTCAATATCAGGATCATCAGTATTACAGAAATGATTGCATAAATTGTGGTACATCTATTGGTGCAATATTATGGTATCAAATGATCACTGAGAGCTTATAATAATGGAGGATGTGTTTTGGCAAGATGAAATTAAATGGAAAATACTAGTAGCCATGCTTTGATTACAACTGTATAAAATAAAGCACTGCATGTAGATAAAAAAAAATTGGAAGAAAATACATCAAAATATGAACTGTGATCAGTTTTGGTTGGTCACAGAAAGAATTTCTTTCTTCTTTCTAGTTTTCCCAAATTTACTCATGTTTTTTAATGTTCTTTTCCTAGGCTGAGGAAACGCACATGCAACTAATTTTGTTAATTAGGAAGACAGAGAAAAGACCTCATTTTATGTTTTTGTGTCACCGCAGAAGGGTGCAAACCTACAACTGATGTTACATGTTGACTGGGGCAAAGGTATGTACAGTAAGGCCCCCAGCATAGAAGTTCTGTTCCTACTATTGATGTTCCCCTTTAGTTCTTTGTAATCAGCAATCCTTCTCTAATCCCAGACTACTGGCCCTAAGCATCATTCATTCCACTTTTCAGATAATACTCTGGATTTTCCTTTATTGTTGAGATTTATTTATTGCTGCCACTTATTTCAACATAAGCATCAATTATCCAATTACCAAAAATGTCCTTTATTGTGCTGTTTGTGAAAACAAATGACTTCTCATTTAACAAAATTTATTTTTTAGAAATAAATTATCTTTCCTTGAATTCATCCCCAACTTGCTCAATTTTCTCCATTCCTACGAATATTTTCATTCTCTGCTTGACACATCTTAAGGTGCATTGACTGAAATTAGACTCGGTATTCTAGATGAAAGTGTATCATTATTTGATATAACATCAGCTTAATATTTCCATATTATTTTCTCCCTCTTTTAATGCACCCCAGAGTCCTATTTGCTTTCCTAACTGCCTATGTGTGATGGGGAGACTTCTTCCTAGAGCTGTCCATGATGGCTCCTAACTCACTTAAACAGCACACACTGTTTTAATCATATCTGTTTTCATAGATATCACATCTTTTTATGAGCTGAACTGTTCTCTTGCTAACTTAGCTTTTCTTTTATGTGAAATGTTCTAGGTCAGATAAGTAATATGGTATTCAAAGATATAATGATAAAAAGTAATGTTAGCTCAGCGGCAAGGAAAAATTATGTTTCCAACATAGTGTTAATCATTTCTACAAATATATGAGAATTACATTAAAAGATTTTCATATGAGTGAATATTGAAATATTTAACACTTATGAAAGAGATTTATGTGCCTGTCTTGTTTTTCATAAACGTCTTTGCCATTTTACTAATTAACCAAAGATATCTTTGTTTAGACAAATTTTGTCTCCATCACAGCCTATGCTCTTTCTACATTACTTTTTCCTGCAGTAAAATTAAAGCACTCAGTTTTACACACTAATCATCCTCTAGGTAACAGATTGCAATATTTTGAATACAAAAGTATGAGACAGGAAGATGGGACTTTTGGGCGTTCATCCCGGATCTTTCGCCCAATGTGTGCTGTGCTCTGGAAATGTACTGATTTCTCCTTAGCCTCAGTTAACTTGTTCAAAGAATGGATGTAGCAATTTTAACTACCTTACAAGATGTCACAATTTTTATAGTTTAAAAAGATGTGATTCCCAATTATTTTTCCTCAGATTACATTTGAGTATTCTTCATCACATCTTTATATACCTTCCTACAATTATAACCTGTGAGAATATGCCTCCGTGCATAGTCTAAGACTTCAGTTTTGTGGCTGAACATCAGTGCCAAAGGCTTTTTAGGTTCTTTCCAACCAGCCTCAGTTTTCAAAGCATATACTTAACTGCAAAATTAGGAGAAAGTGTTTCCCCCCCATACTCATAATTTTCATGATCCCAAACCTTTCCTGTCAAATTTAGTCAATATTTATTTGGGGAGAAATATCACTTTGTCAATTTGAAGCAACAGTTTAATCTTATCCTAGCTTTCTTTGGCCTTCCATAGGCCTCTCATCCACTTTCAGATGAAGTCTGCTCAGGACATAAAAATCAGAATTTATATTAGTGGTCTTAGTAAAAATAAAATATATTTAGTGAAATAAACATTATATAAAATACATGTTTGCAAATATTTATATTAGATTATATGGATTAAATTAATATATTAGATTTGAATTAATATTACATACCTCTTTCAAATAGTTACTCTGTTCTTCTGACTCATCTAATTGCATATTAATTTAGTTACTGGTTGAAAAAGATGGTGACTCATTTTTATACAGGGAGATAAAACAGAAAAGATTGGATACGTGGATTAAAACATGAATAGCTACCTCATAAGTATTGCTGATGCCTTCATGAATTTTATCCTATAAGTATTTATTGAGAATTTATTATGGATCAAGCATATCCAAGATGTATGAGCTGGTCAATAAGAGTGAACAAAACAGAAAAAGTCTCTTCTATCATAGAGCTTACAAATAAGAAGTATGAGTTAGCCTGAACTCTATGCACTGGCAGTTTTTGTAGGACACAAGTGGCCATATCTCAGGCAAATTATAAGTCAAATGATGGTGTCACAGGAAGGACAATGAAGCCAGGTTCAAGGAGAAACCAAGTTGATGTGAGATATTATTCTTTTAAATAGGGTAGATGGAGAAGGAAAGGACCTTAAGGAAGCAAGGGAACAAGAAAATGTGGTTATCTCTGGAAAGAGCATTCAAAGCATGGGGTACAACAGAAACAAAATCCTGACGCAGAATTGGATTTAGTCGTTGAGAACCAGCATGGGCGCCATTGTGGCTGGAGCAGGGTTGGCAAGCAGGAGAGAGTAGAAGATGGTGAGATCAGCAAGGTAGAGATGGGGCTTGAAGGTAGTAAGGTAATGCAGGGCCATGTGGCCACAATAAGGAATTTTGTTTTACTTTAATAGAATTGAAAGCTTTTGGAGGGCTTTGAGCAGGGAAGTAACATGAAACTTACATTTTATCCTGGTCATTAGGTTGAGACCAGCATCTAAGAGGGCAGAGAGAAGGGCAGAAGCTGGGAGGCATATGAGGAAGTCTTTACAACAATCCAGGCAAGAAGTGACAGTGGCTTGGGCCAGGTAGGCAGAAGTAAGGTGGGGAGAAGCAGTCATATTCAGGGTGTAAACTGGAGCTAGAGTTGACAGTTCTTGTTTATAGATTAGATATAGACTGAGAGAATGGGGTGGGTGGGATGAATCAAGATGGCTACAGCCTCCAAAGTGCAACACGGAGCTGCTACCTGACTTTGACAAGAATTATTTTGGTGAAACAATGGAAACCAAAGCCTGATTGGAATAGATTCAAGAGAGAATGCTGGGAGAAAATGATTAGAGACATATTTTTTCTAGGGTTATTCCTACTAAAATAAAGAAATGGGGTAGTAGGGAGCAAAGGCATTTGCAGGTAAAAGAATATTTTTAATGACACATGATACAATAGCACGTTAACTTTGCTTATGGGAGTCATCAGGAGCAAAAAATGGTGCAGGAGAGAGAAAGGAGAATTGCTGGAATAATCTCCTTGAATAGGGAGAGGAGATGAAATGCGGTGTAGGAGCTGGCCTTGGGAAGGGCAGTTTATCCATAGTGAGATCCACATAAAAGGCAGAATCTGAAAATATTCTTCTAAAAGAATATGAAAGTGACTAGACTGGGGAAATGTACTATGATTTCCAGGTTGCAATAAAGGCACAGTTTAGGTAGTGGTAAAGATGGCCAGTAATGTTGTGAGCTTTCCTCCAATCAGCCGTGAGGGTAGAGAGTGAAGGGTTGCATTTGTCTAGGTTAAGATGACAAGAGAGGAAACATGCGACAATGTCTAATCATGAACAACTGAATCTAATTAGGATAGGGATAACAAAGACACTGGGTGATGATGAAAAAAAAGTAAAAATGATTGACAGATCCTAGGGGGAAGTTGAGATACTAGAAGGGGAGAGCTGGAAAGATAAAAATGGAGATTGGAGAGTCAGAAGCTTGAAATTGAGATGATAGAACAGATCGAGCTATTGATATTGGCAAGGTCTAGGCCAGCGGCTCTCAGAGTCACCTGGAAGCCTTGATAAAAGATTTATTGACTTTAAACTCAGAGTTTCTGTTTCAATAGGTTTGGGGCCTAGCCCCCAAATTTGCATTTCTAGTAAGTCCCAGCTGATGCTGCATCTCCTGGTCTGGGGTCACAGTTTGAGAACCACTGGTCTGGAGTGTGATCATGGGTGAGATGGGGTGGAAAACATGATTGCTGTGGGAGGGCGTTCAAAGACCTTGCAGGCTTGGGTTTTAGAAAAATCATTCATGTGACTAATACATGAACAGGGGTATTCAATCCACACATAGATTTTATTCAGCCACCAATTGTGAGTCCAGTGTTGTCAGGTCTCATACAGAATCAAAACATAACAAACAAATCAAGAAACACCTTCACTGCTGTGAGACTCACATTTCCAAATTATGTCTGTCTCCTGGAAAGATGCAGTACATTTATGGGATTATTTATTGCACTACAAAGTGTAGAATTCCCAGTGTAGTTGGTGTAGAGCAAATAACACGTGTTTCTGAAAAGTGACAGGTAAATGGAATAATTTCAAATGTGGAAGAGAGCTCATTAAATAAAATCGTACCTAATCATTTTATAAAGTGAACACCTAATTCATAAATTTGTGATTTTTTTAATATTGAGTAGTTTATATAGATGTTAATACTGTACTCTTCCCCCCAGGGGCAAAAAGCCCCCTCAAACACAATATTATTCACATAATTTCAGGGAGTTTAAGGACCCTATGAAGCCCATCCATGTGAAGTGTCCTCAGTCTAACTGAAAATCAACTAAAGGTAGAACTACAGAAAAATCGCTTTTGTATCTTTCCTTCACCCATAGCACACGCAGCCCTTTTTATGAAAAGTAAGCCTCTTTTGCAAAAACAAAACAGAGCAAATCAAACATATTTTCTAAGCACAAGCGGTTTTATAAATGTCTCTTTGGACATGAAAATCACATCAACGAAAACTGAACTAATCATGTATTTTCATGAGTCCTGAGCAATGTGAAGCATCTGAAGAGATATAAGATCATGGTTTTGGACCTCAAAACCATACTATTTACTACAGTTTTATGCCATGAAAGGGAATATAAAGCACACACACACATCAAATGTACCTGAAAATATGTGGTTTTAAGTAAGGATTCCAGAAGGCAAAAGGAGAGGTGTCACATCATTGTTAATAAATTTGTTGTCAGAATAAGAATTCAAATATTAAGTAGTTAAAAGCAATGGCTCTTCGTGTCAGAATAGTGAGGAATAGATTTACTGAAAGAAATCAGCCTGGAGTTGGCCCTTGTAGGCAAAACAAACACAATCAACGTGTAGAAAGGATGTCTCAGAGACAGCATTGGCTGGCTACTTGTTGGCCTGAAATCTGACATGTTTGGCAAGTTCTCCATCAAAATGCACCATACCTGTCATTAGAGAGTGAAATGGGCCAAACAACGTGCAAGATCTCAGCAGAGCAGATGAGCAGATTCAAATTAATGCAGAAGCTAAGGTACTAAGTTTCCTCCAGGAAAGCTGCTCCCTGGTTCCCAGTCATTGCTTAGGGACTATTCAAGTGTCAGCCTTATTCCAAATACCCACTGTTATCATTCTCTTATCATTACGTATCTGTGAGCAGTTTACAGTTTACAAAGGTGTTTCATACACGTGTCCTCATTTCTTGCTGTTAATAGTACTTGTATTGACCTTTCATTAAGCAACTTCAGGGAGATAAACAAGGAAGAAAATGGCTGCAATTATTTGATCTATGTAAAATCTCATTCCATTAAAAAAGGTCTTTAAGAAGTGACACAGATTGACACACTTTGCACCAATAGAGTAATACTGCAAGTATCCTTACTATTGTCCTCTGTAATACACATTGTAGGTTGAGTTTCATGAGTCAAAAGAAGAGGAACATAATTGCTTCTGGGTTAAAAAGAAAAAAACACATGTATCCTTATTTTCTGAATTTCATAGGTTGTTGAAACAATGTGTTTTGCTCTGGTTTGTTTCTTTTACCAACTTCCCCAAATTAAATAAAGGACATATTATTATGACATTATATGGAAATACTCCAGGTATTTTATTAGAAATATTGGGATATATTCAAGATACTCAATTAATACGTTTTTGGGTTAACTTGGGTATAGTAAAGTAAGCAAAATTTAATATTTTTTTAAAAATTTGCAACCTTGAAAGGTCTTCTAATCATTAGTGGCCTAGGGTAGCAGGCAGATGATGAGATTGAGTTGAACAACCTCAACAGTAAGGAGGGAGAGGCCAGTGCTGAAAAACAAATCCACTTACTTAATGGTTCTTAAGAGTTAGGATCCAGATTATTCAAATTTTAAATAAAATTAAAATGTAAAATTTTGCATTTTAATTATTTTAACTATCTATTTTACCTCTTAGGCCTGGCCCCTCAAGTCCTAACACTTTATTTTATGCCTTTAGAATATGCTTTACTAAAAAAGTTGAAGGGCAGTTGGGTGGCTCAGTTAATTAAGTGTCTGACTCTTGGTTTTGGCTCAGATCATGATCTCATGATCCTGCAACAGGATCCACACTGAGTGCAGAGTCTGCTTGTCCATCTTCCTCTCTGCCCCTCCCCCCATAAGTGAATAAAATCTTTAAAAATAAATAAATAAATAAATAAATAAATAAATAAATAAATATAAATTGAAAAGTTGAGAAGTTTCCCAGACCTTGTAAATTAGATAGTGAAGATCGTTTGGAATACCCAGACTGTTCTATTACTCAGAACTTTTGCAGCTTTCTGGAGTAAGCATAATGGAACTGATGGCAAGCAACTGCTCATGTGTGCCAGTCATGCCTTGGAAAATCCTGAGGCACCTTTGACTCCTCAAAGGCCAACATATGATTAAACTTGGTTTCGGGGATCTTGGGTGGCTCAGTGGTTGAGTGTCTGCCTTTGGCTAGGGCATGATCCCAGGGTCCTGGGATCAAGTCCTGTATTGGGCTCCCCACAGGGAGCCTGCTTCTCCCTCTGTCTGTGTCTCTGCCTCTGTCTCTGTGTTTCTCATGAATAAATAATATACATCTTGAAAAAAAAAAGGACTTGGTTTCAGTTTTAGGCAAGTTTGCTCTGATTATCAGAAAATTAATTATCTATAAATTTTATATGGAATATGTATATGAATATTTATTTAGACAAAGCATTCAATTTTACAATAATTCCAAATAATAGAGTGCACTTTAATTCTTATTCAGAATTGTAATCATTAATACCAAACTTTCCTCTCTGCAACCATCTATCATGATGATGTACTTGAAAAAATGACTAAATTTCCTTTTGGCCATGAAAAACTGCATACACTAGCCTGGAAGCAAAAGATCTAGGAAGAAAACCTAAATAAATCTAGAATTGAGCAAAAAAGCACAAGGTATCCAATTTCACTCAACAGTGATTAAAATCTCCAAACCACATGTAAAATTCTGCTGACTGGATTCAGCCAGAAGTGAAATAAAGAAAGCAAAAGTTTTTCTATACATAGCTAAAAAAAAAAAAAAAACATGGGTAATCATAAACTCCATTCCACCAGGAAAAAATAACAAGATTTAAAATTGTTGTAATAAGGCAGTGGTTAAGAATACAACTACATTATGCTAATTATCATAGTTATACCATTAACCAATGTAAATTACTACACTTATTAGAGGCACAAAAATGGCTCTGTACTTAGAAGATACAGATAAGTTATAGTAAGTTTTATAGGCTGAGAGTAAAATTATGCCTCTTTTGCAATAAAAATAATGGTTTTAAATAGAAAATAATAAATAACACAAGTGAACATGCAAGTGTATAATAATTAGTTTAACTTTTATGGAGGGCAAGACCTCAGTTTTATTATCACTAGTGTATCATATTCACTTCAGCTCTGTACAACTGTATGTAGCCTTCTTTATTTAAAGCAAATGTTTGGTGTGTCAATGTGCGCTAACTCCTACAAAGGCACGTTTGTTTTTTTTTTTTTTTTTTTTCCTTTTGTGGAAAGGAAAAAAAGAAAGAACCAGTGAAGAAAGAACCAAAGCAATTTTCAAGGCTCTTCGATTCAGCTGTTATTTTAAGTTCACATAATCTTTCTCCTGAGCCGAAGTTAAAGTTTGGGAGATGCTCTTGACATCCTTACAACCATGAATCACTTACCAAGACCTGTGAATCCTATTTCCTAATGCTTCTCCAATATGTACCCTTCTCTCCATCTCCACCAATATCCCAGTCCAAGTGATCCCCACTTCTCACCTTGCTTTTATCAATAGCCTTTAACTGCTCTCTCTTCTTATGCCCTACTCTGAACCAGTCAGAGTATTCCAGTTTAACCATGTGTCTCTGGAGCTGTCCTCACTGCTATGGGGATAACTTCTAAAATCTTTACTTGGACCTACAAGTCTTGCAGAATCTTGCTTCAACTCACTCTCTGGGTTTATTTCTATCCAACTTTGCTATTCATATTCCAGCCTTTCTCACCTTTTTTTCAGATCCTTCACTGTTCTATTCTCCCTCCTGCCTTCAGGCTTTCCCTCTTTTTCTTTTTTAAGATTTTATTTATTTATTCATGAGAGACACAGAGAGAGGCAGCGACTCAGGTAGAGGGAGAAGCAGGCTCTATGCAAGGAGCCTGATGTGAGACTCAGTCCTGGTACTCTGAGATCATGCCCTGAGCGGAAGGTAGACAGTCAACCACTGAGCCACCCAGGCATCTCAACTTTTCCTCTTTTTCAATGCTTTTCCCCAATACTCAGCTTAACAATCACTTGCTTACAAAAGTTCGCTTTGGCATCCACCTAGGTCACGTAAAATATATGTATCATCATATATCAGTCTGCTGTATGATGGTCACGATTCTAATTATTTATTTATATATGTCTATTATCCCTGCCACCCCTACTCTACATGTCTCTCACTCCCAAAACATTATATACATAAACTTTGTTAGGCAAGTACCATGGAGGTTTTGTTCTCTCCTGAATCTCCAGCTCTAAGAGCAGTTTATACTACATAATATAAATACCCACCAAACTGTTGAATAGCTCTATGCCTGGGAGAAAAAAATATTCCATAGCTTTGGTGCTGGGAGTTAAGGATGGCTCCACCAAAGGATAAACCTGGATAAAGAACAGCAGGAATGAAACCATTTTCTCTGAAAGGAACTAGCCCTTGCTCATGACTAAACACCTTATTTTGAGCATCTGTAAAATCAGGGATACAAATAGATACTGGATATTGTTCATAATTGTAGGGATATTCTAATAAAACAATTTTCATGAACACACTTTCCAAACTATAAAGAGCTATGCTATACAAATGTAAGTTATTACTGGGATATGTGTGTATATGTGTGTATAAATGTTGATTTGAAGATGTATTTAGATATAATTATAAATATTTATATTTTCCCAACTGTGCTGTGATTTTTTTCAAGGATAAAGATTGTGTCTTCTTTTAGTGAAGTAAAAATTATGTTTGTTTTTCAAAGCTGAAACAAGTAATGTCTTCTTTTCTAGGTCTTACCCAGTAATGGGTACACAATGGTTGCCCACAAATGCTTTGTGAATGAAGAGTTCAGTGGTCTTTAGTAATCAAGGAGCAAAAAGTCATGCATAATGACAGGCTCTGCAAGGAATCTGCAACCAATAAGCAGATTACACATAGATTTTCCCAGGGAAGCTCATGCATCGCTCTGTACTCGCTTTCAGACACACTCACAGATAAATGCAGTGGTGCTGGATCCGAGTACGAAACACTAGTGATTTATGTGAGACTTAATGGGGAGGGGCTTATCTCTGTATTTTCCCTAAGAAGAAGCCCAGTCAAGTAGCAATCTTTTCTTGCTAATCAGGATTAAAATTTACAGATTTATTAAGGAAAGCATGTGATGTGATAAGCACTGGGTGTTATACTATATGTTGGCAAGTTGAATTTAAATAAAATTTAAAAATTTACAGATTCAGCAACAGAAATACGAGAAAATTATCTAATCATCTATTTCAGAATGAATTCCTAAATGTATTGCTTTTAAGTTTCAAAATTGATAAAAAACAATTTTTCTTGTCTATGATAAAAAAATTAGGTATGTTAATATAAACCCAGGGGGGGAAATGTGGCAGAGAAAGAAAATTACAAACACAAACTATTGTAATCAAAACAGTATGGTATCAGAGACACCTGGGTGGCTCAGTGGGTCATAAGTGTCTGACTCTTGATTTCAGCTCAGGTCATATCAGGATCATGAAATCAAGCCCCGAGTGGGGCTCCGTGCTCAGTGGGGAGTCTGCTTAAGATTCCCCCTCTCCCTCTGCCCCTCCCAGCACCCCTCACTCCCTCTCTGTTGCTCTCTATTAAATAAACAATTTTTTTTTTTTAAAGTATGGTGTCAAGATAGGAATAGTCAGAGAGATCAGTGGAACATACTAGAGAAACGCACAAAAAATTAATAGTGGGAATTGAATATACAGGAAGATACAATTTCAATCTAGTGAAGAAAGGATAATTAAAAAAAATAGTAAGGCAAATAGCTATCCCTCTGAGTTAAAAAAATCATATGCTAAAATTCCAGTTTGATTAAAAATTTAAATGTAAACCTAAACCAGTAAAAATATTAGAAGAAACTTTAGAGACTGAATTTCCAACCCAGAGATTAAAGAAAAGCTGGATATATCCAAGTGTGTAACACTTACAATTTTTGAACGACCAATGATTCTATAACAAAATCCATTGGCAGATAATATGTTAAGATTTTGCTATCCAGGTGACATAAAAGTTTTAAAATCTTAAATCCAGGGATCCCTGGGTGGCACAGCGGTTTAGCGCCTGCCTTTGGCCCAGGGAGCAATCCTGGAGACCCAGGATCGAATCCCATGTCGGGCCCCTGGTGCATGGACCCTGCTTCTCCCTCTGCCTATGTCTCTGCCTCTCTCTCTCTCTCTCTGTGACTATCATAAATAAATAAAAATTTTTAAAAAAAGACTTAAATCCACAAATGGCTTTTCATATTGATAACGAAGGGATCTACCATCCACACTGATGAACCTTGAAAACATTATGCCATGAGAAGGAAGCCAGACACAAGAGGTCACATATTGTGTGATTCCATTCACATGAAATATCCAGAACAGGTAAATCCATATTGACAGAAATGAGATGGGTGGCTGCCAGAGACTAGGGAGAAGGAGAAATGAGGAATAACCACTTAATAGATATAGGGTCTGGAGAGGGCAATAGAGATGTTTTGGAACTAGATAGAAGTTGGCCTGTACAACATTAGGAATGTACTAAATGCCACCGAGTTGTTCACTTAAAAATGGTTAGTTTTAGGTTATATGAGTTTCACCTCAATTAAAAAAAAAAAAGGCATACTACCCAACTGATGTACAAAGCATCTGAACAGACATTTCACCAAAGAGTAAAACTTAAGTTTATAAAATACATCCAACCCCCATGGCAGACAGGAAAATGTGAATTCCACGAGACAGTTCATGTCCACCAGATTTGAAAATCGTACATAGAGAAGTAAAACCTACTTCTGGTGAGGATTCAGAAAAATGGTTTCATTTAACAGTGAAAGCTGTAAATGGGAATTGTTCCAGAACTTTTTCAATAATTCAGACAGATCTATAAAAATTAAAACTACATACCCTAGTTCTAGGAATCCTATTTCTGGGAATGAATCTTAGAAATAAAAACATCAGTAGGTAACCAAAGTGTTTACTGGGATCCCTGGGTGGCGCAGCGGTTTAGCGCCTGCCTTTGGCCCAGGGCGCGATCCTGGAGACCTGGGATCGAATCCCATGTCGGGCTCCCTGTATGGAGCCTGCTTCTCCCTCTGCCTGTGTCTCTGCCTCTCTCTCTCTCTGTGACTATCATAAATAAATAAAAATTAAAAAAAAAAAAAGACAAAGTGTTTACTGAGACCATAAAGAATTAGAAACAAACAAAAGTGCCCTCAACAGGGAAATGGCTGAAGATCAACTGAATAGGAGGGATCTTTTTCCCCAATGTCATGTGACAACATACAGAGGAGTCCACATACTGCAATTCTATTTTGTAAAGCAAAGGGAATAGATATGTTTATATATGATTATATGAACATGGAGAAAGTCATGGAAGCGTCCACATAGGATATTAGTGTTAGTGACACAATAGGGCAGGGGGAGATGCAGATGGTCTGAGGAGGAGAAAGGGGAGAAGAAATATAAAGGGAAGAAGAAGAACAACAACAAAAATCCTAATATTTCGAGTCTCACTTTAAGCAAGTAGGAAAAAAGCAGTAGAGGCCTTGAAACAAGGAGACCCCCCCATGGAAGGCTCCTGTGCTTTATCAAAAGTCCTCCCTTGGCCACAGTGATTAAGGATGTAAGGTGTTTTATTTTGTTTGAGAGATAGAGATAGAGAGAGATTGAGAGAACACATGAGCACAAACATGTGCATGGGTTGTGGGAGAGGGCCAGAGGGAGAAGGAGAGAGAGAATCCGAAACAGACTCCTTGCTCAGCACAGAGCCCAACACGGGGCTCAATCTCACAACCCTGAGATCATGACCTGAGACAAAATCAAGAGTAGAACACTTGACCTTCTGAGCCACCCAGGAGGTCCCAAGGATTTAAGGGTTTTAACTAGTCTTAGAAGGAAGACTATAAGATTGATATCAAAAGCCACAGTATATCTGATACAATTGAACAGCGGATCTTCTCCTTTCTGACAGTAGGACTTTGGGCAAGTTATTTAATTATTTAACCTAAAGTTTCATGTAGACTTATACACATTTAGAATAACGGCACCTAAGCAATAGGGCTCTGGTGAGTATTTAGTGAGACAATGCATAGAAAAGTCTTATCACAATGCCTGGCACTCTGAGCTTTTAGCAAATGGTAACTAATAGAAGTGAGACAAGAACCCAAAACTATAGAAGACTCCAATCCAATACTTCCCTCACTACCTATGCTTGTCTTCCATTACTGGAATTTGAAGAGATTTTCTTAATTAAAAATCAACCAAATAGAAGTGGTAGGCAAACGTATCTGGCCATTAGCCCCATGGTATTCGCACTTGCCTCTGCTTCTGCCTGTAATGCTCTTCCCCAAATGTTCATGTGGCTTCTTATTCCACTTCTTCCGAGCCTTTGTTTCAAAGTCACCCTCTTATTCCCTAAATTTACGATCTAAAATTTCAACAAAACAAAACTAAAAAACTCTGGCATTTCATATCCTCCTTTTTTGCTTTATTTTACTACATGAGTCTTCGTATTGTTGAGGTCTCACAAAAGGGAGTTGATATTATTAGAATATAGGTGTTTTGGGGAATTGAACTTTAAGAAAAGAAATAGCATCTGGTCCAAGAGAAGGAGTCCTTAATAATACAAGGCTATCTCCAATTAAATAACACAAATAAAACAAGATGTCATGAGCAAAAGATGCCTTCTTAAGCCTGAACTTCAGATTTTACTGTAGAAACACATTCTGAGAATAACTAATGTTGCCCTATACTACCACTTAGTGACCTTTGGGTCATAACCCTAGGAGACATGGCAAGGCAGGCTTCTCTAAGAGAGATTCAGATGTCAGATGACATTGCCCCACTGGAATAAGACAGAAGTCAATTCCCAAAGAGACCTAAAATCTTGACTGCAATAAGCACATATTCATTTAAAAAGGAAGGAGGTTTATACTGATAGGAATTCATTTTTTCAAAGGTTTATAAGGAGATATTTCCATTACCATCAGATTTAAGAAAACATGAGATCTTATGAGGACATCTTTAAAAGCAAATCTATGTCTATAAATTGAAGAGATATCATTTGAAATAGGCTTTCTCAGGCCAACCCAGTGGATTAATTTCTAAGTGTTCACCCAGAGGCCACCCGATGCCCAGCCCTTTCCTGAGTTCTGCGAAAGGCACAAAAGAAACTTATGACATGATCCTTTCCTTTAAGAGGCTAGCTGGAAAGATAAAACTGGCATCCAGGAAATAAGTTGAGAGCAATTCCATTTTGCCAATACAATGACAGGAGAGCAGATGTCACCTCCAAAAAGGTGAGTTCTGATTTCATCTTAAAGAGATGGGTGGGACAGGAGAGGCAGAGGGCTGAGGGAGCCACAAAGAGGTCTTGGAGAAGGCAGTTTGCAGAGCACACATACAGGGCTGCCCAGGGAATAAGGCAGCACAAGTCAGCGAAGTGAAATTGTGCAGGACCTGAAAATCCAGATGGAGGAATTTGGGTTGTACACCAACCAAAAGGAGAAATGTTAAGGTTGGAATTTAATCCTTTGCCTTCCTGCTCCATAGTCACTTCTCTTTAATAAGGCACAAATCTCAGATTTCTTCAGTTTGAGATGAAAGCTATTTGGCTTTTCCAAGTCCTCTGAAAAGTGCCCAGAAAGGCCACTTTGCTAAGCATATTGCTACAACCAAAACTTGTTTCTTCAAAGTGCAGGGAGTTCCACTGTTTGTATTTGTGCACATTATGATGGGTATTTCTTTTCTCTTAGCTGCTGCCCATTTCGCCTCACACAATCAACAGTAATACAAATCTTCAGTGGCCCTAAGACTGCAATATTTGAGCCAATCCTGACACAGCCATAGGGATTTGGAGCCTAACTCTCGCCACGCCCCGCCACTCCCACCCACCCCCTCATCCCCCGGCCGAAATCAGGGGCCTTAAGATGTTCCTGATGACTGCAGCCTATTTCCCCAGAACTTGTGATCTTTGTCCAGGTTATATGACTAGCCTTCTGCTTCAGTTTCCAGGTATTCCAGCTCCTTGGTTGCTTGGTTTCTTTACTGGGGCTGAAGCTTCATCCCAAACTTCAGCTTATCTGCTTGGGCCCTGGACTTGGTTCTCTGTGCCTGGACTCTTCTATACTCACAGTCCCTCTTTCAGTATAGTTACTATTATTCTGGAATGATGTTAATTGGATAATTTGCTATTAATATGACTCACCCCAGAGATTCTTGATGTCATGGCCTCTCAAACAATGGATTGGATCCCATAGGTATCCTGCTAACCTGGATTTGGGGATTCCAGTTGGACAGATGACCGGACCTATATGGTAAATACTGTGATATGCCATCCAGATATCCTTCACTAAAAGGCAAATTGTCATAGCTGCCAGGTATGCTGTCAGCTGTCTTCAATTTTCAGTACTTACAGGGATCTCCTAACTCCCAAACAGTGGCCTTAAGTCCCCTTCCTTTCTTAGAGCTGCATACACAATGACTGATCACTGGGAGACATCCTGGTCCAACACTGAAAGGTCATCCTACCTTTAGAGCTCTCTATTAGGTCATCCTAAGTAGACATCAGGTATGTATCAGAGCTAGAACTCCCCTTCTGCTTAGTCCTCGTTACATTGGTGTTGAGCCCCAGGACATTCTGTTATAAACATTCCATCCACCAAACACTGTCTCAGAATCTGCATCCTGAGGAACCCAGCTTATATTCCACTATGACCAGGTTACTAGCTCTGTATATTTTGTCTTACTGTCCTTTTCACTTTAGCTCCCAGCTGAAGTCACGTGCCTTCAAGGCATGTCTTTGGTTGAGATTATGACAGTTTCTTAGCAATATTTGGGGGGATTTTTTAGCACAATTTCCAAATAACAATTTTTCTCCTAAAAATTACAAATCTAGAAAAGGTCACATTCTAATTAGAAGGTCTGTTATAATTTCAAGTACCTTAAAGTCCAAAATAAAGCTTTTGACAGAGATCATATTTTATATTTGTGTGAATTTAGCCTATTTACTTACTGTAATTGAACCCAAATAGTAAAGACTCAATGATACTCAGCTTAGAGTAGGGCCACTTATCTCTCTCCTTCATATAGGATAGTAGTACTCACTGGTAATCATGTGCTTATTAATGGAAAGCCCTAGGAGTCACTTTGGAAAACATGGGGACAGTTATGGTAGTTACAGTGATGGAGAGGATCCTTTCAGCAGTCAGTGGGTGGAAGCCAGGATGCTACGTATCTTGTAATAAGTGAGTCAATCTAATACAAAACAAAAAACCAATCTACATCCTGAATATTTTTTTATTGTCTTGCAACACATTCATGTAGTAGAAAAACCCATTTATAATGATTTGAGCCTAGGCTATAACTCCATTTGACACAACCACACAAAGCATTTCTGCTACAAATTTAGCATGAACTGAATTTTCTGGGAATGCAGTGACCACATAATCAAGGGAAGATTACACATTATTTTGTCCATAACCTTACCAAGAGCTATTCATCATTTGGTAAAGCACATCCCTGATGGCAAAGCCACTCCTGTGTCTGAATAGCCAACATATCACAGCACTACCAGCAGTGGTGAGTCATCGCCATCATAGCCATTATGACAAGTCTTGGTCAACTTTGTTCCATCTGTTGGTGTAGTTCTCCCAATCTTTCACTCCAGATATACATATTACCTTATTATAAATTCAAACTCCTTTTCCTTTTCCTTCATTACAATTAGTGAATTTTGTTGATTTTTAAAACAAATTATGTGTATAGCAAGTTATATTAAATATGAATTTCATCTCAAAATATTAAGGGGAGTTACAATATTTATAGTAAAAAGCTTAATGATCCAGAGATTCAGATAAGGTTGAGAAATATCCACACAGAATATTTTTTCAGTTGAAAAGGAGTTAATTTATATCTTTGTTTAACAATCATAAAGCTGTACATATTTAATGTATACAACTCGATGAGTTTGGAGATAAGTATCTATCACCACGATCCATGCTGTAAACATAGGCATCACCTCCAAAAGTTTCCTACTGCACTCACTCTTTAATACTATTTTTTAGTGATAACAACACTTAACAAAAGATCTACCCTCTTAGCATCATTTAAATAAAACTTTCTAAGCAGAGAAAATATAAAGCTATAATCATAAAATACTGGAGCCCTAAAATATACTCACAATCACCATCTGTATTCTAATTCATGTTAATTAAAACATGACAATAAGCTGCTCAAATTAAACAGAAATAAAAGCATCTAAAAATTATAACATAATTTCCTTTGTCATATTTCTCTTCTGTCCACATATTCTAAGGGAAGAGGCAAAGGTATTTCCCTATAGAGTCAATGTTTAATTTCTTGAGCCTTTTTAATTTACATTCTTTTAAGTAATCTCTATGTCTAACATGAGGCTCAAACTCATGCCCCCAAGATCAAGAGTCACATGCTCTAACGACTGAGACAACCAGGGCCCCCAAGCCTTTTTTAATTAAAATGTGTAATAGATAAAATGTTTACTAAAAGACATTAGTAACATAAACCTTACTCTGTGCCATCAGGCTGAGGACTTTTATCCAAAAAATTATCTGATAAGACAGTACGGAAGGAAATGTAAAATGTAAACACCACCTGTAGTTACTAAGACCTTGAAAGGATCTGAATCCTAAATATTTCCCTATCATATTACCATACTTATGCTACTAATTAAAAATCAGTAAGAACAATATATAACTAAAAGTTGCATGCTTGGGACCCCTGGATGGCTCAGTCCATTAAGTGTCTGACTCTTGATTTCAGTCCAGGTCATGATCTCAAGGTCCTGGGCTGAACTTCGCATCAGGCTCCATGCTCAAAGGGGAGTCTGCTTGAGATTCTCTCTTTTTCTGCCCCTCACCCTGCACTCTCTCTCTCAAATAAATCATAAAAAAAAAAGTTGCATGCTTGCTCTTATAGTACCATAAAAAGGCCTTTGTTGTAACATAAAACATTTTTTCTGTGCTATCAATTTCAGTTAAAACATAAAAATCATTTAAATGTAATTTTAAACAACATTTATACTGTTATTTTAAGTAATTATTTCTGAAAATTTAAAGTATTTCTTTCCTTTAAGATCCTATGAAGTTTGAAATATTTATTGCAGTTAGGCCAAGAAGGTTGCCCTGGTCCTTCAAAATAAAGCCAAACAAAAACTATACATGGGAGATGAAAAACTGTATAACAAGAGATGATGCAAAATTAGTAGAAAAAGAATTTCACCCACCCAGAAAGCTTTTTGAATTCTTAACAAACCACGTTTAACCTTCGAATAAATCATGGTTGCAATACTGTCCAGTAACGTATATCTGTTCATATAATATATTCTTTCTCATGTAATTTTTACTTTAGGAAGCAGAAAAAATCTGCCCAATATATTATAGTAACTAGAAATTATGGCATTTAAAAATAATTCTATTGATAAAGTTAATCTTTGTTGGAAAACATTTGATAATTATCTGCCTAATCATCACGCTTTATAGTTTAATGTCAACTGCCATGATTCCACAGACTAAAGAGATAAAAAAAGAAAGAACAAAAAAATCTGAAAATGAGTATGTAAACTGAATGAACTAAATTGGGGAATAGGTACATAAGTACAGTCTGCATATGCATTTTATATTGATAATATAATTAAAGAAAATTATTACTTTAGAAAAAAACATAATATTCCACATTAAAAATAGAACAGAAATGTATAAAACTCAAAAGTTCATACACTTATTTGCTAATACTCACTACCCAGAACAGACAGCAGATTTGGAATCTCAAGGTTTAAACTCATGTGAAGTTTCCTTAAGTTCTCAGTGTTACCACTTTCATCTTTATCTAGACCAGAACCATTCAGAGAAGCAGAAAGAAACAGACTATTTATTGAGTAAATTAATGAGCTTTCTCAAATGTTGAATATAGGTAACTTAATAAAAAAAAATCTGCCTGTTTATAGCAGCTGCCGTTAATAAGTTGGAGGAGAAAAGCAACACACAAATAATGTTTGCCTTTTCTCTGCCTTTAAGCAAATCAGGAATCCACATTTTAGAAGGGAAGGAGGGAAGCTCAGTTTCATTCTACTATTGATCTATCAGACAAGAACTTAATCAATCTTCTTTATAAGCTATTAAAGCTGAGCTCGAGAAATGAACTCACCTGACGCATGCAACATTGATTGCCTCTTTCTAAGAACTGAATATGTCAGTCTTATCTGCAGCTGTGATTCAATTTTTAAGGGACAAGATTTTTCCTTCATTAGCTTCCCCAAAATGCTCCAATTAAGAAAGAGATTTTTGATAGTGGTCCAGAGTCAATGACTAAAACAAAATGAAGCCCATAACCCTCAATTTCAATCACAGTCTCCAGAGAAAACGGGAGACCAAAAGCATATGTTCATCAAAGGAAATTCAGCACTAGTCCCAAGATCCTGCTCTAGCATGAATTCTGAAGAATGCTCTGGCAGCGTAAACTAATGTTGAGACCTTAAGCTCCGATAAATCTTGGAAATTCAAAGGGAAACTCAAGGCAGCTGTAAATCTGTCTTTACTGCATATACATTTCAGCCAGGGGCTTCTATATGTAGTATTAGGTTATGCGACATCCCATTCAGCATCTAACTACCTCATAAATATAGGCAGAGAGGTCATTTTATATTTACAGGGCACCCCCAAAGTGCTAGATACTATACGCTGGAGGTGGGGGCAGGCGGAGGGCCCTCCATTTCCAGTTTATTAGGAAAGGTTAATAGCACAAATCCTCAATGACCAAAGAGAGTTCCCTTTGGCTCAGCTTTCTGGTTTCCATTTCCTCTTTCTAGATCCCTTAACAGTCAAAAAATTAAATACTGGGAGAAACAGCAATAAAGAGTTGTCTCCACAGTGCTCTTGAGGGTATATGCCCACTTCAGTATGGATATATTGCCAACTCCCTAATATAATATGAACAACATTTTCTCTAGATTTGTTGTTAGCTTATTTTCCTATGGTAGATAAGAGGGGAGAAAATATCTAGTCCTACCTACCACCCCCTCCACCCCCCGCTTCCCCTTTATCTCTCTCTATTCTTGGCAAATACAACACAACTCTATCTTAAGCTGTTGGGTTCCTTTGACAAGGTCTGATTTTCACAGTTCTCCAATCATACCCTCCTGGATTCAATTCATTCCTAACGAAGTCACCCATGGGGTAGGGATTGTAGCAGAGTACAGAGGAAAGCAAAGGCCCTAGGGCAACCTTCCAGATCAGAACTGTCCCTCCGCTGCAATTTCCTGCCCACCTATCTTCTGGAAACTTCTCTAAAGTGGAGTAGGAAGGAATTTGATTGAGCCGCACGGACAGAGGCGCCAAATAGTCAATGGCTAGTTGAGCTCCACTCTCAGAACCTTATATATCCTGACACCTAATAATGCAACAAAAGAATCAACCTCTCTGCTATTAAAGGTGCTACTGTCTGTGTCAATTCCCTTAGAAATCCAAGGAGTTAATGGCCTTAATATTTTCAGAATACTTAATACATTCAGGAAGATGGGATGCAGTATGGGGTCTAATGTTTATTTATTGCAAAAGTCAAGAATAGCTGGAAGTCCATTAAGAGGATGTTCAGCAGATTATATTCATTTGTAATTAATTTTCAGTGGTATTTATGAGAGAACCCTTTAATCAGCATAATTCAGACTTTGAAAATTATAATATTAACTAATATTAATTAAATAATAATTTATAAATTTCAATAGTTTTAATTATCTTTTGATTAAATTACCTGTTAGTCAATTCCACACTGCTTTTGATATTAATTAGCTAACTTAAACATGATCTACTGAAACTACTCCCCTGTGGATTAAGGCGTATTGTCTAAACAGGTCAACACTGAGATACTTAAGTGTGACAATTTAGATTGCATGATTAGCAAAATTAATTGTTTAAGGCACTGGCTTTTTCATTCTCAATTTGCCAGCGGGTAAGGTCTTTAAAATATGCCCTGGGTTTCCCTGGGCCCAAATCTGAGACATCTCACATTCTGTTATCCCCCTCCCAACCCCCTAACCCCCTCCTTCTCTATACTGTTACAGAACATTCTAGTCTGCTGAGACTTAAATTAGTGTCAGCCTATTAATCAGCCAACAAAACATGTCAGAGGAAAATGAAGTTGCAAGCCCACCTCCCACTACAGGCAGACTGCTTCGTCCTCTCTCAGTGCAGTGTCTGCCAGTGGAGCTGGGACCTCAGGGCCACAGCCCAATTTAGGTCTCCTCTGTGTAGTGACAGCCAGCCAAGACCTCATTTTTTTAAATGTTAATATTTAATTTAAAGCCACCTACCCTCAAGTTCTCAAAGACAAGTGTGTCGTTGACTCCACGGGAGTCTCCTTTGCATTGGCTGGAGCTACACTGCTCCTTACTCTTGTCCCTACCCCAGCCCACTTCAGTATGGAAATATTGCCACCTCCCTAATATAATATGAGGAACATTTTCCCTGGATTTGTTTTTAGCTTGTTTTCCTATGGCAGAAAAGAAGGGAGAAAATATCAGCATCCCACTTCAGAAGTGGACATCTTTTTAAACGGGTCTTCTGAAACCAACTATCAGCATGCTATTTGTATTACTCATTAACATCATCAAGAGAAGCAGAAGGATACATACTAAACAAATCAAGTAAGAGAGGGATTTTATTTTTGCCATGTGAGACATAAAAAAGCATACAGGTCTAACTGACCAGCTTCTTTTATTTTTATTTTTTGACTATCTTCTTTTAGAAAACACCATGGGATTATTGGACCTGTACAGCTAATGTGACATAATTTTATCAATAATTCTTATTTGGGGGGCAAAATCCTCACCAAGAAGGTGTTACAGTTTTTCAAATGGAAGTCACAGTGGTAATTTTAGATTATTCATATTATAACATATAGTACACTCTAAATGATTTCATCCCAGAACACCCTACGTACAGTGATTAATGAGGATAAATTATATTTCCGAGCCCTGGACCTTCTCCAAGACAGTATCTGGTGTGGGTGTCTTGCACTGGAGCTGAGAAGAGTATACTATGTGCACATGAAAAGCAATGGCAATACATGTAGTAAAAGAAACATTTGTTAAATCCTGAAATTTTGCAAATAAACAGAAAAAAACCCCTAGGATTTGCAGGGTTATTTCTGACTTATGTAACGTATTTCTGGCAATTATATAAACCAAATCTATAAAATATACATATGATACAAGAAGAAGTATATTGTACAGATCTGAATTATTTTTGTACCTATGATATTTTCTACTTACATTATTGTATTTTCTAATTTAAGATCTTGTGATTTTTCTTTTGGCTTTACCTTTCATTGTTTAGACTATTTCTTTAAAAAAGGAATGAGTTATTTCCTTGCCAGACACAATATAGAAAATTCTTTTTATCTATATGCTTGAAAAGGAAAACAGTTCCTTTTTTTCTTCAAAAATTAATTTCAACTGACTTGTAATATTTGAATGGTGTGAAACTAATTGTCATGGTGTATTTCTGGGTGGATGATTGATAAAATGTTCAACAGACAAGCAACTTTTGTATAAATGCAAATGACAAATTCTATTAATTATTTTGATAAAGGGAATAGGGAGAGGTGGGATCAGGACAGATGACCATAATGTGGAATTTTTAGAAATATATGATTTTATTAAATCCATAAACAACAAAACCATGAGATGAAAAAATGAACTCACTCTTTGAAAATACTTGAACTCAAATCTTCAGTTGCACAGCACAGAGAGAAAGCTAACTACCAGGTGGGACTTACTGGAAAATATCACTTAAAATATAGCTAAATCTCAATTGGAAACCACTTATACATAATATCTGAAATACAAAATCCTTGAGAATAAACCTAATGAGAAATGTGCAGAAATAAAGAAAACAACTAAGTTTTATTGAGCCATTTAAAAAAGACTTGAATAAATGGAGAGAACATATTTATTTTGAATTGGAAAGACCCATCATTGTAAAAGATGCAAAATATTCATAGTTAATAAATTCAGCTATACATAACTCATAGCCATACGTAATTCCAGCTAAAATCTAACTTTTTTGAAGGGGTCATTCTAATGATCAACTGTCAAAACTAAGTAAGAAGAATGAGCAAGAATAGATAAGAATTTGGAAAGAGTATTGGGGAAGGAACTGACACTGTCAGTTATCAAAATACATCACAAAACTACAATGGTTAAAGCAGCATGATACTGGTTCCAAAAGAGCGAGATAGACGAGGAATCCCCACAAACACAAGCAATTGTGTATTAGTTTACTGTCACAATGATGAGCATGTCTATCAGTGGAGAAAGGAGCAGGGTCCTGTGACCATTGGTAAACTATCTGGGGAAAAAATGTGTGATACTTATGTCACATTATACTAATAAGAAAATTCATTCCTCAAATAACCTTTCAACAAATTTTTCAAGTCCTTCTACATTCTAAGCACTAGTTCCACTTCCCAGGTATAAAATTGCTAAAGAAGAAGAAAAAGAAAAAGAGGAAGGAGGAGGAGGTGTGGAAGAGGGAAGTCTTTGACTTCTGTGAGTTCATATTCTGGGGCAGATATTTTGGATAAAGCCGAACAAGTAACCAACAGAGCCATTAACCAATAATATTATTTTAGATAGCAATAAGTGCTCTGAGGAAAACTAACATAGAGGAACAGGGAGACTTAGACCCACTTGAGATGGGATGGTCGGAGAGGGCTTTTCTGAGGAGCTGATATTTGAGTGAAGACCTAAATGGAGTGAAGGCATGAATCATGTGTATTTGGGGATAGAACCCGTCAGGTGGAGGTGACTGTAAAAGCAAAGGCCCTAAAGAGAGAGCTTGCTTGTGTGTCCAATAGCTGCAAAGGGGGCCAGCCAGCGTAGTTGGAACACAGAAGAGGGGTGAAAATGGGGAAGCCTGATGTCAGATCTTGCAGGGCCCCATAAGTTATGGTGAGAACTTAGTGTGTTGTTCGAAGTGTGATGGAGCAGGGGAATGACATGATGTAATTTAAATTTGGAAAGAATTACTGTTTTGTGAGAAGTAGACTAGCCGAGGCTAGAGTAAAAGCAAGGAGACCTGTCAGGAACTTTTTCTGTGGTCTAGGTGAGAGGTGTAGTGACTTGGAGATAAAGATAAATGATTGGATTCAGGACACATTTTGAAGGTAGAGCCAACAGGATTTGCTTATATGTTGTACATGGGATCCAAAACAAATGATCTGAATGATGCAAGAAAAGAATAACCAAATTAATATCATCGCATTTACAATATTTTAGCCAAAATGAAAATCTTGGATAGAATACAAAATAAATAAAGGCTTTATGAGAAATAGAAGAAATAGTTCTTTCACTGATGAAAGAACAGTGGTAGATTATTCTATAAATCATATATTCAGAATCTGAGAGGTAGGTAAACAATGACTTTATGGTTCTGGGGGAAGCACCATTATCCATTTAACTTGTCCCCTCCTCTGATCTCTGTCTCCAACAGTAGAGGTTACTTGATACACTAGGTTGGAATACATACTAGGAAGAAAAAATTAAACCCACAGTCTCCAAACCTCATTTTAATTTCTTTTCAACCTCAGGAACCATCAGCTGCCTTGCTGGGGTTGTTGACTAGGTAATGCAATTGATTATTTAAATTCCCACTCCTCTTTCCCTGTTCATTTTCCAGAGGAGAGGTTATGTGTTATGAACTGGCCCAATATTGAGCATCCAAATAAAAAACAAAGAGGAACTGTTGGCATATATTCATATGATAAATAATTATATTTTTTAGAACAATTGAAGTCAGTCTCCTAACTATAAGGCCAAAGTTTTGTCACATGATTCCTAGAATTTTTTTTTAAGATTTTATTTATTTATTCATGAGAGACACAGAGAGAGAGGCAGAGATGCAGACAAGAGGGAGAGGCAGGCTCCTCGCAGAGAGCCCGATGTGGGACTCGATCCCGGGACCAGGATCACGCCCTGAGCCAAAGGCAGACACTCAACCACTAAGCCACCCACGTGTCCCATATTCCTAGAAATTTTTAAAGGAACTGTGATACATAACCCATGATAACAGTATGTGAATTTGTTTTTTTAAGTTTACTGACAATTATTTTTACTTGATTGACATAAAGTTGATACATAATGTTATTATATACAGTCTGACTTACCAAACTGCTATTAAAGAGAAAGAAATAAAAATTGATCTTGAACACTGAGCTAAAAATATTGAATTTGAATTAGTGTCCTTTATTTTCATAGATATGTCTACAACCACATCCTCACATATTTCAAAATTTCCCACAATATCTAATTATTAGATGCGTGGTACACAGATTTATTTCCTTTTTGGCTTTTATCTAAGGTTTTACATAGTTTGTAATAATATGTCAACAAAATTGGTGATTGTACCTTGACTTGTAAAGTAAAACTCATTTTAAGAGCATCATAAATCTAACAGAGCATGTCTGGTGTTCTGATTGGTAGAAAATTGGATGTTAAACACTAGGGACAAACTGATCTTCTAATTCTGGTACTTGAGTAAGTACTAAAAGGAAAAAGAGGAGAGAAAAAAATCATTACATGGAGTTGATAGCTTAACTGATCATGATCAATTTGAAGTGCTTATTGCTTAAGCAAATGACCTTTGGGGTGATTTCATTAGCTCCACATACTGCAAAAGGTTATATCTGAATTCAATTTTATGATTGAGTTTAAGCATATGAAATCTCAAAATAGTTTGAATGAGAAAAAACAACAACAACAACAAATAAGATTCTTTCTGAGACAAAGACTGGACTGTGAAACCCTGCTTGATGTTGCTTCTCTAATTCTGGTTTTACATGTGAGTAAATATTTGAGGGAGGAATGGCAATGCACTGATATCATCATCACTTTGATGTTTGTGGTCAGGAAATGACTTTATAAAATTAGCTACCTGTTCCAGCTCTGTAGTAAATAAGACTTGGTCCTCCTGGATCTACTTTGATGAAGTCTCTTTACCTTTATAGGGCTGCAATGCCCTATAATGGTTTGGTTTGGGATCTCCCTTTCTTTCCCTCCTAAGAGTGCTATAAGGCATGTGCTTATTATTCTATTAAATTAGGATATGTCTTAAATGCTTGTGGAAAGAATTTTATTGTTTTTTTAAAAGATTTTATCTATTTATTTATTTGAGAGAGAGAAAAAGAGAGTGAGAGAGGGCAGGGGGAGGAGTAGAGGGAGAAAGACAAGCAGACTCTGCATTGAGTGCAGAGCCCAATGCAGGCCTGGATCCCACGGTTCTGAGATCAAGAGCTGAGCTGAAATCAAGAGTCAGATACCTAACTGACTGAGCCACAAAGGTGCCCCTGGAAAGAGTTTTACATGCCTCTTTGAGGCACACCAGGCAGAAAAACCAAGAAAAGATGCTTGAAAAACAGATGAGGTATAGATACTTTTCATCTTCACATGTTATTGTAGATGAAATAGAGCTAAAAGTTATCTCTAAACACCCCCAAATTGGGAATAATAGGGCTAGAGAAAAAAATGTGAAAGTTTATTAAGAGGAATGAAACTATACTTTTATCCAATTGACTTCAAAACCAATCTAATGATTCATTTTCCTGATGTGTCATTCTCTTCAGTCATCATTGCTCTTCAGGGTATGTCATAGATAGTAAGGTAGTCCCTGGCTGGCATATTCGCCTTTTCATGATAAATCTCTTACTTGAAAGTTCAGGACCACTTTTGTATTCTCTTCTATTCTTTTAATTTCTCCTCCATCTTCCTCCCTCCTCCTACCATAGTCTTTCCACAATGAGGGGGCCACTTCCCCAAACTTTAGTCTCAGCCACTTCCTGAGTCTTCCCTGGCGGTCAAGGACAGCATCTGTGGCCACAGTGGTCAGAGGCGAAGGACGGAAAAAACGATGGGACCCCTCGGGGGTCCCGCTTTCCTCTCATCCTCCACCTCACTCTGGAATCCACATAAAGGACTTCAAACCAGACTCTACTACCTGCTGGATATGTGACTGAATGTCATCACCTTGCATCTTTGAACCTCAGCTTTTTCACCAAATGAGACTCAAAACTCCTGTTCTACCTACCTTCCCGGGCTGCTAAGAAGTCTTCTGAATTAAAAGAACCTAGTGAACTATTTGTTACTTTGAAAAGTTAAAAGATGGCTATTAAACATTTCATTTTAAAAGAAGCAGAAGGATCAAGTGGAAAGGGTGAGACGCAGAGACCTGGCTTTGAGTCTCCACAGTGCCACTTCCTGGTTGTGTGCTCCTGGGCACTTCACCCAACCTCTCTGCGAGAGGAGTACTAATGATATTAGCTCATCTATCACCTATAAAAGGTGGTAATAATAATGTTTACCTCCATTTTATCACAGCATTGAGAAAACAATTTCAAAAGTTCTTTGTAAAATACAAACAGAATATATAGTTGTCATCAAACTGACTCTATTCTACAGAAACAGCATTTAATAGCTATCATCCTAGCTCTTATTACATGAAAACATAGGACACTCTCCCTTAGTGAACAGCAATGATTCTTTAGAAATAAATAGTATAACTTTTTCCTCAAACACTGGTGACTTTTCGTGAATTACATTTATAAACTCGGCATTGCACGGTATGACGATGCAATTGTTAAATTAGTAACTCAGTGGATCGATGGTAGAGAGTAAGATAATTTTTAGGCTTTGTGGTTTGATGGATATTTGATTATTTAAAAAAGAGAGTTAAAAATAAAACTGACATTACAATAGTGGCTACCTTATGGAAAAGAATGAATTGTGATGGGGTGCTAGATAGGGAAAGGGCATTTTTAGGTTGTTGGGAATGTTCCTTTATTGGCCAGAATGAGAGCTGCATGGATGTTCACTTGGAAATAATCATTAAAGCTGTGCTTTATGTTTTATATGCTTTTACTAATCGTGTGATATAATTTGAAATTAAAACATTTTAAAAATTGAAGAAGAAAAATGTAACTGACAATTTTGATAATTTTCCAAATTTATAGTGCTCCACGGAAAATAGGGGTTAAATATTCTTTTATACTTCTTCACTTATTTTGACAGGAAAAAAAAAAAAAACCCATTCACACTAAATGTTCCAGTATATTGAAGAACCTACGAATGAGAAGAAACATGGCCCTTCATGTCAGTGTTATTGTGACACATGACAAATGGTAATTCATATTTGCCCATATCATCTGGCACTAACTCATTTCTCAGAGCCGATCCTATATGATTAAACATACAGGATATGGGATAATTAAGTCCTACATATTTTGAAGATGCAAAAAGATAAGTAACTATTTTGGCCACACCCTAGAATTTTGGACATTCCACTTTTACCTTTTTTCCTTTAAAACTTGCTATCTTTTTTTCTGCATCCACTCCCACCCCAGGAAAACCTTCCAACACAAATGTTAAAATTATACTTCCTGGCTTATAATATAGTAGGTATGATTCAGATTCTGGAGGTAGACTGCCTGAATTCAAATCTCACATGCCCTTTTTATTAGCTAGGTGAATTTGTACAACTGTGCCTCAGTTTCTCCATCTGACAAATGAAACTTTAATCAAGTTTCTCCTGCCCTTCTCCAAGCCATGTGCCTGGTTAGGACCGGATACTAAGTATTATCTATCTTGTTGCATTTTTTGTCTAGTCACTTGCTATTTAAAGCAGACCTTACAATGTATTTTCCTTTCATGATATAAAACCTAAAACATTTTTTGGTGGCTCGCCCATTAAAATATCATTTGTTTTCTGACTTCGAAAGAACAGAGGCTTCTCAGTCATCATCATCCCATTCCCACCACCCCTCCTTCTCTGGCAGTATGATCCCACATTAAGTTCTAAAGCTCTTTCACCAGGACACCTGGGTGGCTCAGTCAGCTAAATATGAGTCTTGATTTCAGCTCAGGTCGTGATCTCAGAGTCATGATCTCAGGATAGTGAGATCCAGCCCCGCATTAGGCTCCATGCTCAGCAGGGAATCTGCTGGAGATTCTCTCTTCCTCTCTCTATGCCCTTCCCCCTGCTTGCACATGCACAGGTATGAATTCTCTCCCTCTCTTAAATAGATAGATAGATAGATAGATAGATAGATAGATAGATAGATAGATAGATAGATCTATCTTTAAAAAGAAAGATTACCAATCAATCCCATACCACATAGACAAGTGCTTTAAAAACCACATAGAAAACATTAGCCGGTGATGTTTGGTTTTTGGTAGAAATGGAGAAAAGGAGGAAAGATGAGGTGACTAAGTATCCTAAAGTACCTAAGAATTTAACCATCACTACAGTGTTCATTCAGAGGGTACAAATCACACCATCGCTAGGAGGAATCGAAGCCTTCTATGAGAGATGAGGACACTGAGTTTCAGATAGGCCACCGCCTTACCCAAAGTATTCAGGAATAAATACAGAATAGCACCGGTTTCATGCCTCTGGGCCAGCATTCTTTCTTTTTTCTTTTTCTTTTTTTTTTTTTTTTAATTTTTTTATTTATTTATGATAGTCACACAGAGAGAGAGAGGCAGAGACACAGGCAGAGGGAGAAGCAGGCTCCATGCACCGGGAGCCTGACGTGGGATTCGATCCTGGGTCTTCAGGATCGTGCCCTGGGCCAAAGGCAGGCGCCAAACCCCTGCGCCACCCAGGGATCCCTCTTTCTTTTTTCTATCTCATGACATCTCTCAGCCAGAGTGTCTATGCTGTGATATCTCAGAGGAAAAGTAATTAATGAATAACTAGGCACACAGCTGAACAACAAAGGTAAATGGCTTTTATACATCAAGGCAAAATCTGGTAGAAATACTACTTCCATCTTCAGCTCTTCAGATAATTAATATTTTTAGAGTGCTTAAAGCATAATCACATACATTTAATAATTCCAACAACCCTATGAGAAAACTAACTTTCTCTTGCCCAAAGTCACAGAGCAAGTAAGTAGTTAACTCCCAGGCTCAAGCTCAAGTCTTCTTTAAACACTGACTTACATTCTTAAGCAAACTGCTCAACAATTATCGGGGCAGTATGAAGCGCTCGGTTGAGGGAAGACAGAGATAAAACAGCACACACCAGGTAAATGCCTACACAAAGTTAAGGGCAGCACGGTGATAGAGGTATTCATGGGATGCAGTGAAAGCCCAGAGAAGAGGGCCACCACAGAACCTTTTTTTTTTTTTTGGAATAGGCAACAAGAGCTAAGTTTTAAAGAAAGAGAAAATATTAGCCAAACCAGGCTGTAGGAGAATGGCAGTAGAGGGACGAAAGAATGTGCGATAAGAATAATAAGAGCTATTTTATATTGAGCACTTGCTGTTCTCTCTGCTTCACTGATCTCCACTATTGTACATAGCAGATACTGTTATATTTCCCTTTATTGTTGAGAAAAGCAAGGACCAGAGGGGTGAAGTAATCCACCCAATGTTACCCAGAGCCTAAATTTCAACTTAGGTAGTCCTAGGATGCTTAATAACCTCCCCACATCCCACCACTCAAACTGGGTGAGAATACAATGGTGCTTGTTCAAGCACAGGCCGGTTGTCTAAATTACACAAAGACGGAATATGCATGAAGAAGTGTAATACATAGAGGCTAGCGGAATGGACAGGAATCAGGTCTTAATCTGCATTCTTGGCAGGCTATGGTGTGCCTGACGTTTGGTGCTTGGCTTTGCCCTGACAGTATAGAATGCATGCCACTGGAGAATATTTACTATGGAGGACGTGAAATCTGATCTATCATTAGAAGGGTCTTCTGGATAAACACAAAGGTGGAAATGGAGACAAGAGGACCGCTTGGGGTCTCTTATAGTAACACAGGCAAGAAATAGTAATGAAGGAAACGAATAGTGGTACCGAAC
The DNA here is from genome assembly GCF_053574225.1 of Canis aureus. Taxonomy (NCBI): domain Eukaryota; kingdom Metazoa; phylum Chordata; class Mammalia; order Carnivora; family Canidae; genus Canis; species Canis aureus. The sequence goes on along the minus strand of NC_135621.1, from coordinate 61,745,299 downwards.
ATGGAGAAGAGAAGGTCAACTCAACAGATAGTTAGGGTGTAAAATGTATAAGGTGTGGTGTTTGAAGGAAGACGTTCAATCCACACTCAAGTTTATTTTGTGAAAGGCGAATGGCAGTGTTATCCACTTAGATACCAAATACAGAAGGGGATGTGGATTCGGGGAATTTTGTGGAAATTAGTTCGGCTCTGGACATGATGATTTTGTGGTATTTTTGGTAAGTGCGACCAGAGAATTGTGTGACAGTCAATTCAGTACGCAGGTCTGATGCTCAAAAGAGACGTGGAGTTCAAGCTGGTATGTGGTAGGGACGGTCATGGAGACAAATAAGAGGAACTGGCAGCATTTTAGGGTCAGAGGAAAAGCAGAGCCAAGAGGGAGCCCTGAGAAATGGTCATGTAAGGAGCTGGTAGAAAGAGAGCACCCAAGAGGCTGCTTGAGTTTTGTCATTAATGATGTACCGTATTCTATTGTTTCTTGCTAATCTCGTAAGGAAATAATAACCAACATTCGTTGTGTATTTATCATACACAGTATAACGTGCACTGCTCTATCTGATTTCATCATCGCATCTATCCTAATCAGTTTGTTATCCCACTTTTCCAGATGAGGATACCGAGGCACAGAAGGGTTCAGAAACTTGTTCGGAAACACACAGACCATGAGTGGCAAATTTTTAACCTAGGGAGTCTTAGCCTGGAAGACATACTCTCCAGCTTCTCAATGAGCATCATGGTAGTTCCAGTGAACACAAATGTGTTTCATGGAGGCAGAGGGATGGGACTGTGGGATGATAGGATTTGGATGAGCAGAGGGCATTGCTAACAAGCTGTCCACCAAGCCCACCCCAGACCCCAGCATATTAAAATTCTTATGGATATATAAACTATATACCATGTACACACACACACAAATACAAACCTGTAAGTACTTCTATTTTTATATACGTGTGTAAAACAGAGCAGGATTTTAAGAGAAAATATATCTGAGCCACGATGATGACGCTCTCCCCTGCTTATGTCAAAGCCACGTTGGTGGGAGCGAAGTTTAAACTCCCAGCCTTTCCCCCTGCTCCAAAGCGGGCCACCTGTCAATCAGCAGGGAGACACCTTACTCAGGAGTGGAAAGGCAGTCACCTAACTGCTCCCTACCAATTTAGTTAGGGATTCATTCTAACTCTTATTTGAAGTGCCTAGAAATTAATGTAATATTTCCTGTACTCATTTGCATTGCCTGCGGGCTGGAAGCGCCCCCTGTGAGGGCCACCGAGTTAAGCAGGGAGCTGTATCCAGGGCAACTCAGCACCAAGTTAAAGCAGGAGGAGCCCTTGTAGAGTGGCGCTGACATTGGGATTAGGATCTGTTCTATGAGACCGTGCCAGGCTGATAAATTGAAGTGGCAATTTGGGATTTAACCAGATAGAGAAGTAAATGTATTAGAATGAGGAAAATCCAAGTAGAGCAAAGACTGGAGGAACCATACAAGTTGGCGAGTGAGGTTTTGTTTTGTTTTGATTTTTAAATTCAAGTGTCTCTTTTTTGGCTTTGCATTTGAATCCTGAATTTGAGCATCTCTTCTGCTACTGCAAATATATTAGCAACGTGGATTGCCTTTGTTAGTCTAAATTGCTGCGTGTGTTTGCAAATACATTTCAAGAGAATGCCACTCAAGAGAATGCTTCTCTTGGACCGAAATCACAGTGTCTATAAGTAACTCTTGACCTTGATGCATCTGTACCCTGCGTGCAATGAAAGTAGGTGCAGGAGCCATTGAAATCTTCCCAAACTATTCATCCCTTATTGATTCACTTGTTCTATTGTGAGTAGAGAGACACCTACACACTAGTTTAAAATTAGGAGCTCCCAAGACTGTGATGAATGAAGGAGACAGGGATTCGGAAGTACAGAATTTTCTCAGCCAGGAATTGCGAGGAACCTTATTATCCTGGCACATCCTAAACACATTCATTAATTTATTTCTTTCATCTACAGATCCCCAAACATTTCTAGGATCACTATTTTTACTTAAATTTAATTACTTGGCAATTCTTCTAAGTGCTATATAACTTTTAAATGAATAAAAATAATATTTGAGATTACAAATTAATTGGGGAATATTATGAAGTGTTGGCAGCGGTGGTGGGGGGCGGAGAGGAAGGCAACTGGAATTCCTTTCATTACATTAGAATCTAGTAACCCACAAATGATGTTGCTGCATACCCATAAGGGAAAACCAATCCATTCCCATAAAAAGTTTATGATAGAAGCATGGACTCCTTTAAACACATAGATTGTCCTCTATTTCCACTGAAAATATTTCTCTAATTTCCAATACTTTTACAACTTAGGTAAAATAAACATAGTCACCACCATGCTCACGGGAAATCTGTCACCTCCCTTTTGGAGCCAGGGTTTATTTTTAAGCTGCTTTTTCCACCAAAAAGTTAGTAACATTTGGAAAAAAAACAGACAACTCATCAGTTCCTAAATCCTAGGCCCATATGGCAGGAAGAAAGCAGCAGCAGTAGGTTGAAGCCTGTGGTGATGGGTTTGGATTCTCATTGTAGTGATGATGGTGGGATGGTCTCCATATTTTATACCTTCTTCACCTCTACACAATTCCTCTGTCTGGCATAGTGACAGTGGATTCAACGGTCTTCTCTGGTCTTATGTATGGATAGCTCTGTGTCCATGCAAGCATTTCAAGCCCCATTCCTTTGTTCACGCTGTTCCATCTATTCAGAATACCTTTCCAGATGCAGATACCAGGAAGCATCTGCATGGGCCACTTACAATACTGTACCCAATTTTGTACTTATAATTTGCACTATTTACCTTAAGAAGGGACTCAACAGTGCACACACTTCAGGTTTCACAAACCTGGATCTTTCCTAGGCCTGTCTTATCCTCTCTCCACTTATTCAAGTCCCTGATCATCTCCTAAAACGCTGGTCAGGCTCTGTTTTCCTCACCTCACTGATGTGTACCCTGAAAGCTTTGTTACAAAATAAGGAAAATAGGGGAGCAAGTCTGGACTGTAAAAATATCAGACTGCTCTTTCATTCACCTTGGTCTCCTCTGAATACAATAAGACATAACAATAATAATAACCATTTCAAATTGCATCTTTTGAAAATCTTACATAAATGCTGGGCTTGCTTAATGTTTATTTTAAAGTAGTATCACTGGTCAGTGTTTCATTGAGGTAAATGTTTTTTCAATGGGGGTCATTTGTTTACATACAAATACATTATTGATTTCATATTGCTTTCATTTATCTCTAAAATTATAGATACAAAATTAATTCCATTTAGAGCTTTTATTTTTTTTCCATTTAGAGCTTTTAAAAGCTTAAAAACTTAGATGGAATCTATAGGACTAAGTCTTTTACAAAATAAAGACAAATCTGAAAACCTCTGCATTCCAAACAAAGAAGGATTCGTAACATCATGAATAGTGTGTCTATAATACAATATATTACTTCATTTATTTTTTCATAAAACAGAACTTTATATACTTCTAGTATCTGGCATATAGAGAACAATTTCTTTTTTTTAAGTATTTTATCTATTTATTCATGAGAGACAGAGAGAGAGAGAGAGAGAGAATGAGAGAGAGAGGCAGAGGGAGAAGCAGGCTCCATGCAGGGAGTCCGATGTGGGACTCGATCCCGGGTCTCCAGGATCATGCCCTGGGCTGCAGGCAGTGCTAAACCGCTGAGCCACCCGGGCTGCCCAGAGAACAATTTCTTAAGAGACAGCATTTTACAACTCTGGGGGAGATATTTCTTATAAAGGTATCTAATGTGTCAGAGAATAACTTATAGAAGCTAAATAACCACTTGCACCCTTTCAGAAAGCCAAATCTTGACAGTTTGTCACTTAAAGACATTTTTTACATTAGAAAAAAGAATTGATGGGGGCACCTGGGTGGCTCAGTTGGTTAAGGGTCCAACTCTTGATTTTGGCTCAGGACATGGTCTCAGGTTCGTGAGATTGAGCCCTTTGTTGGGCTCTGTGCTCAGAGTGGAGCCTGCTTAAGATTCTCTCTCCCTCTCCCTCTCTCTGCTCCTCCTGTTGCCCACCCCCTCACTCATGCTCTCTTCCTCAAAAGATACAGAAGGAAAGAATTAATTAATTGATTGATTGATGGAAGAAGAGCAAACAAAATCTCACTCTCCTTGCTTTAGATCTGGTGCTTCTCAACAATAATGTGCATACAAATCACATAGGGGTCTTGCAGATTCAGACTGGCCTTGCCTGGAGCTGGAGAACCTGCCTTTCTCGTATGCTATCTGGTGGTCCTGATGTTGCTGGCCCTTGGACTACACAGTGCAGCAAGAGTCTAGTAGAAATCTTCATTCTTTCTTCCATTCTCTCCAACTTACTATTTATTTATTTATGAAACACAGATCACAAATCCTATGACATTCCCATCTCATTAATGACTTAGAAGAGCTAGAAATTTCCTTGTTGAGAGCTCTAGTTTTCAGCGATTTGAAAAATAACTAGTATGTGAATGGGATGAGATGGCTAAGGAGAAGATTTGATGCCTAGGCTGGAAGTAAGAAAGACTGAACTTTCATTGGTGGATCTTAGGTTAGTAACAGTGTGATCCTGGACAAGTCATGGGGTCTTTCAAAGCCTTGGCCTCTTCATGTTTAAAATTGGAATGCTGGCAAAAAAAAAAAAAAAAAAAAAAAATCGGAATGCTGGACAATGCCCTTGTAGAGGCTTCCCTCTGGTTCCTAGATTCTGTAGCATTGGCCATGTGTTTGCACATGTTATGAAGGACAGCACATCATTAATCTGTTTACTTGAGCTATTTAAATAATCAGTGAAGATTGCGAATCAACATATCTGCACAATCAATATAAAGATACTGGTGGCTTCACATCAATTAGGAAGATGGCCAAAAATAATACATACTTTATTTTTAATTTGTTCATTCATTGCCAACTCTGGACTTTGCTTTTGTTCTCTACTCATAGTAGAGGGTAGTTCTCAAAATGAGAGCTACGAGATGTGAATCAAGAGTTGTCTGTACCACAATTTACGTATGTAGATTGTACCCACAGTCTATGGGGGTACTCTCTGCAAATGAGCATTTCAATCTTCATCTTAGGAAAGTTAATGCCTGGCCCCACTAACTCATAGTGGGACAGAACATACATATGCTGCTTTAGAAAGTTTTAAAAAGTGCCTTGCTAATGCAGGTTATATTTTTATCATTCCCCACATCTTTTCTAAATAATTTATCAACTAGCAAACAAAAATACACTTTGCATTTTGTTAGGCAGGCATTTTCTTTTCATCTATTTATTGACTAAAATAAACACAAAGAGGCAGGAAAAACAGAAAGAGATGAGTAAATGAAAGAAAACATTCTCCAACAACATGCAGAAATCTATGGAAATAGATTTTCTCTGAAGAAAAGAATCTATTAGAATATTCTTAATGATCAAATAAAAAAGGGAAAAGACTCAAAAGTTTCATAAATCATTTTGCACTTATTTTGTTATTAGGAGAAAAGGGAATTGTGTGGCAATACGTAAATTATGAACAGAAGAAATTATAAAGTGCACATCTGCAAAGGAAATAGATGTGTACTTCACTGGGAATACAGTTAATAACTCTGCCCATACCATTTTACATTGTAATGGAGTAACTACTGAACTATTATGGAAACGAAAAATTTCCTTGACAAAGTTGCATTTTTAATAGACCCATAATATGTAGTGTTGTTCTATTTTTCTTCTTACTGGATGAGTACAATAATCATCATACTAAATGTGATCCAAATTCCATCTCTTCACACTGCTCCTCTAATGCTCAAAGTTTATGTAATACATTAAAATATGAAGCCTGCGCCAACACCACCAAAAAAACTAGAAAAATTGTTCTAAGCATTTGTTTGAATTCTTTTAAATCCCAAGACAAGGCGAAACACACATTCACATAACTGAATTAAGTGGAATTTCCATCATACCTCCCTCCTTCCTGACTGAAATGAAACAAACAAACAAACAATAGATGTGAGGGCCTCTGGATCCTTAAAGCCTGGTTAATTGAAGTTTCTGCACAACTAGAAAACAATATTATTTTAAAACCTTATTCTTTTAGCTCTAGTTGAAAGTGGTTTTTAGATTTGTCCTAGAAAATGCAGCCTGGTGTGCATAATGAATTCTTACTTTCATAATTAAGGATTTCGCACTACCTCAGTATCACCACTTTAAACATCATTTCTCAGTGTCCAGGACTGTACACATAAAAGTTTAAGATATGTACTGTTCCCAGGGCATCTATCCCTGGAACTCTTCATTTTAGCACATAGCGTTATTTTCTTAGGGCTCCTAAAATTAAAGAATAATTTTGAAAATATCCAATAGGCTTTCATCTTTTTCTATTGCTGCAACAGCCCGACCATCTTGCACCCAAACCCGTGTGCCATCCTGCTAACCAGCCTCCCAGCTTCTGCTTGTCCCCCTTCTACCCGCCATCCGCTGGCACTGCCATCCTTCCAAAGACCAGGTCTGTTAGGGCAGCGCTTGATCTTGATTCCACCATGAGAAAGCAAACCAAGCCCTCACGATCACCTCCCCTTCCTTTCCAAGTGCTGCTGAAAAGGCAGAAGAGGATTTGTTTTGTTTTCCGGAAAATAAAGACCCTAAGAGTTCTGCTAAATAAGAAAGCAACCCAATTTAGGTTGGAGGAAACCAACCCAAAGAAAAATGGAAGTCAGTGAAAGGACAGAAGACCAGAAGGAAAACCGCAGCCCAAAAGGTCAGAGGAGAGATCAGCCCAAGTTGCATCCACAAGTTCACAGAGGGGAGTGGATTAAGGGGGGGAGCGACTGGAAGAGTCTATGTTGCCCAGCTGCACTCGAGAACCCCACCTCTCTCCCCTTCTCCAGTGTGTAACACGAGCATTAGCAAAGCATAGTTTTTCCCCCAGAAAAAAAACAAAAACAAAAACAAAAAACAAAAAAACAAAAAAAAAACCAAAGTTGTCTTTCTAAAGAAAGTGGGTGATGGAGCTGGAAAGTGAGCCCAGCGAGAGAGATCCCCCAGGAGGGAAAGAGAGCAGAGCCGGATGCAATACCTCACCTTCCCCACCAGCCACGAAGGAGAAGACAGTGATGGGAGTGCTCCAGGCCCGAAGGCGGCCTCCTCCTCCCCCAGTCGTGGGAGGCCTCTGAGCCCCTGCCCTCAGCACACAAGCCACACCTGCACCCGCGCCCCCTGCACACAAGCCTGGCAAGCACTCGCTTCCCCTCGTGGGGAGGCCTGGGGGGAACCCCGGGCTGGGGGCAGACCCGCGTGGGGGACCAGCGTGGTACAGGTGCCAAAGAAAGGCACCGAGAAGGACCTGTGGAACAGAGGAGTTAACAGAGGAAAGATGTTGTTCCACAATAAAAGAAAACTGCTCTTATGGTTCTCACTTTAAAGTCAGGGCGAGGGGCACCTGGGTGGGCCGGTGGCTGGGCGGCTGTCTTTGGCCCAGGTCATGACCCCAGGATCCTGGGATCCAGTCCCACCTTGGGCTCCCCGCAGGGAGCCTGCTTCTCCCTCTGCCTGTGTCTCTGCCTCTTTCTGTGTCTCTCATGAATAATTATATCTAAACAAACAAATAAATAAATAAAATAAAATAAATAAATTGAGATTCCTAAATTAAGATTCACCCCATTGTCCCAAGTCATGCGACCAGCCCGTGGTATATTCCAACAAAATTTGTTTGACTCCTAAGTCTGTCTTTGGAGCCCATTTTGTGCAGGGTGAGCAGCTTACCATTTGAAGCAATGACGATTGGGAAACTGGGGCTCCAGTGGGGCAGGGGGTGGAAAGGAGGAAGGGTGGAAGGGAATCTTAACCTGGGGAACAGTGTGAGCAAGGAGGCGCGCAAGGTGTACTTGGAAACGACGCTGAAGATTTGTCCTGGGGGAGTGTCAGACAAGAGAGAAAAGCCAGGTTGAAAGCCAGTTCCCCAGTTTTCAATGCTTAGGAGTAAGCGGTCAGTTCTGCCCTTTAGGGCAGTGAAGAACCAGAGAAAACTTTAAGCAGAGGGGAAGCTCCAAGCAATGGCAATAAGATTCTCCTGAGAAGTGTGCAGAACGTATTAGGGGAACTGTTGGGGGGGAAAGACAGGAGCTGCAGTGGTAGAAGAGGTTTGGGGGCTCCTGTTATGACTATAACTGTCTCAGAGACTGAGCGCTTCAAAGAAGCATTGACATCACTTTAAATTTGGCACATGCCCGCGCTGTATCTATTAAAAATCTGGTTTCATTTTCATTTATCTTTCTATTTTTACTAAAAGAAAAATATAAGTTCAAATTGAGCCCCGGTTCTAACCAGTACATCTCAGATCACTGGTGTTAATGGGTCAAGTCCCTGGTGGGCTCCACATTTAGAATAGACTGTTTGCACATGTGAACAGGGCTCACACGTTTTGTCCATGCTCCTGAAACAATTGATGTACTCCAGTATATGGTGTATGTTTTTTATAATTACACCAGAAGAAAGCATTCTTTATGGAAATAAATGTGCTTTTTAAAAACACATTTCTGAAAAGCAGCAGGCAAGGCATTAATAACAAAGTGAAATGATAAACCGAATGGAAGTCTGAGAAAAAATTCTATATTTGTATTATACAGGCATTGTTTTCATTCCTGGCACCTTATTTTTCATGTACATAAAGAGAACGCAAGCTACAGCAGGGTGAGACAAAGATCAATGCTGAATGTATTACTTGGCACTGGTCAGACGCAGTTTAATAAGAAAAAAATTGATCCATTAAGCTAAACCTAATTTTTGGCCGAAAATGGTTGAAATCTCTTCTTTATATTGCTAGCTTCATAAAGACCTATAATATTTGGAAGAAACAACTCAAGGCTGAGTTTAATAGGATTAAATGTATTGCAAATATACTTAACAAGAATCTATCAAGTTGTTAATGATTGCTATTAATATCAAACAATTTTTGTATAGAATTTTTTATTAGAGCCATTGTAAAATACAGCCATAAGAAATGTAATATAAAAAGGTTTTCAGGTAATTTGTAACAGCTACAATTGCAGAACTCAAATCCTAACCTACAAGATACAGTAATTTATTTTATCAATCAGTTTCTAACACAAGTGCAATTCAATTTGTAAAGTATTTAAGTACTGGTCTCAGGCCTGGGTGGCCAGGTTCAGGAGGACCACATCTCCAGCTGGTAGTAGTGGCTGCTACATGTCACGAGATTATAAAGTGGAGGATTTGGGGTTGTAAGATTTTGAAATATTTGTGAAGCTGCAATATGAGCTTCAAAAAGTTATTTCAATACAGCTTCATCTCATGAAGATCATTAAAAAAGCAGAAGTTTTAGTCTCAAATTTCATAGAACAATGGAACTTTAAAGATAGTATGGAATTTGGTGACTGTCTGGTTCAATCTGCCCATCTATAGATACAGAAACTATAGCTACAGACTGATTCTGTAAAATAATCTGCCAAGTGTGCATACACTGGAGGAATGCTGAATGTTTTTATTCACGAGATGAAAAATGGTGTAATGAAAATGGAGGCTACAGAAAAGTGAAATAGACACTTGTAGCCATAACCACAATATATCAACCTGAAAAACATATGCACAATAAATGCCGTTTTACCTAAATCATAAAGATTTTGGCTTGAATGCCCTAATTCTTTACTTCCCTTTGCTTATATAAATAGTCACTATTATATAACAATAAATCCAGAAATATGCATACACACACACACACACTCACCTATACACATATTGCTCCAAACTTAAATAATATTTAACATGGATCCATGAAAATTAGAATGTTTTAAAGATCATGATTTATATAAATAATTATGCTAATAAAATATTTTTTAAATGACTGTGTTCCCAAAAATTGGGAAAGAAAAATCATGTTCTTGTACCTGCTAAGAAAAAAATCTCCGACAGCCTGGGCGTTGGGTGATGAGTTATGCCCTTTTACCTCCAGGGTACCAATTTAAATCCCCTGCACATCAGAAAGGAGGAAATATTGTTTCCATTTTAATGGCTGTCCAGTGTTCTATGCAAAATGGATAGGAGGTTTCAGTTCAGCTCTTAGTAGATAGATACTTACATTATAGAATTGTCACCCAGGAGAAAAGAAAAGAGCTGAAAGATTATGGTGGAGAGGCACCCTCTCACCTACATACAGCGGGACATCTAAGGTGCTTGATAAAATGCCTTTCAGTTCACAGGAGTTGACTAAGTATCTCTCAAAATTACTGGATTTATTACAATTGGTAAAGCCTGAATTGTTTGTATGTGCATAGACTTTTATACCCAGAACACCAGTTTGCAGGAGCAATGCTGGTAGCCAAATACTGTGATCATTAGGTCATGGGAACCTGAGACTACCTTTTTCTGAATTACAACTCCTGAATATTTTCACTGCAAAGTATGATGTAAAAATTCTGTCGATGATTAATTTGTATTTTAAGCATATAAATCACTTATTGGTTTCCATGCTAATACTGATTTAGAAAAATACACACTTCAGTTTATATCGATCTGTTTTTCTAATTCTTCATCAGAAGGGTCTAATATGGTTGCTTTTGCAATTTACTTTCAAAGTTATCCTTTTAGGAGATGAAGTAACCAAAAGATATTGAAAATCCAAAGTAAATTACATCGTACCAGTTAGACTTCCCTGAAGAAATGGATACACCTCTGTAATCCGCTCAGCTCACAGCTAATAGGCAGGGGATTCAGCTCTGTCTTCATCTTTACTAAACTATGATTCTCTTTTAAGCACACATTTGTCTTCAGAATGTCTATCAAATATTTAGTGTATCTTCTAACACAATTAAGTGTCCTATTAAATTACAATCTACATTATAAATCAGAGCTTTAAAATGTATATCATATCCACTACTATATTGTGATACTTACTAAAGCACACCAAAACGGGATGTTTTGAGAAATATGATGTCTCATTTTCAAAGCTCCAAACATGTAATTTAATATATATATTTTTTTAAATCCCTGGTTTCTTGCAACTGGTTTGCTTACAGAAGTTGGGTTTGAATATAATTTCCTAATGGGGAAAGGGCCTAAATAAACATACACCAGGGAGAAAAAAATAAACCTTAATCCTCTAAATGAAAGTAGAGCTTGAATATTGCCATAGGAGAGCACACAACAGATGTCATCCAAAGCAAAGGAAAAGAACCTGAATCATAACCATTTCTGTGCACGCAGACAGAATGTATATGTGTGTCTTCATGGAGACCAGTGGTCAGACAGACAGACATTCAATGCCTTTCATGCTATCAAACAAAAGCTAGAGAAGGAGATACCAGGTGATAAAGACTATTACAATTTTCAAATTAACTAAATTTAACTAAATGCAGTCTCTCGAGTGAAAACAATGACAGAATGGGAAAAGCTTGCTGAGTCTCCTATCCTTCAATGTCATCTAAAGAAAAAAAATTGCACGCAAAACTGTAAACAGTGGACAGGGTATCTAGAAGTAATCGATGTTTCAGGATTCATTGAACTGTGGAAAGGAAATTAGTATAAGAAAGCTCAATGGCAACAAAAATGCAATCACAGGAGAAGAGATCTAAAGGAATCAAGGATCATGAAGGAACTTTCAAAGGGAAGTAAGTTTTGGAAGTTGCTGTACAGCTCTAGGCTGTACCAGGGAACTCGTAAGAAGGCTAAGTGACAGTCTGGTACATTGCCCTACAAGGAAAAGATGTCAGACAGGAGAACAAAAATGAAAATTACTAATCATCTCATAAGAATATTGCCTTCCTTTCCATTAATAAAAAAGTATGTAGCCACTAAAAATGTTTCCCAGGTTTAAACTGATGGTCAGTCTGGTTGGAGTCCTGATTCTATTTCCTAGAAATATTTTGTTAGAGTTCCTATCAACCAACTTGTCTCTGTATTCCTCTAAAAATTTATAACAAACCTATAGAATAAATCTATAACCACATATCATCATATATTTACTACTGTGGGTGTAAAATTGTTACTTCACATGATATCCAAGTCCTGAAGCTAAAATAGAATCCAAGTCTTTTGATTTTTGGTTTACCTTTGAAGTTAATTTTAAATGCGGCTTTTCCATGAAGTTTCCTAATAATATGTAGTCAGTTTCCAGTTAATTAGGGTAATGGAGAGATGGAGGTCATAGATAACCAGAAGCATGATTAAGATAAAACTAATAAAAACATGTTTTAAAGGGAGTCAATGTAAACTTAGTTAAAATGACATCCAACTGGCTAATTTAATTGTGATGCATTTAGACAATGGAATACATGCAATTATTTTTTCTAAAAAATGAGGTTGATAGATTAATATGTTTACATATAAATATATACATATATCAAAATGTAGAAACAGAAATACATTGTTATTCACATGAAAACCGGGTGTGTGTGTGTTTATAACATTCCGACTTTATGGGTCTGTTTTAACATCTGAAATGATGGACACCAAAATGAAGTGATTGCCCAAAAGATATGTCCAATATGCAGATAGTCTAATTTGGTCTTGTTTTTGCTAGCCAGTCCCTGCTGCATCTCATGGCCCTTACCTCCTCCTCTCAAAACATTCTCACTTCAACATCACAAGCTATGGCTCTAATGCATCACCTTATTTTTATTTTATCAACTTCTTAAACATGAATCAGGCTAGTCAACTAGAACATTCATCAAAGTTACCTTCCATTCTGAAACCATCAAAGATTTTGCCTTATCATCCCAGATTAACACTAATTCAGACATTCCTCGTGCCCCATCCTGGCTGAAGAGAGCCTAGCACTGCTTTGCCAAGGTCACTGTGAAGGAATGTCTTCTCACGGCTTTAAATTTAAAATTTAAAAAAAATCCTTCTTCCTCTATTTAAATTGTAATGTGAATTGTTTAATACTTCCCCCTTCTTTCTGTTTTACAATTTCGAGATTTTTTTCTTGAATATTAAGCATTATCCTTTTTACATTAGGTTGACAACGGGAAGTACATGACTACTCCCCCAAAAGGTAGGTAACATAGATCTTTTGCGTGTAGCAGGAAACACTGCATGGCATTTATTAATACATATTTCTAAACAGTAGATATCTTCTAATATCTAGGGTGTTTGTTTTGAGTAGATTTATAGTGGTTCTGTTTCTCTTTTAACCACAGTAAATTTGCAGATTGATTAAATTATAATTAATTATATTTATTTTCTGACTACTGCCTCTCTTGCACCACTAGCTAGTACGGTGTCATATAACTAAATCGAATAGGCAGATATACAAACACACAAGGGGAGGCATTTAATGTGGTGTTGCAAATCTTTCAGTTTGTATAGTCATCATCCCACCCCTTCAATCCTTTCTGTTTCTTCCCCACTGAGAAAATGAGAAGCAGAGAGAGACATTTTTATATTCTTTGTTTTGGGTATATATATTCTCTTCATCTAGGACATTATCAAGCTGCTCAGAACATTTGCAAAAGTATATATTATTTTATTTAACATTAGCCTTTCCCTCAGTCACCAAAAACAGATTTATGGAATTTCAATGGTAAAAATGGACTGTGCCTTAGAATCACCCAGAGACCTCTTTTTTTTTTTACGATTTTATTTATTTATTTATGAGAGACAAAGAGAGAGAGAGAGAGAGAGAGAGAGAGAGAGACTCCATGCAGGCTCCATGCAGGGAGTCCAACGTGGGACTTGATCCTGGGTCTCCAGGATCACACCCTGGGCTGAAGGCGATGCTAAACTGCTGAGCCACCCGGGCAGCCCATCAATGGTAAAAATGGAACTAGGATGCTGAAAACACTAAATGCAGACAGAGACTTAGCAGTGATTCCTCTAGGTCTCTAAGTGCCTTTAGGGTATTTTCAGGATTATTCACCTGTGTTGACCCAGCACTTTTGGGAAAAGTCTAATTAAAGTTGTCAAATGTTACTACAATTAGTCCCTAAAATCAACTATAATTAAAATGACTAAGAATAAATATATATTAACAACTATGTGTTTAATCAGTAACACCACTCAATTTGATCATTTTAATAGATTATATATAAATGTGTATTGTCAAATACAATTGTTGAAACACATAGCTATCCCTAGGCCTACAGGATTTTACTACATATATATAAACACACACACACACACACACACACAAACACACATATGTGTATATCTGGGTTGTTGGTAGCACCTATGAAATTGTCTTTACAATATTTATTATCTTACATTTCATAGTCATATATCATATTGCCTATGTAAAAAAAGTTAGAAGCAAAAATTCCTGAATTGTATTCCTGAGTGGAACAGAGAATGCACAAAGGAAGAAAAGAACATGGTAGCCATAAGAGAGATGTTTGAAGGCCCTGTAGAATGAAAAACTAAAAGCAGTTGAACAGATAAAGAGATTGAGTGTGAAAAGCAAGGAGAAAAATGGAAACTAGAACTAGATTACACATTCTTCCAGAGAATGTTCCTTATTTTCTAGTTCTTTTGTATCTATTCTCAACACTCACATTGCTGTTTAATATATAGGGGGCTCTCAGTAAATGTCATTGACTTGGTGGAAAACTAGAGCAGTAAGAATATTGGCTAAGGACAGAGGAAATGATGTGCGGGCAATTTGCAAAGCTGACACTGTTCATTCTCCACATTGTCTAATGGATATTTTCTCTTCCCATATCATTGATGACATTGGTTTCACTTTTTTATAGCCCTGAATTAATATCTCAATGATTGAGAGAGGTGCATTTTCTTTAACATGTCGGTGACTTAAGTTTCGAAAAGGAAACTTTCTCAGGATCCTATCCAAAAACAAACAAAAACCAAACAAAACTATAATACAAACAGACGGTACAAAAATGTGATGTATGATGATAATGGCATAAAAACAAATGATCATTTACTGAAAATGGACTTTAAAGATTCCTAAAGTCTACAAACTGAAACAGAAAACATCCAATTCTTAAAATACCCAAAAGAAATCTGCCCATCATTCTTTATTCTACCTGCAATTAGAATTATAGAATTCTCGTTGAAAAAATTAAGGATATATTTTCCAGCCTTAAAAATAGGGAATACTGTTTTTTTAGATGGAACACACACATCAACGCTAAGGCTCAAGTATTCAGCCAACAAAGAAATTATTCACCAGAATATCTGGCTTTAAAGATCTTTAAAAATATGCATTCCTTCTTTCCAAGGCCATTACCTGTTGTTATTATAGGAAGATAAGAGAGTGAATCTGTCAACCTAGTTTAGCAACCAAAAATCAAGGAAAAATTATCCTTCAGGATAGTAGCCCCTGAACATTTTTAAAAAGTTAATCAGCTCCAAGAATCAAAACTGCAAAATGTTCTGAATTCTTGGAAACATGAAAATTTCTAAATTCAAAGAAGTAAACTTGTGGTTATTTTATTACCATGGAGAGCATAACATTTCAGACATGACAGCTCCATTACCAACAAGTATCATAGCAAGATTTTTAAAAGCATGGAAAAAGAAATTCTTTTTGAAAGTCATGAAAAAGGAACATAGTTATATATGATCAAGAGTCAAGATCATTTAGAGGACAGTAGAGTCCAGTACAATCAGGGTGTGGGTTTGACTCTCACCATTTGCTAATTATGTGACCATGATCAAGTCATACAACTTCTCTGAAACACAATTCAGTAAAATGGGATTAATTTTACAGGCAAAGATATAGTTACCTAGAGTTTCCATCTCAGATCTGTTCAGGGGAGAAAGTTAGTCCTTGGGATTCAAGTTATTTCTTAGCCCAATACCATAAATATTCTTAAAGTAGAAATATATGCAGGGAATTTCAAAGAACAAGCATCGAGTATTTTTGGTGCATAAGATAAGACCATGTCTATGTGTGTATGAATATATTAAATATACATTAAAAATTTCCCAAAGTCTACATATGAAATGATTGGTAGTATTTCTTTCTGGGAAGTGAGACTGGGAGTTTTAAGTGGAGGAAGAGCTCAGGCAGTGAGATTTTAACTTTCATTTTATTCCCTTCTGTAATGTTTAAGTCTTTAACAATGTCATATATTATTATATGATTCAAAAAATAATTTGGAAGACAAACGAATTATCTCAAACATCAGCAGGAGGTAATACATCTTTTTCAGTATATGAAAGTAATTAATCCATGCTCCTTTTCTCACAGACTAAATGCTCTATGAAACTTAAAGTATAAAAAAATTACCAAAAATAATTCATTTTTAATAGGAGATTAAAATGACAATAAATGATTTTTTTAACAATGCCTTGTAGTACATGATACCTTTGGGCTAATTACTAACATTTACATAGTAAATAGTACAAAATGTTCTCAACATTTGGTCCTTAAGACATAATCAACCAACACTATCACCATCATGATGAAGACTGTAAACATCTTAGAAACAATGGAGCCATTTTTAGGATTAGGGAACACAATCATTCGTATTCATCTTCATATCTCCCTTGTGTACTACAATGCCTGACACATGACAGATCTTCAATAATTAATTGTCGAGTAGATACACAAATGAAAAAATGAAACTAATTGATGACACAGAAGTACGTCCATTCAATACTTGCCCATCTCCATAATTGGTGTTGGAGATGTCCACCTTTTCATTCTTAGCTCCACCCTGCTTAGAGAACCTGCCCTAGCCCCTTAGAGTAAATCTTCCCTGCTAACTGGCTAGTTAGTGGCTCCTTCCTCTGATCTAAGTTGATTGGACCAGCAGTGGAGAGTGACATAAGCTAATAGATTCCTTTGTAATTAGCTTCTCTCTGTTGGACACTTGAACAGGGAAGTTGAATTTGAGCCATGTGAAAATAGAGGAAAGAAAGTCAGTCCTCAGAGGTAGAAAAGAGGATTTCTAAAATTCAAGAAAGAAGAGACAAGTTCCTGTCATGAAGCTCAACTGCAATTAGCTTCACTGGGTTTTCTGAGATACTACTATATTCTTCCAAAATTTTGCTATTTTTTTTTTTTAACTTTAAGTAGGTTTCTGTTTCATGCAACTGAGCATAGAGACTATTCAACCACAACTATCTACAGTCTTCACTATATGCCCTGGCTTTTTCCACTATTAATATAGATGAACTGTATATATTTTTATCTAAAGCCAATCCCCCTACTTGTGCACCGGATTACATTCCTTCTCACCTACTCTGGAATATTTAATGCAGCAACTCACTCCTTTCTTGACTACATCAGCAATTTTCAGCTATTCACTGGATTAGACCCTTCAGAGTATACTAAGTAGCTGCCATTTTTCATCTTAAAGCAACATTTCTGTTGACCCAGTGGTGTGCTAGGGTTGGCTCATGCCAGCTTTCAACAGCCATCTCCTTCCATCTCAGTGAAATCATCCATGATGGGAGTATTTACACTACTGAAATTGGCAAAAGCTACAAATCAGAACTGTTTTTTTTCCCAGAGAACTAGACTCATGGCTTCAAAGACTACCTAAAGGCTCTATGTTGCTGGCCGACTTGTCTACTGAATTCCACAGTCTTAGATCCAACTGACTACATCCCCACTTGGATATTGAAAAGATATTTCAAACTCAACAAGTTCAAAACCAAACTTCCGATCTTTCTTCTCAAACCTGGCTCACCAGCGCTCGTACATCTAAGATGATGGCAACATCACTTTTTGAGTTGCTCAAGCAAAAAACCTTGGAGCCATCTTTGATAACCGTCTCAGTCTCACACTAGACACCCAATCCATTAGGAAATCCTGTTGGTTCTACCTTCAAACTAGTTCCAAAACATGACGTTTCTCACCCTATTGCACTGCTGCTAGCCTGGTTCAAGTGTATAGTCTGGATTATTCTAAGAGACTCCAATAAGGACCTGTACTGTACTGTTACCATCATCTTCTCCATATTGTTTATTCTCAAAATTATTCTCAAAATCAAAAACAAAAGCCAGAATGACCCTTTTACAAATAAAGTCAGATCATGTCACTTCTCTGTTCAAAACAATAGCACTGTACCATAGTTTGCTCAGAATAATAGTCAAACCCCAGATAATGACCTATAGGCCCTTTATGAACCACCCTCCCATTGACTTTATGATCCCATCTCCTAGATGATCCCTCATCCTCTTCCAGCCACACTGAGGCTGCATCTTGAATATGCTAGACATGGCTCTGCCTTCAGGCATTAGCTCCAACTGTTTGCTTTGCCTGGAACCATCTTCTCCTACCTATGAACCTGGCTGACTCCCTTACTACTTTCCAGTCTTTTCTGTCATCTTCCCCTATTTAATATATTGCAAATTATC
Source organism: Canis aureus (assembly GCF_053574225.1). NCBI lineage: Eukaryota > Metazoa > Chordata > Mammalia > Carnivora > Canidae > Canis > Canis aureus. Next base: position 61,726,996 of record NC_135621.1, on the reverse strand, counting down.
CACCAACCTCCTACACTCTTACCCTATTCTTCTTTTTTTATTTTTTATTGCACTTTCCACCTCTCAATCTACTTTATAATTTACTAATGTGTTATATTTGCTGTCTGCCCTTCCCTACAGAATGTAAACATCATGATGGCAAGGATTATCATCTGGCTTGCTGATGAACCAGATATTTTGGGTAGTCTGGCTCCTAGTAAATTCGTAACACATACTTGTTGAAAAAATTAACAAACAGCCAATAAAGACCCTAAATGTCAAGATCTTAATGAATTTATAATAGAGGAGCAAATCTATGGTTATAAAAATTAGAAGTTTTAGAATTGTTTCTCTAATGAAATTTTTGCTTCTACAGTTTCCTGGTTAAAATTTAAAATTTACAGAAGAAATGTAGCAGTATTCCCACAACTGTACCTAAACCTCTCTCATATCTGGGACTCAAATCCTGGCTCTTATAAGAGCTCACAGCTCCTATAGGAGTTGTGCATTTATCAGTGGTGACACAAATGAGCCCGTGTAGTATTTTGTACATATGGTGTTAACTTTTATGCTTTAATATATATGTGCAATATGTCTGAATTATACTTGCTCTAGGAACCATCACTTTTATTTTACTGACTTTTGTGTATTTAAAACCTCAGGCATAATACAGTATTGAATTAAAGTTTTTTCATCTGCTTAATTTCCACAGAAGTAAGGGAAATAAAAGAAAAAGAACAATTGTTTTAACATTTAAATTTCTTCACGGCTTGTACAACGCAAAATTCTCCCAAGTTTAGGAAGTACCCGAGAACCAAGTATTAGAAAATGGATGTGAGATCCCTCAACATCTCTGCATTGACTTCAGTTAGGTTTCAAGCACATGCTTACTAGGCTTAATTCATTAAAAGTATGTTAAATAAAGGAATAATGTATGAAACTATAAAAATACTGATGAAATGTGAATTAAAACCTCATTGTCATAGGTTGCAGTTGTTTCAAACTGAATCTCATTTTATCCTCCTCAGTTTAATCTGATTACAATGCAAAAAATTTCTAAAAAAAGAGGGCTTAATTAATTTTAAATGTCATATGTTCATTCCAACAACAACAAAGAATGACCACAAATATAATGAGGCTAAAACACTGATTTTGAAAAGAAACATAAAAGTCCCCAACACAAAATAATAAAAATTAAGAGTATTGTGAATGTATCATGATTGATTTGTAATAACTAAATAAATAACTAGGTGGAATAATTTTTAAAAACATGTATAATTGTTATGTAAATATTATATAAGCCCATAGATATATCTAAGGAAGACTTTGAAAAAGTTAGCAAATATATCAAAGTGAAACATAATTCTACAAAATAGGGAGATTGAATAAATAAAACATTTTCCACTGTTGGGAGTAGATTGTATTCAAACTTACTTTTGACTCTAACAGAAAATTTATCATAATTGAACTACATCATGTCCCTGGCCTCAGTTTCTATGCCTGAGGACATGAAGAAGTCAGCCCCGGCTATAACCAACCTCAAGCTTTATAGTCAGTGTAGTGGCATGGCCCAGATCTTCTAAAACAGTTTCAATTTCAAATATTTTCTCCCCATTTTTTATAGGAACCAATGGGATGTTCCAGTATGTAGTTTAAAAATTCTCTTTGCCTACTGTAATTCTAAACTTGTAAAAATTAAGAAATAGCTTGGATTAACATGTATCAATCCCCAAAATAAGATTTTAGGGAAAACATATATATTAACCTCCTTAATTAAACACAGCTTCTTTTTTTAGTCCTTTGGCATCATCATTTGTATAGAAAAAATATACAAATTGTTATCTTTAATATAATAAATTATTCTTGTTATAACAATAACCAATTCATATCTCTTGTATCTGGCGGACTCTTTCCTTGAAAAATATTATTAGCTTCAAGTTTTCGTGAGTGAAAATAAATTTCATTTTTATTATTATTTTTTTTAATTCCATTTTTAAAGAAAATGTTCACAGTTCATTTTCATGAACTCGGAATGGCCTCTCCACCAACCCCTCACATTAGTTTGAATTAAATAAAGATTGGTTTTTAAAATGTAGACAGTTACTTCATCAAATAGCAAATACCTGAGCAGGCTGCTTGAAATCAAGTTCACTGGTGCTCCCCAAGGAAGGAACAGTTTCTCTAGAACTTATCAAGGTCCACTTGATAATATTTACAACTCTCTTTAGAGAAAGTCCTAATAGCAAATAAACACAAAGCATAAGCAAAACATCAGGAAAAAATTGACCCTAAAGATATGATTATTTTAGTTGTTGCAATTTACTTGTACCCTGGGGGACAAAACCAAAAGAATGTACTACAATGACTTGTCCATCAGTTCAGAACCCAGCACAGGAAGAAAGTGAGACGACAGCAGGTGAAGTGGGGATAGGGGGAGACCAGCTGGGAGCCAGGAATCTCGTCTGTGGTTGTTGGAACACTAATACTTGGGCAGCTCACCCCTGTCCTACCATCTTGCTTTCCTTTCTCACTTGATTTTTTTTATCTCCATGATTTTCTGTTAACTTTCTATTAACATCCTGTAGAGACCTAGCTCCAGTTCTGACCAGCCTAAGGGCAATAGGTTGAATTGGGTCATGGAAAATATGAAATAACTGATCTAGTTTCCACAAGGTTCATGGACCAAATGGAAATTATTCAGAAGGCACTGAAGGATATAAATATTCATATTCTGTCTTTCTGTCTGTATTTCTCTCCTTTGTGGTCTTTTTGTATTTGGTTTGATGGGAATTTGAGTCTCTAAGGAAATCTTTTTTTTTTTTTTAAATTGCTGCCAGTATCTAAATTATCTTGAGCTAATGATCATATGCCAGGCAGCGAGTATGAATGGGATGAGATTTATAATTTCCAGTGAATATCTTCAAAGTTTCTCTAGATCATCTATATTGCTTTCTGGTTAATGTAACTTTTTAAAAAGTCACCTTCAATAGGGCATGTAGTGTGGTTGAAATATGACAATATGAGGAAACCAGAAATAGAGAAAACAAGGGACATAAGAAATTAAGTAAGATCAGGTGTCAGGTTGCCTGGGTGGCTGAGTCAGTTAAGCAGCTCACTCTTGGTTTTGGCTAGGGTCGTGATCTCGGGGTCATGAGATCCAGCCCCATGTCGGACTCTGCACTCAGCATACAGTCTGCTTGAGATTCTCTCCCTCTCCCTCTGTCCCACTCCCTCTCACTCTCTCTCTGATAAATAATTCTTTATAAATAAATAATATCAGGCTTAACAAATAATTTATATTTGTTATAATATTCGCTTGCTCAATACTGAGTGCTTACCATGTGCTGGGAACAGGGAAGTAAACAAATAAATCCCTGCCTTCATATGATAGTAGCAAGAGAGAAAATAGACCAAAAAAAAAAAAAAAAGTGGTGGTAACTGGTATGGTGAAAAACGAAGCTGGTGAAGAGAGCAGTGTGGGGTGCTGGTTTCAACAGGGCAGGCAGGGATGTTGTCTCTGAGGCAGTGACCTGAAAGTAGAGGAGGGGATAAAGGGAGGGAGCAAGTCATGGGCCAGGGTGAGAGGGGAGCAATTCCACGAAGAGGGAGCAGCAAGTATAAAGCCTGCAAGGGGCCTGAGGAGCTGCAGAGAAACCAGTTGGATGGGGCAGGGGTGTTGACAGGAGGAGAAATAAGCAGTGAGGTTGGAGAAAGAATCAAAGACCATATCATATGTGGGCCATGACAGGTCTTTGGGTTTATTCTATACGTGATGGGAGCTCATTGGAAAATGTGCCATTATTTGCATCACCCTCTTACCATGTCACTGGTTTGATGGGTTAGAATACCCTGTAAGGGGACATGTTGGAAGCAGAAATACCTGATAGGGGGCTAATGCAGGTAGATAGCCAAGAGATGGTGGTGACTGGGACTAGAACAGAAGGCAGAGAGTTGATAGGTTTGGACGTGCACTCTGAAAGAAAGACAGGAGTCAAGGATGAAGGAAGGATTTGGGGGCCTGAGGAACCCACAAGTGGTGAGGTGCTGGCATTAACTGAGATGAGGAACACTAGAGGAGGCCTGCAGACGTGAGCCTAAATGGAAACCAAGTGTTCTGTCTTAAACATGTTAATTTGGGGTTGCCTATTAGGTGATGATGCGCAGTTGGAGCTGAGAGGAGAAGCAGGTGCTAGAGATAAACATTTGGGGTCATTGGTACATAAATGGGATCTGAGCCGCCGGCATTAAAGCAATTGCTTCATGAGTAAGTGATAATCCAGACAATGAGACACGAATGAAGACTGAGCCCCAGGACATATCGGTATTTTGAGGTAGAAATGAGAAGGGAGATCCAGCAAAGAAAACTCTGGAAATGCAGTGAGGTAGGAGGGCACCAGAGGTGTGATGTCCAGGAACACTAGCCAAGAAAGTGTTTCAAGTGTATCAAACACTATTAATATGTCAAAGAGGAGCACGGGAAATTTCAATGAAATGACAACTGTAAAAGCCCGGCTGGAGTGTGGTCAAGAAAGAACAAGAGGTGAGCGTGCAGAGAAAACTAGCGCCGTAGCAACAGGCTCTTGCCAAATGAGCAAAGCACCACTTGGAATTGTAGTTCATGTTCTTCCTTAGTTCTTTGTGGTTTAATTTTCGTCATGGCCTCCAGTCATTTTAGTATTGAACTTCTGAGTTCAGTGTTTGGTGTTGCAGTAAAGCTTCATTTTGAGCAGTTTAAGTAAGAAATAAAAGGAGGCAGAAACCATGCAGACATTTCAATTTAGGATTCTTCTCTAAACTAAACTATGTTGTTAGCACTATATTACACTAGTTAATCATCTGATGTTAATATCTATGTAGCTTTTTTCCCTCTAAATCTGTCAAAGAGAAGTTAAACGGCAAAACATCCAAATGACAGATTTTTTTTTTTTTTAAAGCCTATGTTGGATTTAATGAATGTTTAGTTAAATAGAAGTAGGCTTTGAGGACATCAGGTCTCTGAGATCATTTTGAAAGGGAGAGAGGGAAACGATAGACTTCGTGTGATTGCTGCAATGATTTTTCCTTTATTTTTCCTTTTGGTCTGGAGAGAATAGATCACAAAACGAAATGAGCCATTACCCAGGTGAAAAGTATACTCTCCTACCAAAAATAACTTCACAGCAGTTTCCCTATTTCTCTATGCACTTTCTTTCTTTAATGTGACTCTTCACACCTTTAACAACAGTATTATGAATAAGAGTTATAAGACAATATTAAAACAATGAGTAAGAGTTTTATCTACATGTATTTGATGTATCCAAATCTTACTCCAATGTAAGAACCAGCTCCAATAAACCTTCAATGACTTTTCCAAGCTTGTCCTCTTAGAAAAAAATCTTTCACCTACAAATGTAATATTCCATCTGTAAATCTTATTCATTTTTAAAAAATTATTTAATGAATATTCACTGAGCGTTTATAATGGGCTGGCACCCTTCTAGGTGCTTCAGATGCATTAGTGAACAAAACAAAGATCCCGGCCTCCTGGAGCTGAGATTCTAATGTGGAACAGAGCCCAAACCATAGACCTCATAAACAATCACCTAGTGTTTAGAAGGTGATTGATTCCTTGGTAAAATGAAATGCAGAGCAGAGAAGGGGGGGGAGGGGATTCCAGTTACTAAAAATAGAGGTTAAGGTAGGGCTTCCTAAGAAGGCAAAATCTATGCAAATCTGAGGACTTGGAGGGGAGGGAATTAGCAAAATGGTTAGTGGGTGAGAGCATTCCAGGCAACAGGAGGAGCCAATAGAAAGAGCTAGAAGATACACACCTGACTCTTTTAAGGATTAGGAAAGAAGTCAGAGTGGCTTGAGGGAAGTGAGGGAGAGGAAGATCAGTAGGAGACAGGTCCCAAGTTCATAGTGTGGAGCTTGAGGGGCAGATTATGACTGTGAAATGGGGGGCCATTTCAGAGCTTTGAGCTGAGGAGTGACATGATCTGACTTCCTGTTTAAAAGGATCTTCTGGCTGCTGAGAATCTAGCTCAGAGGGGGTTAGATGTGAGTGGGGAGAGCAATTAGCAGACCCAGGCAGTTACTTGAGCAAGAGATGAGGGTGACTCAGGCTCCATGCAGATGGTGGAGCTAATAAGAAGTAGTTGGATTCCTTTAACATAGGACTTTAAAATTTTTGTTCTATTTATGTACACCTCTTACCACCTTTTCTAGACTATACACTCCTTGAAGCCAGGATTTGCGTTCGTGTTTAGGTTTCCAACAAGGGGTGCTCAGTACTATTCTTAATGACTACATGGTTACTAGACAAAGAATCTAGCTTATCGATATCTCTGGAACATACCCTGTATTTCAAGGCATATTTATGAATGGACAATAGCACCACCAAGAGCATCAACTTTGAATAAGAAGAGAAAAATATCTACATACTGCTTAACTGGGCAGAATAATGTGAAGAGAAAGATGTCCTTCCTATATATGGGTTTTATTTAATTGCTTACAGGTTTCTAGAAGTAATCTACTGCTTCTCAATTTTCTCTGCTTTCTCCTTGATGTAAAATAGTAGCTAAGGGAGAGAGAAATTTCTAGAGAATTCAGGTTCATAGTAGGTTTTGTCACGGAAATATTTATTATAACAGCCAGTTGAATCACATTCTATAATGCTAACCCTTACTATAGTTAACCCTGCAGGGAAGAAATCTCTCTCTGTCTTCAAATTCCATTATAATAAAAAAAATGCATATAAAATAAATAACTTCTCTAATACATACATATTTGACATTATAATAGCCAAGCGATGCAATCTTTTGCTAGTCAATTACAAATTTCCGAAACTTCAATATAGCAAGAGGGAAATTCCTTCAGGAAGAAAGTACCCACAATGATGTCCATTCCCAGCTATGGAATACAGCTAAAGACCTCTTCTTAAATGGATTCAGGTTTTTAAAATGCAACATCCAATGTGGGTAAAGAGTTCAAGAAAGCTGCTACATGCAATGTGGAAATAATTTGTGTGCATATAAAAAATCCAGGAAGGGAGCAGATTTCAATCTCTCAAAAATACAATGTCAGTCTGGGTTCTAGGCTGATACAGTTCCTAATTGGATCTGTAATCTGAAGGGGACATTCCATCTCTAAGAAGTGACTCCTATTTCCTGTGTCCCCTACTTCCACTTTCTTTAGTTGCCATTGAGAAGATTAAACTCAGCTTAGAATCTAATTGAAAAACACCAGCCTGAATTGGACATTACTATTTGAGACAGTGGTTCTTCCATCGAATCACATCACAGGTATAGATTGAGCACTTCATACTTCCTGGCAAAAAGTTTAGTAATTATGTTCTGAGAAATTAAAATTTTACGAGGAAGAGAGGCAAACATGCAGTAAAACAGTTTGACCATGCTCAGATAGAGCTGGGCCTAAGGCGAAGATGCCCTGACCACGCCAGCGGAGCTGGGCAGCCATACTACAGTGCGGGGAAGGATGGGCAAAGCTGGCCAGAGAAAGCAAAGGGAGGGGGAATCTTCAGCAGAGGGCAGGCGTGATCATAGTCTGATGTTTAGAACAACAGGTCCAGCAGCAGTGTCAAAGACGAAGTGATAGAGGTGGTCTGGAGGTAGGAAGATTATTCCAGAGACTTAAAGGAACTAATATAGTAAATAATGAGGGTCTGAGCATAGAAATGGCAGTGGGGATGGAAAGGAAGGGAAAAATTGAAATCTATATAGGAAAGAGGCCATAAAAAACATGGTCTTGACTGACCAGGGAGAATGAAGGAGAGCGAGAGGCTAAGGACAACTGCTAGCTCTCCAGTCTGAGAGGCTTGGGGGATGGAGGGCTGTGCTCTAAAGAATGCAAGAGAAAAAGCAAATAAGGCATAGGGAATTGTTCTTAAAAATGAGAAATAGTGGGCAGCCTGGGTGGCTCAGCAGTTTAACGCCCCCTTCAGCCCAGGGCCTGATCCTGGAGACCAGGGATCGAGTCCCGCATCAGGCTCGCCCCATGGAGAGCCTGCTTCTCTCTCTGCCTGTGTCTCTGCCTCTCTCTCTCTTTCTGTGTCTCTCATAAATAAATAAATAAATAAAATCTTTTTAAAAAATCAGAATTAGCTATCTGACATGGTGCATATTTGAAATTATGACTAAAGTTACAGATCTATACTGGTGGTCTGGAGGTCATTACCTATTGAGCTTATCCAAAGTCCTGAAAATCAGAGAGATCATTGAGGAATACTTACACAAATTTCCTTCATTCTCCCTTCTCTAATGTCAAGTATCAACAAGGTAGAAACTTGTATCCAAAGTATCAGTTTTGGATATTTGTGTCTGGTGAATATTTACCCATGTTAGACCTTCCATTACATATTTAAAAGCATGGCTTCTCCTGAACACTTCTTTCTTCCCTATATTCCACAACAAAATCTTAGCATACTGTTATTTTAGTGAACATTGACACAAAAGGAGAATTAAAGAACAATTTTCTAAATACTTAAGTTTATTTACAATTAATAGTGGTGACTTTTTCATTTGGGATCCTAATTTCAAAGTAATTCACTAATTAGAATTCCAATACATTTCAATACCCTAGGAAATTTCATTTTTCAAGGGCTTCCTTTCCATAAAAAGAAGATGAAACTCTTTCTGATCCTTTGTCACATTTGCAGTGGTATATCCCTTTCTGCTTCCAAATCGTCACTGGGACCATCAACAATGCCCAGAAGGGGTGCTTGGGTGGCTCAGCTGGTTGACTCATGGTTTTGGCTCAGGTCATGAGCTTGGGGTTGTGAGATTGACCCCTGAGCCCCATGTTGGGTTCCATGCTCAGCAGGGAGTCTGAGATTCTCTTTCTCTCTCTCTCTCTCTCTGCCTCTCCCCCACTTGTGCATGTGCTTGCTCTCATTCTTTCTCACTCTCATTCTAAAATAAAATATTTAAAAGATGAAAACAATATCTACAAAATGAATCCCTTCTAAAACAAGACCTTCTGAGACAGATCTGTTGTATCTCCCTGCAGAGCTTGCATTAAATAATTTTTTTAGTTTCACCAATAACCAAAGCTCTTGACTAATGTACTCTAGGATGCTCTATTTCAAGATCTTTAACCTAGAGACGCAGGTGAGAAAACTTTATATCTTTATTATGTATTTCTATGCTCATAAATAATGAGTCAACAGTTCACTATAATCCACCAGTAGAATGCTTCCATTCCAAATATAACCAGATTTTATCTATCTTCTATAAAGTAAGAAAGCCCTGTGTACCCTAGCAATAAAAAGCATTGTCTGAATCCATGTTTTTCAAATTGCAGGTCATGACCCATCTGTGGATCATGAAATCAATTTGGTGAGTCACAATCAGTATTTTTACAAAATAAAATAGAAAACAGTGGAGTACATAATATCAGAGTGCATTACATTTGCTAAGGGTATGTGTGGCTTTGTGAAGGTTTTGTATGTGTGTGTATACTAGGTCCTAATGTAAATTATTTCTTACAAGAGTTGCATTCAAAGAAATTTGAAAGCCAGTAGTTTAACCTCATCGGTGGATGTTGTTGAGAAATGTCAGGAGTTTGTAGCTCAAATATGAAGTGAAAATAAATTTTATGAAATGTGAAGATTTATTTTTGTACAACAGCTCTCTATCGAGCACTCACTTATTTCAAGCTGTCAAATATCTTACAGAATAATACCTAACAAATAGGATCAAAGGTTTCTCCCATACTGTGTTTTGTTACTAAGAATATATGGTACAACATCACTAAATGACAGATTCTCACTTGATTGATTTAGCCTTGTTATTTAGTAGTAATTATGGACAGAAGTCTCATTTAGTTGCATTGATCTTGTATTTAACTTAAGAATAAATTCAGAAGTTGAGAGATAAAATGCACTGTATGAGTCCTTAATCCACGAAAGGACTTAAAAGATAAGAAATTGAAAACCTACAAATGTGTATGTTATCATTATGTATAACCTATGTACACACTCCCAAACATCATATTAGTATGTACAAACTAAAAGATATTCTAAATTTAAAGAATAAATGAGAGACATAAATACAGAACTAATGACTGGGCTTCACTAGGATTTTATAAGAAGCCTAACTAACATAAAAGTTACATACAGTGCTTTATTTATGCCACCAGGATTAACTTCTATCCAAGGAAATAGTGGAAAAATTAGATCTAATATCACACTACTTAGTTATTCCTCACCCCGTGATGCCTAACTTATATTTTGGCAAATACATTTTAAGACCGTAGTTATCAATAAAAGTATCAGTCATGAGTTATACTTGAACTTGAAATAGTCCTCTTTTGAGACAGCTATAGTAACTGTGAGTTTATATTTTATTTCATTTCTATCATTCCATTCCTTAGGTTCTTTATGGTGTTTTTAAAAATCCATAATATAATTCTATGAGAGTTAACATAATAGACTGTAACAGCTGTTATGGTCTATTGTGTAAATAAGTAATTACAGAATTTACAGACTATCATGTAAATATGTAATTATGGACTTTTTAAAATGTGCATTATTTACTCGATAGTCTATCGTTTACATATGTAATTATGGACTTTAAAACATGTATTATTTACTCAGTCTGTAACAGCTCCTTGGGACAGAGTCGTTCTGGCCTATCGGGTAAACATGTAATTACAGAAATTTTTTAAATATGTATTATTTATCTGATAGTGCTGCTACAGATTATCACATCCATACGTAATCACAGATTCAAAAAAAATGGTTATCATTACTTTGTATAATGCTTCCACAAGTCAACTCAGAGATTTTCGGTTTGTGGTTCAGTTATGGAAAACGATGCAGTGATTCCGTCACGTAGGAGGTTTGCAGAGTATAGTGGTTTTCTTCAAGTCACCCAAGTAAATTTTCAAGTTTCCTAAAGAAGTTAAAGAACTGATCCCAAAAATAACAAGTCATTTTGAGAGAAAGGATGCTTTTAAAGCAGCCTCTAGCTTAAGGTTCTAGATTTCATTTTTTCCATAGTTATCAACATTACCATGGTATCTATTGTAAAATGCCAGAACTTCTTAACATACCTGGTTTCTTTAAAGCAGCATATCTGGCATGCATTTTACCTGTTGTCTTCTTTCACATTCAATTATGCATAACTCCTCAGGAGGACAATTTAAACCACTTGCCAATTTCTGTGGTGTAAATACACCCGCCAAAACTGATTTCAAGCTACCAGAGGGATATCACTTAACTTGGACTGTCACTTAATTACCAAACCATAATTGCAGATAGGAACCTGTTTCAGCATACCACTGCACTGCCTTTTAGGTCATTTCAAATTTCAATTGCTGACTGTGGTATCTGAATCTTATGTGAGGTAGATTCCAAACAAGTCAGAAAAAAAAGCCAATTGCTAAAGGCACACGTCAAGTGTTTAAAACAATGAGTCACTAAGTGACCCCATAGAGACCTATCCCTGGGCCAGAAAATGCTGCAATCATGAGTGTATTACACAGCAATTTGAGGATGAGAAGGCATTGTTTGGTATTTTTTTTTTTTTTTTTTTTTTTTTTTTTTTTTTTTTTTTATTGTTTGGTATTTTGAATAGGAAACCAATCTTGGGGTGACTCATTACAATTGAGGTGCACCTATGAAAATCGGTTTAGCAATAATGTTCTAGAAGTGATTAAAGTATCAGAAAGGTGATTGGGCTGGAGAACTTTAATATCTGTTCTAATTCTATGATGCTGTGCTTTGTGACATAATAAATAAGTAAAGGTTAAATATATCACATTTCAAGAAGCCATCCATAGTTCCACAGTTGTTACTATCAGATTTAATTGCCATTTTTAACTGAGTAATAAGTTGTAAGCTCAGCTGGACAACTCTGGAAGACTGAACCTTCAGAGAAATGCTATAAAAATGAATGTCAGGTACTGAAAATAACAAAACTAGGGATGCTACAGTATGTCTTTATCTTTGAGTTGTGTCTTTTAGCAAGAGACTTAAACATTGTTCTGAATTGAAATTTATTAATTAAAAAAATTATTTGAGAGACAGAGTGCTCACAAGTAGGGGGAGGGGAAGAGGGAGAGCAGGGGATGGGGGAAAGAATCCTCGAGCAGACTCTCTGCTGATCTTGGAGCCAGAAGTGGGACTTGATCCCAAGATCTTGAGGTCATGACCTGAACAGAAATCAAGGGTCGGCAGCCTAACTCACTGAGCCACTTCAGTGCCCCCTAAATTGAAATTTCCATTTGCCTTATTTGTTCCAGTTTTTTTAAAAAATCTGATGAATATCTACAGATAAATTGTAAAGATGAGCAGTAGTATATCCAGTGGTTATTAATTATTTTAAATATCCCTAATTTCAAATTTAGGGAGAATATACTGGTGTCCTTATAGAACACAGACAGGGGATCGGTACACATACATATGATAAATTCTCTACACAATGGGTAATCATATTGTGTGGTCAGTTTAATAGACTGCCGCAGTGAGAGAGATTTCAAGTAATTCCATCCAAAGGGAATAAGTTCTTATATACATTTGTCTAAGAATGCTCATAAGATTTTGTTTCATTTTACCACTTGCGACACCCTGCGGAATACACATTAAATTTTAGTTGTGTGGAGCCTTTATCAAGACTTGACACCATGGGTTGCGTACCTTCAGGGAGAGATTGTGTTCCCAAATGTTTAAATCCCCACGTAGAGCAAAACACAAAATATACATTACATTAGAGTATCACATGGCCAACAACTGACTAGAGCATGCCCGGAAGAGGGCAGGTGCTACCTGCCAGAGGCTGCAATTTAATATCCTGCTATAAAAGCAATAGGAGGCTCCTGTTCATCTGAAACCTAGAACCTATAATAAAAACAGTGAACAATTCAAAATTGGCACGTTAGTCCTACTGGCTGTTTATGTGCCAGGATTTTTTTTTTTTTTTTTTACCATGCCAGAGCTGCAAACTGTGTACAGTACCCTGAAACAACTGAGCTCTTCTTATGTGTAAGGTGGAATTATGGGTAGTGAGGGATTTACTATATAGGAAATTCTGTTTTCTTTGTTTTAAGGAAATCAGTGTAATATATGTCCTAATGGCTAGTTAGGGAAATCACTTATTCTGGGTTTATTAAAAGGCTGAACTACATAATTTTACCTAAAGTAAGACTTGCAACAGTTAATCTGAGACACAGGAATGGCAAAGGTAAGCCAGAGCTTATAAATGTTCATTTCATCCAGGTGCACCTCACTTTAAACAATAAATGCATCCCAGGAGTGAAGTGAAAATAAAGTACTTATAAATTGAATCATATTTTAAATTAACTAGGGATACGGTTACTTAAAAGAGGCTTCAGCTGGTTCTTTAGGAATGTGGATGACCGATTTGCAATTTATCAGTTTATGAAATATGAATTTTCAGATGTCAAATTTGAAAGCAGAGTACATACATACACATAGTTACATGCGGGTATATATACTTACAACTATATGTCCTTAGAAATATTCTAAAAGTCACACAGTTAAAATCAAAGTAGAGCAAAGACACTAATGTTTAGCTTGATCCGTATGGATTTTCTGGGTTTAAAGGAACATATAAAATATTTGCTTGAATAAGGCTGTGTTAGAAAATGAAAAACAAAGGTTTCTGGAATTGCAGTTAGTTATCTGTGAAGTGGGAGTGCCGAGCAGTAAAACTCCGTGTCCACTTGGCTGCGACAATTAATATGGAGCTATTTTCAAGGTGGGATTATGGGCAATGGAACCTCTAGGGATGGGCTGTTTTGCCCATGCGTTAAATCCTCATTTTGTGTGAACTTAATGAAAAGATTGCAATATGTTCTGTCAATGGTTCCTAGAGCATGGAGATGTCTCTTTCTTTTTCCCCTGAGTAAATGTAGTGAGATTTGTGCAGCATTTTATGGATGGAAATGTAAAGAAAGTGTGTGCTTTTTACTTTGTTTAGAAGTCCTGAAGATAGACTTAAAATCATGTAGGGAAATGCAGTTGGTCTAAGGATGTAATATTGACTGGATGCACAATCAGTGGATTTGTAAACTTTGCTGTGTTTGGGGAAAACCTCTAACATTATAAAATATCAAGAAGAAAGAGTTGAGTTTTTCTATAGCATTTTAAATTAGGCATAGCTATTTTCAACAGAAGCTTGTTGGTCTGCTCTAAAAAAGTTTTTATTTATTATTCTAACTAATTTGAATTCACAAGTGTGGTGTGCTATAGCCAGAATAAAGACTTGCTTTGCACAGAAATGCTCAGATGCTGTAATACAGTCAAGCATATGCTTATCTTCTTTCGATAAAAGAGAGACTATTGAGGATAGCAAATGCACAATATTGCTAATAACAAAAAGCCCAGGGTAGAGTGGAAAGGAACACAAACCAACAGGTGAGGCACATTTGGCGTACCTGCCACTAGGTGCCCAGTCAGCTTCCAGGGGACGCTGGAAGCCCATATACCTTAGGTCCATCAGTGAGGAGGATCTGACTGGACCTAAACTATGTGAGGACATCTGCATGAAGCCAAAGGCTACTCAGAGGGTATACATGGCTCAGAGGTCTCACTCCCTTCACACCTCCCCAGTCCATAGCTTAGACAGGACCAAATTTGTTTTTCTTCAAGATTGTTGAAAGACACAGCACCTTGGGATTCCTGGGACCATAGAATTTCCAGGGTCTTAGCAAACAACTCAGAGGCTCTTCATAATTTGTACCAATGACCCAGCTACCTCACTGAATTCTGTTCTTATGTGGAATCCAGATTCTGAAATTTTGGAATTAAGTGGGTCTTGATTCAGTAGACCAGAGTTTGTTTTTGTTTTTAACACCATAGAATTCTTTAGGTAGAAGGAGATCTTAGAGATAAGCCAAATCCCTTCACATGAAGGTTAAGAAAGCTAAGGCCCAGAAAACTGATTTGACAGACCGCTGGCCAGTGGCCCAGCTATCGGTGGATCTTCATTCCAAGAGAAAGTAAATAACACAGTTAAGCTAAATGTTAGGTGCTGTACACATGTTACCTCATTTCATCCTCACAAAACCCCCAAGAGGAGTTTATCATCCCCATTCAGAGTAACACAAGTGAGATTTAAAACAGTTGACTACCTTGCCCCACATCCCATATCTTTAGGGCAGTTTGCTGAAAAATCCAGTCATCAAAATGGCCAATTTACCAAATGATGAATTTGAAGAATGGCCAGTTTTCTGAATTTACCAAGAACTTATTTCCTTTATTATTTTTACAGTAATTAATATTATCTGTAGTAGTTAAAGTTTTAGTCAACTGTTTGTTTTTACTTTGTCTTCATGACATTTTTTTAAATTTAAGTTTATATTTGTAACTGATATAGATCAAATTCGAGATCCTAACTACCCAATTCCTTATAAAATCCCTTCTGGGAATTTGTACTCCTTTCTACTGCTTATGATCTCTGCTTTCATCCTGAATCTTCCTGCAAACTAGTATTGAGTCAACATAACTTTCTGCATTCGATGAAATTTCTAGCAAACTGAGTTGCATGAAATGGTTCAACAGTCTGTGACGATGCCTCCAAGATTTCATTTGTTTAGTTTTAGCTTGGGTTTACTAGTTTGCTATATCATTTATGTCCCTGCAGTCCTGCAGCTCATTCATCAGCCAGACCTGCCAAATATCTTCCTGTTTGTTGCACATCTCAAGGACTTTAAAAATATTTAAACTACATGGCAAGTAATCCATTTAATTTATCTAGGTAGCAAATTTGTGAATCAAAAAGGGCAAAAAGCAATGGATCCAATTAAGTAAGTTGGGTGATAGAAACTTATCCTCATGATTTATAAAAATTCTTGAATTTAGAATAAGCACAACACTCTGATATGAAATAAATGAATGATAATTCCCCAAAGTCAGGGACCATATGAAAGAAAACATGGAGTACATTGAATTTTCAGAGCCTATCAAAGAATACAATGAAATGGCCCTGGTGAAAACAAAAATGAAGAGTTCAGACTGGAACTAAAACTATGAAATGGCCTCTCAAGCTGCTGTGGTCATCTCACTCCATGAGATCTGTGATAAACTTTAGAGAAACTTCATTGAAGGAAAGTGTTGATAAATCTGTGATTTTGTAAATTGGTCATTCTGTGAACTATTTGATAGGGGAATTGGATTGTGGTGAAGAAATGGTTTGGGGGGAAATAGCAATTCAAGGAATTAGTCCTTTAAAATGTGGTGTTTTGGGGGGACACACTGATATGCTTCTGATCACTGGATGGTAAATCATGGAAATGGAGTTTTGACTCCAAAACTAACATTCTAACCTCCATAGCCTTTCCAATTAACCACATAATTGGATATAAAGTGGAAAGATTTTTGAAGTTCCTTAAAGCCAAAGAAAAGAAATGTGGACTGAAAATTTTACATCACTGAAGAAGTTCTCTTGAAAAGTATTATAATAAGTATATTAAATCAAATCTCATAGTTGAGTTCAATGCAAATCCTGTACTATAGGTCCCAATAGTAGAGTGAGATATGGTGATTTTTGACTTGCCTAGTGAGAAAGCATTTTCCTTGATACCAAGAACCTTAATTTGAGCAAGACTCAAACATTTATATTCATATCATGTGGATCTGTCTGGCCACAGTTAATTTGAGCATGTCACTTTATTCCCTGTACAGAATATCTAAAGCTTTAAGGCAGATTCAGGGAGCCTTTTCTTCCTGAAACACAAACACTACACAACTCTCTCATTAACTGGAACTTTCACATCTGCACTGAAGTGAAAATAGAACCTAAAGCTCTGTCCTACCTCATGTATGTCAAACAGCACAGATTAGAGAAGGTGTGTTTGACAATGGCATTTTATTCGGGCTTGAGAGGGAAAGAGTTGGACAAGTGACAAATCTGCATAACCATGCAATAAAAATAATTGCAATGATGTTTAAAAGACACATGAATACTGATAAAGGCAAAATTTTGCCTGTTATTCATTTGACTTCACCCCAATTTGTCACAACCATTGAAAAGGTATGTCTCTACAACTTTAAGGATAAAACCAATTCCAAGTCTTCTGGAGCCACAGGTGGAATTGGGGGTGTGTTTCCAGGGGTGAGGGGAAGAGAAAAATAACTATTTGGTAGTATTTTTCAGGTTGAAAGGGTCTAGGCCAGTTCTGCTCACAGAAATATAATGTGAGCCACATATATATTTTTGAATTTTCTAGCTACATTTCAAAAAGTAAAGAACAGGTGAAATGTTAACCCCCAATGTAAGCAAAATATTAGCATTTTAACCTTATAATCAATGTAAACTATTAGTGAGCTATTTTACATGTTTTGCAGTAAGTCTTCAGAAATCCAGTATTTTACACTTATAGCACCACTCAATTTGGACTAACTACATTTCAAGCACTCAGTAGCCACATGTGGCTGTACAGTTACTGTATTGAACTGCGTGGGTCTGAATCCACAGTCTCACCTGAAAAGGGAAGATAGTGGTATTGGGTGATTCGGTCTGAATTGGACAGTGGTTTGTTTATTGCTGACTCTGAATGTTAGACTGCTGGAGGCTATAGACCAAGAGAGCACAATTACAGGACCCCTGAACTCTGGGCTCTAATGCAGACCTCGGTTAACTTGGAATTAACATTGCCAAGTTGTAAAATGTTTGGGCTATCCCCTAGTTTTTCTAAATACTTTCCTTTATATCTGAAGCCAAGTAGACAAGAAATAAAGGAACCTTCTTCTCTTCCCTGTACCCCAACTTTGGTCATCCTTAGTATTCTGCTATCTATCTGCCAGATTGTCCAGAACTGCCATTCCTGAGTGTGGTTATTTGCCTTTGTATTTTGACACACAGGGTAGAGGTGTCTCTACTCCAAACCTCTTGCTAGGCAGCTCTCCTCATAATACCCACTGAACAGTACTCCCTGCGTCCCCACACCTCCACCACCTGGCTGACTCCTGATTGCTGTGCGGAGTCCACTTCACTTTTACTTGCCCTGAAAATCCCAAGGCCACACCAAAAACCATCCAAGACTATCTCAGAGACCCAGACCCACTGCTTTTTCACCATGTCCTCATAACAAACACTGTGAGCTCTTATGCCACAATATTTGACTGTGGCTCTTACCCCCACAGTATTATCACATCTGCTTATTGTCCCTCTCCTTCCCCAAACTAGACAGTGAAAAAAAAGCATCTCCTTTACCTTTGTAGTTACACTGCCCAGTACAGAACCAGGTACTCAATAAAAGATGAAATATTGGAGAGTATATAGAAAATATAATCAAGTTCATTTATTCAAAGAATGTTATTTAAAAATGTACATCTAACATATTTTACAGCAAAAATGAATGTAATGTGCAACAGTTGCCTTCAAGTTCCAGGTGATGCACTAGTCGTTGAGGCCACAGAAGTGTGATACTACAGACTCTCAGAGATGGCAGTGAAGTAATGGTTAAGATGAAGGCTTCTCAAAGCCCTTACCTGGGGACAAGATCAAGCAGCTGGGGAAGTTATTTTAAAAGCAGACTCTGATTCTGGTGGTCAGGGGCATGGCCTCAGATTCTGCATTCCTAACAAGCTCCCAAGTGCACTTGTAGTCCAAGGATCCCACTTTATTTATTTATTTATTTATTTATTTATTTTTAAGGATCCCACTTTAAATAGGAATGGATTATGGCCTAGGAGTCAGGAGACCTGAAATTTAACTCTGACTCCTACTGTATGGATATGAGTCATTACTCTCAATATTGCCAGATCTGCTTGTTCAACTCTTAAAGTGCCTGGGAGTAGAGAGTAGATGATTCCTGTCATAATAAACTCTGCATTCCACAATATCCTTAGTTTGGTCTGCCTGCAGAGGATGACACGGTCTAAAGTAGTAGTTCTCAGTTTGGGTTGCTCCTGAAAATCACCTGGAGCTAATTTCAAAATGCTGACGCCCAGATCACCACCCAAACCTATCACCTTAGAATCTCGGCAGGCAGGGGCCAGGCATCAGTATTTTTAAATTCCCAGGGCTGAGAACTACTAAGGTTAGTTACTAGCGGTATGTTGATTATTAACTCAATTGATTGGTGTTAATGAGGTCAGAGATAAGCAAATGATGCTCCCTTGCCAGATAACTTTTTCTGTTGGCAGTACTCCATGCCATTATTGGTACAAATACTATTTCCAACACTAAAAAGGCAACACCGAACACAGGCCTTGATGCGTATAATTGTGCATAGAAGAAAAGCTGGGCCAATACCATAAAGAAGCCAAACTTCCCAACTTCTGCAGTCACCCCCTTGACCCATGAGATCAAAATGAAAACAGGATTTTTTTCCAATGGAAAATAGCAAAACCAGTGTCCAAGAAGCCACTGGATATTTTTGCCTTGCTAATGCAGTCCTATCCTAGGTTCTTTTCAAATTAGTTTTTAGATTTGAAAGTTTTAAATGAAAAACACTTTAAAACTATACTTAGTCAAAAAAAAAAAAAAATCCTTTATAATTCTCACCACATCTCTTTGGGCTAGGTTAAGAGAGAAACATCCAAACTTGTAGTCTATACTTTTAAGATATCTTAGTTTCAAACCTGTTGGTGTCTTTAATTTTTTTTAGATTGGTTGAAGTAAGAAAGAAAAAAAGAACTGGATTCTTTTATTCAACTCAAGTAATGAGTTGCTTTGTAGCACAGCAGTAGCATTTGTCACTAAAATACTGATTTTTTTTTCCCCCTTTAATTAGTTTTTTGCTTTGGTCAAAGTATGTTGCTCATATTAAAAAAAAAAGATTATTTGTTTAAGAAATTTATCAACAAATAGCTAAGGGGTACATACTACATCCAAAACATTCTTGGACTTGAGAGGCAAAAATATATGATGTCCTATTATCTTCAAAGGCCTGAGAACCTGAGGGGATTAAACTTACATTCTATGAAAAAGATAGCAAAAATTATGGACAAAAAAATAAGAAAAGCTAAAATAGTAGCTTTTAAGTGTTCAGAGAAGAGAGATTCCCTCACTTCCAGCAGGGATGGGCTATTGCAAAGCTAAATAGAGAAGGGAAAGATTTTACCTAAACCTTGAAGGATGAGCAGAGATTAGATCATTAGTCCAGGAAAAGAAAATCTGTGACCAAGAGCATGAAGAAAGGAAAGTATAAGATGGGCTTAAAAATAGTAATGAAAAAAAAAAAAAAAGTAATGAGACCAGTAAAGAGATTAATGAGACAAGAGTGTTTGACCTGGATCAGGTGAAAAGTTCCACATTATCTAGGCTTAGACTGAAAGGGTTAAAAAGACTATCAATTAAGCAAAAACATAGTTAAGCAAATTGGATTAGTTCTTCTGTTCTCAAGGGACGGGGTTAAGTTGGTATGAGTTGACAAAGGTGAGGTGATAAGGGGCCACAATGAAGGCACCTAAAGGCTAGAGTAGGGATTTTTATTTTAAAATTTTCCTATAGGTAATGGGAAATTGATAAAGACTTTTGTCTGTTTGCTTGCTTACTTGTCTGTTTTAAGTAACACAACAAAAGCCATGCTTTCCGGAAGATGAACTTTGAAGCCATAGACAGCGCAAACTGGAGTGGAACAGAACTTGAGGTGGAAGAGTGGGTTAGGAGTAGCAATGTGGAGAAGCTGATCTGAATTGTAGCAATAGAAAGGGGGAGGTACCGGGGAAATTATGGAGAAATGATAAAAAGTAGAACTTGCTGACGAATAAATCTGACAGGTGCCCCTTGGTGTTCCATACATAAACTCCCAACATTCACTTCACTCTGAAGCCTGCTTGCTGTGAACACCTGTGATCCTGCTTGAGGTCTTCAGCCTGGCTGGGAGAACATGGGTCCCCCATGTGATGGACGTGCCAGGAGCAAAGAGAGAATATGACGGATGTGGTGGATGAGTGCTACAGATTCCTCACCCCTCCGCTGGAATAATTCCTAGGTCTACATTATCCTTCAGAGTAGCCCCAATGGGATTAAACTTCAATTCCCCAGTAGCAACTTGCTTGAGAAGGTACCATTTCTTGCCTTTCTTTCATTCCTTATCCCCTTTCCCCACTCCCTCCTGGGCATTTCTTGGTGTCACTCCCGGATAAACTTGTGGCACTGACAGCCTTGCCTTGGTTTCTGTTGCAGAGGTCCCTAAATTAACAGTTAAGAAGAAATAGAATTAAAAACTGGCAGATTGATGCCCCCCACCCCGCAAAGATGTTCACACCCTAATCCTAAGAATCTGTGAATGTGATCCTTTTTGTGGCAAAGGGAACTTTGCAAATGTCTATGAAATGGGGACTAGCCAGGCATGCCCAATCCAATCACCTGGATCCTTACAAGCAGAGAACTTTTCCCAGCTGGGGTTAGAGGGAGATGTGACTTTGGAAGAACAGTCAGAATGATGCAACATTGCTGGCTTTGAAGATGGTAAAAGGAAGCCAGGAGCCAATGAATGCGGGTGCCTGTAGAAGCTGGAAAAGGCAAGGAAATAGATGTTCCCCTAGAGCCCTGAGAAAGGAATGTAACCCTACTGACCCCTTTGACCGTGGTCCAGTGAGACCCATGTCAGAATTCTGACCTATAGAACTTTGAGAAAAAAGGGACGCCTGGGTTGAGCATCTGCGTTTGGCTCAGGTCGTCATCCCAAGGTCCTGGATTCAAGTTCCATACCAGGCTCCCCGCAGGGAGCCTGCTTCTCCCTCTGCCTATGTCTCTGCCTCTCTCTGTGTCCCTCGTGAATAAATAAATAAAATTTAAAAAGGAACTGTAAGATAATAAATTTGGGTCATCCTAAGCAATGAAGTTTGTAGTCATTTTTAGGAATAGCAATAGAAAATTAATTTTAAATTACCGGCTACTGAAATTTTGAAGTAGTCCTAAAAAGTGAAATAAAACAGAAGACATTGATATTTTTTAAGAGATGCTTGTTTGAATGTTCAATATGTTGAGTTCTCTGTGTGTTCTTGATACTATGATATTCTTAGATATTCACAGAGACTCTTGTATATATGTAGTATCACTCTTCCACTAATTATGAGAGGGGAAAGATGTTTGATATTTGTTGTGGGGTTTTTTTTAGCCAGGAAGTTGTCATTTAATCAGTTCTATTAAATTGTATGTGATGCCTTCAAGAAGATATAATTTTCAAAATGTGTTGGTAATAGGAGAAATGCTGGCAATTGATAATAAAATATCATTGTCAACCTCACTTTCCAGGGCTCAGTTTCACCTGGGCTAAATTTAGAAGCTTTCATTTGGAAAGGATGATTTCCGTGACAAATGTGTTATATGAGTACATTCTTTGAATTTAAAAATTTCATTGAGTTGTGGCAACACACACAAGGGCTTGAATTATGAATTTTGACACATTAATTCAGAGCCACTTAAAGTAGCTTCCAGTGCATTGTTCAAAATGCATAACCCCGGACACACAGTTTTATTTGAGCATATAGTTCTTGCTTTCAAATGCTACACCTTTGGAATATTATGGATGTTTTATTACATTCTAATCCTGTAGTTTCTTTGGGTCACTCCATGTTTTAACAGCCCTTGCCTTTTCCCACTCTGTCCCATCCAGTCTTTGCAGCCGCATCCAATCCTTAGCCCTCCCCACAAGACGTGCATAACAGGGACACGATTGATTGTTAAAAACTCTTAAGCCACTGGTGAACTGGATTTGGCAAGGGGGTTGGGTCTGCCTCTACACAGAGTTCTGGGGTAATGTCCACACCTTCACCTGGTGTCCTTCACATAAAACCTACCTACTTTCTGATTCATCTTCTGGCTGAAGGCTGGTACTAATGGAGCCCAGTGGTGACCCAGGCTGGAGCCTGGGTTGCTCCGAAGAGTTCCTCCAGCCTCTTCCCCTGACAAGATTCTGCTTCCACTAGCTCTTCTACTAACTGGCACAGAGCTTTCTGGTATGTGCATCTGGAAGTCCAGAGATGATGAGCCCTGCTGCTGCTTTGAAACCCTGCCTTCCCTTGATGCAGGGTTAGGCTTGCTCTGTGGCCTTGGTTGCTTACATTGCTGCTGCTTCGGAGGTGAGTGGGTGTGAAAATGGGGAAAGGATCTTTTCTGCTGCCCTACTTTGCTTTCCACAGCCTCTGACTCATCACAGCAGCCCCCCCCCCCCACTCCAGCTCCAAGCACAGAGCATACCTCCAATCCACCTTAATTAAATTAAATTCTTAGTTTCTTTTTTTAAAACCTTATCTATCTACAGATTGTCAATGCCAAATGTTTTGCTTTTACTTCTCCCTTGCTCACAATATACCATTCATAATAAAAATAAGCTCTTGCCAAACAAATTTTAAATAACTCACTTTATATGTATATGTTACAGGGGCAAAGCCAATCATATTTTTACCTATTACAGATTCAGTTCAATCACTTCAGTGACAGGATAGGACAATAAATGTTGCTGCTCTCTCTGGTGGGCAATGTAGTCCAGTGTTTCAGAGAGGAATCTGCTTTCGAGCACATCCTCTAACTACAGATATGACACCAGATGCACAGCCCCCCTCCAAAAAAAGAAAAAAAAAATCCTCTAAATACCAAGATAATTTGTAGAAGGGCTATATGGTTACAAAAGCATTTTGGCAGGGCTTAAGAAAATGAAATAAGGGAGAAAGCAAGTGCAAAAGACATTGAATTTCAAGTAAGAATGGGCGCAAACACTTTAAAGCCAAAAATAATCTGTGTACCCTGGAGCTTGGGGACCGTCTGCCTCGGCAGATCACAATCCTATAGCCATGTGTCCCCAGACGACTAAAAAAGATGATTCAAGAGGATTACCTATTGGTGCAGGCTTTTAATGCTGACAAATGTGGCTCATTTTGGAGGCAGGTGCCCTCCACGGCTTTTATTTGCAATGGAGTTTCTAAGGTAGTTAATGCTACTTTAATTCCATTTCTACTAGGATCCTATTTTCTCAGGGACTTGGTCTTGCAAACCAAAGATATGCCAACCATGGTGCCTTTCAAGAATGTCATTTCTGAGACATTCTTCTTTAAAATTATCTGCGACACCCTCTTCTTCCTTCTTCACCCTCCTACAAGCTTGCCTTTCATTCCTAACCCCTGATCAATGCTACCCACCTAAGGTCATCAGTGATCTCCTCTTTTCCAAATTCAGTGGCCTCTCGATTCAGGGGACCAATGCTTTGACTTTGAAACTATCAGGCTTCCTTGAGCCTTCTTAGCATTGATTTTAGAGATTAGAGAGATAGATAGATATCTCTATATATATCTCCTAATTCTCCTATTTTATCTATAGAATAACTCTTGGGTTTAAGTCTTTTGGTTTTTTATTTCATTTCAATAAATGTTTACCAAGTATTCAATTCAAAAACCTCTACCAGAAAGTACTGCTCCTTTTGCGACAGCTGACAGGACACTGAGTTTTGAATAAAGTACCACATGAAAGAAACAATCTATACAACTCCTAATCTGGCATGGGATTGGAAGTATCAATTTTGCAAGCGTTTTAAGCAGTTTTCCCAGCATTACTGACACACTGATTACCAAATAGATTAAAGAGTAATCACTGATTCACTGATGATACCCCATTCTATCAGGATTCCAGCTACATTGGAATATTCTAGAAATTTCAGGAAGGTCAAGGAAAAAGAAACACAGCAGGGATTTAAAAATGCAAATTTTAGACTGATTTCTAACATATACCAATTACGGATGCGTGCCTCCTGGGGGGCCTAATATTCACACTTTCCAGTAGGTAAAGTCTAGGCTTAGGCATTGCCTACAGAGAGAGCTATTCCTAGCCTGCAAGTTATGAAAATCATCACTGGAAGTCTAAATATCATGTGTTAAATTTGACCGTCACTCAAATGCACAAAGAAGACTAAGAGGGTCACGGTCCTAGCTACTAACGAGAAGGATGTTGATTTTAAGTCTGTAATGTGTAGATTTATATGTACTTTTCCACTTGGCAATAGTGCTTCTAATTGGATATTTTTGTGTAAGTTGCAAAATCTTTAATCAGATAACGTTTTGCATCCCAAAATCATATACAGTTATGGTATTGAATTTTCTTTTCTCTACAAAAGGGTTTATTTAACCTCTTTAGTTAAAAATAATTTAAGGCCATGATGAATATTGATTAACCTTGGGAACCAAAGAGTAAACATAAAAACAATTCTGTACTCTAAAGTTCAGGTTTAACAATGTGCTAATAGCCCATAATGAAGATAGCAGCCATCAGTTAATCAACCCATTAAGTTGGGATCAGGAGTGTCAACTCAAGTGCAATCTACTAATTTACTGACCCTTAATGGGTCAGCAAGATCTATAACCCAAAGACTGATCTTTCTGCTTCTGTTAAAGTCGCTTTGGAGGCCAATCCACTTCTTTCCATGATTATGATCTCTGACCTGGTTTGGGCAGGAAGTCAACATAAAATCCATTTATGAGAATGTGCCTAGGGTTACTGAGTAATGGAATCTCAAGCTAACTAGTGAGTTCAGTGTCCGGGTAGAAGCTCTTTATGGAAGCACCAACTTTGTTTTTCTAATGTCCACACAAGGGTGAAAATAAACATGTACACTCTTGAGAACTTCTGACTCCAGTAAGTTCTAGGTTCTTCAGTAAGCTAAGTCTTTCCACCCACTCTCCTTGCTGTATTGCTGTGTGAGTAAATTTCAGTTTTTTTGAAATGTCAACAGGTTAAAAAGAACTGAGTAGCGAGATGGCATGGTATCAGGCTATGCCTGCCCAATAATAACTGCAAAAATAAGTACTGCTTTATTAAAGATGTAGTGTGTTGTATTGAAAGTTGCTTTAGTGATCAACAAGCAAAAGATAGGTATGATTTGGCTGATTCTAATATATGAGAATCCATGCTCCAGTGTGCTACTTTCAAGGGGAAGGAGATAAAAAGTAGAACACCTTCTTCTAATTGGACCTTGCAGAGGGTGTAACAATAATTATGAATCAACAAATTCATTCACTTGAATTGTATCTGTACAGAAAAGATAGAATGACTGCTATAATACAAGAAGGGTTTTTTTTTGGCTTCTTTTAAACATCAGCATTTTCTTTTTCAGGTGATAAAGTAATTTATTTTACTACGCATTACAATGTCCATTAGCAACCTGCCAGCCCTGTGATGTCAGAGACTCAAATGGATGTGTGCAAGAGATGCAACTGGGCTAGGTTCTGATGCCCTGGTCCCCAGCCAAGCCTGTGCCCCGGCTGCTTAAATGCGACCAACCCCAGTCCTGCTCTGGCAGTCAGTCCTTGGCTGTGAACTCCGCCCCCCCCACCCCCCCACCCCCGCCCCCAGTAGGACACAAACATAAAACATGAGATATTCACTGAGGTTCTGGAAAGGGGAAGCAAGAAAAAAAAAAAAAAAAGGAAAAAACTGAAATGCACTAAACATTGAAAAAAAAAAAGTTTTATTGAAAGGAAAAGTGAGATGAACTTGGCGACCTAAAGATTGGCTTTTCGCTCTGCAAAGGAAAATGCGTCCGCTGCATGGCTGCAAGCCGGTGATGCTCCAGGGATTCCCGCAAAGGGAAACCATGTTTCCTGGGAGAAGAGGGAGCCTCCTCCGTAGTTGGTGACATTGCCCCCTCCCCCCTCCCCATTTGTTGCCTTTGTTTTCCTCCCCTGTCATTAGCCAACCTCCCCGTACCGCGGTGCCAACCTTAGCACAAAGACACTCTAAAAGCCTCTGTAGGGAAAAGACAGTTCTCCCCGACGGGGGAAAGGGAAGTGCGCCCCGGGCCCGGGGCCGAGGAGCTGGGGCCGCTTGGAGCCCCTGGGGGGGCTCTTCCCCGGCGCGGGAGGCTCCGGCCACTTCAGCCTGCGGAGGTGACCTGGCTCGGGGTCCCGACCTCAAGGCCGGCCAGTCAGAGAGACGCAGGGAGAGAGAGATCGAGAGAGGGAGGGAGAGATCGAGAGAGATCGCGAGGTCAAGAGAGAGATCGAGATCGAGAGATCAGGAGAGATCGAGAGATCGAGAGAGAGGTCAAGAGAGATCGAGAGAGATCGAGAGATCAGGAGAGAGCGAGAGAGAGCGAGAGAGATCGCGAGGTCAAGAGAGAGATCGAGAGAGATCGAGAGAGATCAAGAGAGATCGAGAGAGAGGTCGAGAGAGGTCGAGAGAGATCGAGAGAGATCGAGAGATCAGGAGAGAGCGAGAGAGAGAGAGCGAGAGAGAGCGAGAGATCGAGAGGTCAAGAGAGAGCGAGAGAGATCGAGAGAGAGCGAGAGAGATCGAGAGAGATCGAGAGGGAGGTCGAGGGGGGGCGCGAGGGCCGGGGGCCGGGGCGGGAGAGCGAGGGCGCCCGCGGAGGCTGCGCAGGAGGCCCCCGCCCCGGCCCCCGCCCCGGCCCCTGCGGAGCGCCCCGGGGCCGCGCTCCCGCCCCTCCCCACCCCGCCCCACCCCTCCCCACCCCTCCCCACCCCTCCCCTCCCCTCCCCTCCCCTCCGGGCGGCGCGGCGGAGGTGCGGCGGGGCCCGCGGCGGAGGTGCGGGGGCAGGGGCGGGGCGGGGCGGGGGCCGCGGGGGGAGGGGCGGGGGCGGGGGCGGGGGCGGGGGGCGGCGCGCGGCGGGCAGGCGGGCGTCACTTACCGGCCGGGGCGCGGGGGCAGCTCGCCGACTCCTCGGGCCGCGGCGGGCGGGGCGGGGCGGGGCGGGCGGGGCGGGGGCGGCGGGCGGCGCTGCCAACGTAAACAGTCCGCCATGATCTCTTTGTTTCGCTAATTGAACCTGCCGCCGCCTGCGGTCCCGGCGCTCCGCGTCTCCCTCCCCCCCTTCCCCCCGCGCTCTCCGGCGTTGGCTTACTCGTCGCCCCCCCCCCAGTCTTTCCCTCTTTCTCCGGTCCCCGAAGCGGCCTTGGGGGAGGTCGAGGCGCGGGCCGTGGGCGCGGAGTGCGTGCTGGGCTTTAGGAGCACCGGGGGGCGCCCTCCCGACGCCCGGGCTGCGGCGCCGCCTGGGGGTGCCTCGGTCCCCCCGTCCCCCCCGTCCCCCCCGTCCCCCCCGTCCCCCCCGTCCCCCCCGTTGGGCTCTCCTCCGTGGAAGGCGCCGCACAAACGCGGGCGACCTGCCGGTGACCGTCCTCGCCGCCGGGCCGTCGGGTCCCCAAGTTCGCGGGCGGACTCGGACACCTGCAGCCCGACCGGGGCGCGCGCCTCCAGGGAGCGGGGCCGCCGCCACCCGGGGGGACCCGGGGCCGCCTCAGCTCCCCTAGGGAGACACCTGTGTGACACGCGCACACGCACACGCACACGCACACGCTCCGAACTAGCACCAACACGGCGGACAGCTCCCAGGAGGCTGCGGCTCTGCGGCCTGGCCTCTGCGGGAGCCTGTGGTCCCTCTTGGGGGGCGGGGGTTAGACGGGCTCGAAACTGGGACTCCTCCAAGTAGTTGGGTCCCGGCGGGCGGGAAGGCTCGGCACCCCGCTCCTGCGTGTTTCTGTGGGTGCAGCTGCGTTCCGTCGCCAGGTTGCATCATAGTAGGGGCAGGCATCCTTTAAGGTCTGTTCTCAAGGTGGATGGATGTTGAGACTCGGGGGTAATCCAAGACAGAGAAATTCTAGGGTTATGGCTTCACTTATTAAAAAAAACAAAAACACCAAAAACCTACTCCTTCATTCCTATTTATCACCACCATATCGCCGGCACCAAAGATGATTCGATATTTTAATTCATAAAGAGGATCGAAAGGCATCTGCATCTTGCAGTGAAACTGTCTCCTAAGTTATCGTCAGAATTAAGCTCATTAAAAGAAGTTCTTGCCTCACCTGCGCTTATCCCGCGTGGGGAGAGCGCTATTGAATAAAGTAACGTCACCCTCAGAGGTTGGGGCCAACTGTTTACAGGTCACATACTATATCGATTGTACGTGGAAAAGGACCACCTGATCCAACCCTAAGAGAAGTGAACTATAGGCCAGTCACTGTGGTGGTTTTAACCACTAGGTCAATGAATAAATAGGAGTTCAAGCATCCTGATCATATAGAAAGAGAAAAAAGAAAGGAATTGTATTGCCAAGCAATGGAAATGACCCCCATCAGACTCCCTATTTACACATGGCTTTAGTCTTACTCCCTCTGGAAAGTTCAACAGAAGTTATAGTCATTTTTTTCATACATGTGTTACTCTCTCTGCCATGCTAAATTTTACAGATTTCCCCCAATTCTAAGTTAAACTTGATCTTATGAAACCCACCTTGATATTTACCCTCTCCCAATGATTGTACCTTCTCTTGGCATCAGATATCAAACTCCTGAGCTTCGGGACTGTGTGATCGAGGCCTTTGAATAGGGGACTCTGATACTAAGTATATGAAAAAATCTTTTTTTAATTGATGTACAAAAATTAGACTTAAGGAGCCATAGTTTCACTTTTAACAGGTCAGATGGAAAAAACAAATATGCTTTGCGTTAATTAATTTAATAATTTTTAAAGAAGTATTGATTGATTAGAGAGCAGCAGCCCCATGAGCAGAATGAGGGGCAGAGGGAGAGGGAGACAGAGAATGTCACGCAGACCCCCTGCTGAGCACAGAGCCTCACAACCCTGAGATCATGACCTGAGCTGAGATCAAGAGTTGGGTGCTTAACCGACTAAGTCACTCAGGTGCCCTGTTTTGCATTAATTTAAAGACCTGGCCTGCTTAGGTAGAATCGTTGATCCTTATTGACATTAATTTTTCCTAATACAGTTGAATTTTGTATATTTGCACTATTTTCCTGTCTCCTCAGATTCATTTCATGGGCTGCTTGCCATGAAGTGAGATTTGCCTGGGAAGTTGGAGGGAGAGGGTCAAGGGGAGCTGTTCTTGAGTCTGTTCCAAATTCTCAGCTCTCTCCTTAACCAGATGTATTAGAAAAACTCAGCCTTCCACTTCCACTTCACTCTCACAAGGCTACCACACTCACAACACTTCACTTCTGACACTTCTGGTCACCAGATATGTATGGGGTTTTCCCATACCAAGCAATGCTTCCGTGACATCAGCTGGGTGTTCTAAAATTTCAGTCAACTCTCATACTGTCTACCTGGAGATAGCATCAGGTTCCCCCACAGATTGAGGGCTCAGTCCCATGAGGCTGCCTCTATCCCATTTCAGATGCCCATTGCAAGTAGTAGGTTCCCTGGTTACTCACAATTTCTCTCTGATTTGGCTACAAATCGGAGGTTCCTGTGACCTCCTTCCCCTTTGGATTCAATTCATTTACTAGAGCAGCTCACAGAACTCAGAAAAATGTTCTCTTACTTTTAGCAGTTTATTAAAGGATCTACATGAATGGCTAGATGAAGAAATACATATGGCAAAGTCCTAATTGTAGTAGTTTCTGTCCTTGTGGAGTTGGGATGTGCCATTTTCCCAGTGTAGTTGTGTTTGCGAACCTAGAAGTTCTCTGAACCCTGTACTTTTGAGATTTTAATGGAAGCTTCATCACAGAGGCGAGGCGGATCATGAACTCCATTTTTTTAAAAAGATTTATTTATTCATGAGAGACACACAGAAAGTGGCAGAGATATAGGCAGAGGGAGAAGCAGGCTCCATGCAGGGAGCTCGACGTGGGACTCGATCCTGCATCCCTGGATCATGCTCCGAAGGCAGACGCTCAACCACTGAGCCACCCAGGAGTCCCGATGAACTCCATTTTCATCCCTTCTCGAGAGAATGAGGGCAGCACTGAATGTTGCAAGTATGTAATCATGGCTTCATCCTTCCAAAGAGTAGCCCCTATGTGTATCCAGGAGCCCACCCAGAATCACCTCCTCAGTAGGAGAGAAGTTGCTCCTAATCCTCTTGTCACTTAGGAATATACAGGTCAGGGACAAAGTCAAAGACCAAATATTTTAAAAAAAGAGATTTTTCCTAGTGCTCTTTTCGCTTAAGGAGTTTAGGTGCCCTGGGTTGGGAATAAGAGTCAGAGACCAATATTTATATTTCTTAATATTTCATCCCAGGTAAGGTCACATTATAGATTTGCACATGTGTGTCTTCACTCCGTTATTAGTTAATAGCATTCTTTAAGTCTTCATGCCTAATAAACAATGGTATACCAGACACTTGTTAAAAATGATGAAATTATTGAAAACTGATACATAGCTGGACTCTTTCGTTTTTTATGGTAGTCTGTTACATTGCTGGCCTCCAATTAATCACATCCTCCCGTATCCACACCCTTGTATAGTCCTGCCTAACTATGGCTTTAGCCATGTGAATTGCTTTGGTCACTGGAAAGTGTGATATAAGTAGAATCTCAATAAGCCCTTGCATGTTGGGGCTTATCCTTTTGGAATGTTCCATTGTGGAATTTTTAAACCTTGAAAGAAACATATTCTGCTAAAGAGAGAGGCCACATGGAAGAGAACCGAGACACCCCAGCCCAGTTACTAGCTAAATTCAGTGACAGGAGTGATCTCAGCCAACAGTACATGGAGCAGAATAATTGTCCAGTCAATTCTTGGAATCATGATGATAAATAATTTTCTTTTCAAGTGACTAAGTTTTGGAGTGGTCTGTTACGCAGCAGTCGATAACTGATTCAGCTCTTACCAGCTTCAAAGACTACAGTCGTGGTCATGTTACTGCTGGAGCAAGAATTTGTCAAAAGAATGTAGGGTGGAGGGACAGAGGCTCTGAACAACTGGTAGAGTTTTACAGAACTAGAACTTCATTTGTCACCTCCTGGAACTCTATGACACCGCAATGATGTAATAGCCAACTGGTGACTATCTTCATGTTCTCACTTTAGAATTAAGATCTTTGAGGCATTGAAGCTAAGAGGTCAAAAGGCACAACTCTCCTGCATTCAAATCCCAGCTCTGCCCAAGTGACAAAACAGGGTCAATGAAAAAATAAAAATATACGTTTTTTTCCACCAGGAAATTATTCAGATGAGACCAGGAATGAGAAGAGATAATGAGTAACGTTTGGAAATTTTGGACTGAGACACAAACCAAATACATGCAAGTTTTTGACCAACATGTCAAATTATCTCCCCATATACGAGAGTCCTTGGTTGTGAATAAGGCGCCTAAAGATCTGGGTCCTATCATCTTTGAGTTGGTTTTCTGTGTTTGCTGCTGATGCAAATCCACACATGCCCGTTATCTGGATTACAAATGCAGATGGGATTGAGCAAGAGAATAACGATGTCTCAGCATGGCAAATGACCAAGTTTGCTAAGCTTGAGAATTTGGAGCAATGCTTTGTCATCAAAAGATGAATTTTCTCAAACTTCTAGATGCTCAAAATTGTATATAACCATGAAATACTGTGCACTTATAAATTAATCAAATCTATAATGTCAATAAGATCTAAATTGACCAATTAATTTTGTGTGATAATGTTTTGCCTAAACTGACTTACCTCTAGCCTCCTAAAAATGGTACTGGTGATTACTAGCATTTCTATAATACAATGGTCAGGTGGTTGAGCCATGAGCCCACCATTTGGGGAATTCAAAGTTCTGTGACACTCTCCTTCGCATGGTGCTCCCTCATCTCATTTGGCTATCACTTGGGACGTATTAAGTTCTTATCTGTTTCAGTCCAAGATAATTAAAGCTGAACTTCTTAGCACCAGCCCTAGACACAAAACAAATATGGACATTAAAATACTCAAGGAAATGCTTATTTTTAAGGTGAACATTGATTAAAAATCTCATTTTGAGGAAAATTACTATGAGGTAAATAGCACTTGGGTGACACAGCTGAGATCTTGGGTTCAAATTCTGTCTTTGACACCTATCACAGTGTAACTTGACTAGGACTCTTAGACATTTCAATTGAAAAGAGAAAAGATCTGAGAGCAACAAAGGGACTTTTGGTAGAAATCATAAAGTAATAGATTTTTATGGTGGAATCGACAATGTGGCAGAGATAAGGATACTTTTTGTGGCAGAGTGGCTCTGCAGTATCTCTCCTGCAACGTCTACCTTCTAATACCTCCTGATCCTCACCTCTCTGTCTTTGGTTTAATGTTTCCCTCCTCTCATTTTAATTCTATTAAATATTTTTTCCTAAAAATGTAGGCATTTAGTAGTACTTTCATGGTTTCCTTAAACTGTTTACTTCCAAAATATGTCCACTAGAGATAAAACAGCTCTTCTATTATGGCTCCTAAATGGTCATTAGGTTTTCAGGAAATTTATTTTCTATTTCCTAGTCTCAGAAAAAGTTTTGGCTTGAAAAAATTATTTTTCAAACCCAAGGAGAATAAAAGTTGGAAAACTCACACATGCTGTAGTTTTTGGAATGAGTGTAAGGTTCTAATATGCAGCAAAGTTATGAAAAGATCAAATTCTCCTAACAGTTTCATTATCCTTTGTTTTTTGGAAGCCTATAACCATAGCCTCCATGGCAAACCCAAAGAGAAGAATTGTAGAGTCTTGACAATGCTTCTCCCTGCACTTGGCGCAGGTAGTCGGGAAACATGAATTTCCCACTTCTAGCCAGGCACTTCTTGGAATGGGTGCAGGATCATCTATGGGCGCAGCTGCTGCTATACTTGAGGGGTCCCAGTACCCAGACACAGCTCTTTGAGCAGCCAAATGAGTATCTTCCCAACCACTACCACCTCATTCACTTTTTTTTAGCTTGAAATATTAAAATTAGCCCAAAGTGTTTTTAAATTTTAATTATGCCCTTTGGAATCCATGCTTTGGAAAACTGTTATTTTTCCTTTAAATAAACCAATATCTGGAATACAAACACACATACGTATATTAAAAATATGATCAGAAAGCATATTTTACTACAGCACAAAGCTTAGTAGGAAAAGGAGAGAAATCCACAGCTCACTCTTTCACATTTTTAAAAAGATTCTAGCAAGCTGTTGTCTGTTCAGTGATGCATACACTCCATCGTAAAGCAAATCTTACCGTAGCTTGTCTTAGTGGTAGTAACCTGTAGGGGGGAGGTGAAAGTGATTGCCACCTTTCTATCCTTACGTTGGATGGTCCTTAAAGGTGGATCTAGTAATGTTCTCCACTTCATACAGAAGTAATAAATACTATCTTGAGAAGATGGTAATTATAATAATGATGCTCCCTTGACAAAAAAAAAAAAGTAACAAAGGTATTTTAAATTGTATTTTTATTATGATAGGGAGATTTCAAATAATCTAGCTAATTTTGACTAATAACTACTGAGAATTAACATTATTATTTAATGCAATCAGGACTTGAATAGAACATAAATCCAGGAACTAAGCACCAGGGAAGATATACAATGGATAATGCTTAGAGATTTGTAATTCTCCAGGATAGAAAGGGAAGAACCCAAAGGAAATTAAGTGCTGGTTTTCTCAAATACGGAGATTAGATTTTCTTATTTCTTAAAATTACCCTGAAAAGCATATACTTTATGACATATGTATACTCTTGTAATCTTCCCGAATCTGCAGCGTAGATGATAGCATTCTCTATAGCAAGACTTTTAATTTTATTTCTAGTTTCTTTTCCCAAACATCAAAGTAAACTGTTACTTTATCTTGTTTTCATAGATTATTTGAAAACATAAAATATAATTTAAATGTTTGTAGATTATAAATGCTATGTCAACTTTTTCACTGTAATAAAGGCACTTAGCATTGTAGCTGCATCTGAGAAATATACAAGCACAGTAAAACTTCACTTAATATGCTCTAGCATTTCTTCAATAAACCGTGTGAAGTCAAATTCCTATGTAATTTAACAGTTGCTAGTAGCAGCTCTCTGTGATACTAGTTGAAAATAGCTACTCTGAAACATGAAGCACAGCACAGAAAAATAATTCTATGGGTTTGCTCATTTCCCAAGGTTCTGTCCAGATCGAACCAACTGGTGCAGAAGCATGAACTTGAGAAAGAACAGTATGAGCAAGCTCAGGTGTTGAGCTATTTTAGTTGTTTCTCGCTTCCCCTCCTTCTGTTCCTCCCCTAGGGTCACTTGAAAACACAAATAAAAATGACTAGCATTTAAAAATGCCAAATAAAGTAGAAAATTATATAAAACAGGGTGCTGAGAAAAACAACTATTTTGAGTTGCTGCTTAGTTACAGTCTGACAGCCTGCTCACACCCAGAGTCTGGCCATTTGGATTAAGACCTGAGTTTAGGATTTCCCACACCCCCGCACTCCCCTGAGTTCCCACTTTGCTTTTTCTGGGCTACCATTTAAAATAACCACTTAGGCATGAATTGGTAAAAAGTTAGTGACCTCTGCCCCAATCACTTCCTAAGTAATAGGTGCTTGCTGCTTTGCTCTCTATCTCCTGAGGCAGAAGACTGTCCTTCCCCAGCTCATTGCACCCACCCCCCTCCTCCCCTTTGCCAGGATCTGTAACAGGTCTTGTGACTTTAATTCTTTTGTGTGGGTGTATTGAACTGTGCCTTTACAAAAACGAACCACATGGTTTGTGCTTCCCCAGAGTGGGAGTTCTGAAAGTGAAGGAGCTACCTGCCAACCCCCTGTGGGTGGCTTATCCCTCCTCATCCAGCAGGTCAAAGTCCGCTTAATCTTAATGCACCAGCCTCAGCTTAACAACACAAACAACACTCTCCAAAGTAAAGTACAAGAAACAGTTATTGGGACTTCTACCGATAGGCACATGTTACTACTTTATCATTACTTTTTACTATTTTCACCTTAAAATAACAATAAATAATAAATAATGCTTGACCTCTAAGAAATGTATGCACACCGGTGTTCTCAATGATCTGTGTGACCTGTAGTCACCTGTCCAGAACAGTGCCCATAAATCCTCATGGAAGAAATGTGTACACAGACAGACATTGTTTCTACGGACATTGCAACTCTTTTAACTAACTGATACCATGGATTAGCCCTATTCTTTCATTGATTTGGACTAGGAAAAGATGAGAACATAGGGTGCTAAGTCACCTTCAGGAGGAGCCACGTCCTCTTTATTTTTGTTCATGTACCATCTGAATAGATTTCCTTCCTTCTTTACTTCCTTTCCTCTAGCTCTTTCTCACTCTTTCATTCCTCTCATTTGTTTCCCCCTCCAATCTTAGCTTAATCTATTTGAACCATGTCTAAGGAAAAATGAAACCTGCCCGCGTAAGTCACATAAGTCCTTCTGTGACACTATATTAACATGCTTCTATCACAAATTCTCACAGGACATTGCCTGTTGTGGAGATGCTAATGGATCATGAGTTTTGTTCGTATTATGACACCAACTCTATGTATTTTTATAGACTCCAAACTTCTCAAATGAATGCCCCATCAGTAGAGTCTTTGAGAATGAATGTCTTAAAATATATATTTCAAGATATGAACACATTTTTTAAAAGATTTTATTTATTTATTCATGATAGACACAGAGAGAGAGGGAGAGAGAGAGAGGCAGAGACACAGGCAGAGGGAGAAGTAGGCTCCATGCAGGGAGCCCGTCGCGGGACTCGATCCCGGGACTTCAGGATCATGCTCTGGGCCAAAGGCAGGCGCTAAACCACTGAGCCACCCAGGGATCCCCTTTTTTTAAAAAAGATTTTATTTCTTTAGATATGAATACATATTTTGTATAATTTGTATATATTATGTATTTATACATGGTACATATAAATGTATACAGTACATAAATACATATCTTACATACTTACAAATACTACATAAGTACAAATACATTAAATAGATTTCAACGATATATATATAATACCCTATATTGATTCACATGCCACTGCACTAATACAGTATACATTTGCAAAACATAAAGTAATTTTTTAATAAAGAGGAAATAATATTATTAACATGTTTTACTTTGCTTTATTCATCAATGATAAGTTCAACCTTTCCTCTCTCATATGGTGAATATACTATACTTTTCCCTAATATTCTGAGTATACCTGTCAATGTTTAAGCACAAACCGGGAGCCTAGCTAAGACTTTTTTTTTTTTTTTTTTAGAAAGGGAATTTAGTACTAGGGGTTGCTTACACAGGAAATAGTAGAGCTGAGGAACTTGGCAAAGGCTGGTGAAGAACTCAGAGGTTAGCAAGTGCAGGACACCTAGCATACCTGGGTTAAGGGATCCGTGGGAGAAGAGGGGGACCAGGGACAGAGTTGTCTGGCAGAAATTGACCAGAAGACCTAGCCACTACCAGGGGCACTGCCACAGACAAGAGTCTGGAAGAAATGCTCTGTGCTGCCTGCTTTCTGGTCTGCAGTGTCTGGCCAGGACTTTCATTGGGCAAACCCAGCCTCCTGCAGATGTCTGGACAACATAGCCCACAGAAGCAGCTCCAGGGAAAATACAGAGTAGAGCAGGGCAAAGGGTGAGAATGGAAACAAGGCAAATAGGCATATTACCTGCCACAGAACTCCCACAGTCCCTAAATAGTCCCTCTTCCTAGCTCCACATCTTGGCATGTCTCCATCCATCTTACCAGGAATGCCCTTCTTTCTTTTCTTTGCCTAATCAAACACCTGTTTTTCCTTCAAGAGCCAAGACATTGATTTCACAAACAGGGAGTTCCTGTCACATGCAATGTACTGAGTGCTGGTTCATCAGAACACAACAGAACAATCCATTTCTTTTGGATAGAAGTCTATTTCTTAAACTTTTCTGATCATTAAATGTACATTGAGTAAGCATAGTCTGGTAGTTCTGAGCAAGGATTCAGGACCCAGACAACCTGGGTCAAATCCTGGCTCTGCCACCTACTAGCTGTGTGAGCATGCCTCAGTTTCTTCATCTGTAAACTGGGAATAATAATAAAAATAATATATAATAATATTAATACAATAATAATATATAATAACATAATAAGTATTTTGTAGTACCTTGCACTGCAAGATTGTTAGATGGATAAATTAATATTTTATAGTATTTGGAATAGTTCCTGGCAAACAGCGATTTCTTTATCTGTGTCCATTAAACTGAATATATGAATACTCCTCTTTCTGTGCTTCCACAGCCCTCCATCCATATTCATTATAGAAATTCATTATATTGAGCTGTAATCTGCACATCTGTCACTTCTGGTAGAACATGAGCTCTTGCTAGGGAGTTCATGATTAATCATCTTTGTATTCCCAACACAAAGAACATAATAGATGCTCAATAAGTGTT
Source organism: Canis aureus (assembly GCF_053574225.1). Lineage (NCBI taxonomy): Eukaryota > Metazoa > Chordata > Mammalia > Carnivora > Canidae > Canis > Canis aureus. The sequence continues at coordinate 61,688,994 of NC_135621.1, read as the reverse complement.
TGCTTAATTAATTAATCACTTTATCTAAACCTCCCCAGTGTCACGAATCATAAAATGATGAGTGCCAAAGGAAAGATATTTTTAAGAGTGTAGAAAAAAGACGGATTAGTCTACTGGACTTGACATTCATAGATGAGGTGGCATCTAAGCTTTTAAAAATTGGCTAGGATCGGACATTCAGCTAATTAGAAAAGCTGAGGGACAATATAAACTAAGACCTGGAAGAGGGAAAGTATGGAGGCATGTACAGAGTTTGAGTAGACATGATTCAAAAAGGTAGGTAGGAACTAAATTGTGGAAGGCATGTAGAAAGATCTACTTCCTACTGTAGGCCAAGGACTCTTAATCTCTATTTCAACACGATACTCTTAATAGATAAAAATGACACAAAATTACAGAAAGTGGTGTGTCACTCACCTGAGCTAACTCAAGATTACATATGGCACATGCTCTCTCTCTCTCCTCTCTCTTTTTTGCTATTCAAGAGAGCTCATCTATTTCTTTTTTATATCTTAATGGTTTTCAGCATGAAGTATACAGATGCCTCGAGTTATTCTATAGTTAAGAATTGTTACGTCAAGTAATGGGTAACAATTGGAAAAATGAATTGAGTATGTTCAGATTAATCTTCAGGGAGATTATTGTAACAAAATCTATAAAATACTTGTTAATAACAACGTCTAGGGTTGTATCATGCATGCAAGTTCTCAAAAATGGATGGATGAAGGAGGACAATCAAGCTAGAGGATAAAGTGCATGGCCAAAGTTCTTAACTCAATAATTCAATAAGTGTAAAAGGATTATTCTGTACTTCATTACAGCTAGAGAACTCATTCTAAAACCTGGGTATTGAAACTCTTCTGTAAGCAGCTTTGTTTTTCTTCTTTTCTATGCATGGTGCACTGCAAAGCTCCTGAGAGCTGTCATTTGGCTCTGACCTACTTTGAAGCACATTTCATTTTTGGCTGGGAGCTGTGAGAATGTACACTTCCTCAGGACAGTAAGAAATGCCCATCTTTGGGATTAAATCAAATTTCCCACAGAGGCACTCAATGGTGAATTGGACTCAAATAGTCTAAATCCCTTGCCTTCTGTGATGAGGTTGTTCTTATTGTTTGGTTTGGTGGTAAGTAGCTTCAGGGATCTCTGGGTGAGTTATCATCTACCTTTTGGTCCCAAATACCTTTCTGCCCTTTTACAAAATTCCTGCATTTCTCTGTCCTTCTGCCTCCTTCATGGAACTTCTTTTCTCTATCCAGCAGTGAAACTTTGTGACCTCCTCTGACTGTGTTATCAGCATCTCTCTGTGAATTGGTCAGCAGGATGGAGATATTTTCAGAACAATTCAGCCAGCATATGTAGTCCCTTCTGGGTACCAATTACTTCAAACCTCAAACATAATATAAGTCCCCTAATACTAGAAGAGAATGTTTTTCTGCATTTTATGTTTTCTTATTGTGCATGGTTTTGCTTGCTTGTTTGCTCAAACCTAAGTTGAGAAATTTTAACAGCTTTTTTTTTTCTTTACAAAAGTATAAACAAACCAGGGTTTTATTCATATGGAGAGCTACTATAAATTAGGTTTTAATTTATAAATTGGGTAATATAGGCACTTTCCTTGCACTCTGATCTTAATGTCTACTTGTTTTCCTCAAACAGCATGTGATTCAGGGTTATTTTGTGGCTAGGTTCCAATATGGTTCCCTATGAGTCTTGTCTCCTAGTATTTATGCCTTTGCATAATCCCTTTCCTCACTGAATAACATCTAAGAACAAATAATACTAAAATATTTATAGAACCACAAAAGATCCTGTAAAGCCAAAGCAATCTGAGACAAAACAAAGCCAGAGATATTACAATTCCAGATTTCAAGATATACTACAAAGCTGTAGTAATGAAAACAGTACAGTGCTGGTGCAAAAATAGATCAATGGAACAAAATAGAGAGCCCAGAAATAAACCCACCCTTATATGGCCAATTGATCTGTTGCAAAGGAGTCAAGAGTATACCATGGGAAAAAGACAGTCTCCTCAATAAATGGTGCTGGGAAAACTGGACAGCTACATGCAAAAGAATGAAACTTGACCACTTTTTTACAACATGCACAAAAATAAATTTAAAATGGATTAAAGACCTAAATATGAGACCTGAATCTATCAAAATCCTGAAACACAGGCAGTAGTTTCTTTGACATCAACTATAGCAACTCTTCTAGATATGAGACCTAAGGTACAGGATTCCCAGCTCTTTATCTATTAATAATAGCAAAATTTTTATAGATAATGTAAGATATATAATACCCATTGATCAATGACATTGTGGATAAGACCAAAAATAATCTCTAGAGATTACTATTTTTTTCTCAGGAGGAAAAAAAAATCAACTTTGCAGTAATATATTGTATGTATTATTTTTCCTTTGCAGCAGGCTGAGATTAAATTTCTTCCACATCAATTACCTCCTCATCCTTCATAGAGGTTAGAGTAAAACTTAGTAACCAAGAAAAGTGTGGGCCATGGGTACCAATTACTGTCAATGGACGTTAAAGTTTTTGTAATAGTCAAAAGCAGGGTAATAGGAGGAATATCATTTTCTCAGGTAAAGCAGAAAAGGTTTGGGTAGAAAGTTCATTCACATAGTGGTTTTTTTTTGTTTGTTCCATTTTTGTTTTAATGTAGATACTTTCAAAATAAAACAGTTGCAGCTAAGAATAGAAGCCTTCTGTATTAGTACATGTTTTGCATATGAATGGAAGATATTTGCAAATTATGTAACAGATAAGGAGTTAATATCCAAAATATATAAGGAACTCATACAACTCAACACCAAAAAAAAAAAAAAAAAAAAAAACCCAAACAGTCTAATTAAAAGATGGACAGAGGAACTGAAAAGACATTTTTCCAAAGAAGACTTACAAATGGCCAACAGACACATGATAAGATGCTCAACATCACAAATCATCAGGGAAATGCAAGTAAAAACCACAATGAGATGTCCCCTTACAACTGTCAGAAAACCTAGAATCAAAAAGATAAGAAATTGCAATGTTGGTGAGGATATGGAGAAAAGAGATCCCTTGTGCACTGTTGGTGGGAAATGTAAATTGGTGCAGCCACTATGGAAAATAGCATAGAGGTTGCTTAAAAAATTAAAAATAGAAACACCATATGATCCAGTAATTCCGCTATTGGGTATTTACCTAAGGAAAATGGAAACACTAATTCAAAAAGACATGTGCACCCCTATGTTAATTGCAGCATTATTTACAATAGTCAAGAATATGAAACAACTCAAGTACCCACTGATAGACAAATGGATAAGGAAGATGTGGTATATATATACACAATGGAATATTACATAGCCATAGAAGGGATGAGATCTTGACATTTGCAACAACACGGATGGACCTAGAGGGTATTATGCTAAGTGAAATAAGTCATACATGAGAAAGACAGATACTATATGATTGCACTCATATGTGTAATCTAAAAACAATAAAAATGAGCAAACAAAAACACAGGATCAGACCTATAAATACAGAGAACAAACTGAGGGTTGTCAGAGGGAAGAAGGTAAGGGAACTGGGCAAAATGGGTGAGGGGGGTTGGGGAACACAGGCTTCTAGTAATAGAATGAATAAATCATGGGAACTAAAAGCACAGCAGAGGAATATAGTCTGTGGTACTGTAATAGTGTTGTATGGTGATAGATGGTAGCTACACTTGAATCACTATGTTATATACCTGAAATTAATGTAACATTGTATATCAAGTATACCCAAATTTAAATTTTTTTTAAAGAGCTGGAAATCCAGTGTTCAAAATTTAATTGTGCTACTTTTAATTGTGCCAATAGAACATCATATGGTTCTACTCTGCTATATGCCAGGTCCTGTGCCAGGGGTGAAAGTCCTTGGGACTTTGCAACTTACATGACTTCATGTTTGGAAACATCACATGACTTCATTTTTGGAAAAAAATTCAGGCTGGGAAAGGGTCTTAAAAGGAGTCAATTTAACACATAATTTTTTTAGCATCTCTGAACTAGATGTTGATACTCAAGAATCATAATCAAATATCCCCAAAATAATAATATGAGATCATATCCGGTTCTTTATACTTTTCATGGCACTTTCATATTATCACATGTGAGCCTCTCTAGAACCATTTGTGATTACTAGATTTTATTACCTGGATTGTCCATTCACCCACCTTGAACATTCTCTTTGATTATATTAGATTCCCCTGCTGTACATTCCCAACTGCATTTCTCCAGTGCATTTACCCCCACCTCTAATTAAATAATGAACCAGGGAATTTATCATGGTCTGCTTTCCCCTCAAGAATGAACCCTAATCTAGCTTATTGCTCTATCCTAGTATTTAGAACAGAGAAAGTATTCAATATATATTTATGGTGTGAATAATGATGAAGAGCTTGAGTTAGCGAAGTTAAGTAACTTGCCTAAAGTCACATCAAATTTCATAAGCACCAGAATTAGGCCAGCACCTACACGGACGGTTTCAGTGCTACTTGGGTTAGACAGAATGGGACTTCACCATTCGTCCTATGCCTTCTACCTTGATTCATTAAAAAACAAAACAAACTCCACTATTTTTTAAAGTTTTATGTTCACAGGAAAAGAGAGGAAGGTACAGAGATTTCCCATACACAGCCCCCCAATACACACATGAATAACCTCCCCAATTATCAACATTCCCAACCAGAGTGGTACAGTTTGTTAAAACTGACGAACCGCATTGACACATCATTATCACCCGAAGTCCATAGTTTACATTATGGTTCACTCTTCCTTGATTCTTTTTTTTGATTTTGGTTGTAGTCACAGCAGGAATAGTAGCACACCATGACACAGGTGTTGAAAGACAAGAAATAATCCGGTACCAAATCCTTATTGTACAGGGGTCCTGTTCCATCTGGCAGAGTTTCACATTAAAAGAAAATTTGTTAGTGATGAGAAAGGAAAATTGAGCCCCAAATTTTAAATTTTCAGATGGAAGTATTTTTAAATTAACTTGGTAGATAATTCCTTTGAAAATGAGTTGTATTAAATTTCTTTTAAAATATTAGAAAATGTGAAAAATGAGATGTTTGTCTTAATATCTTGTAACTTTTATTATTTTTCCCTTTCCCAATTATAGAATCCTAATGAGTAGATTTGTCCAAATGGAAAATATGTCTGTATAATAACAAAATTATATATCTCTTTCCACCTTCAAAAGCAGACTTCTTTGTCAATAAAACTGTATTTACTAACTTGCATTTTGTGTTTTTGCTCAAGTGTCAATTTCCCTGTAAAGTCCAACTCTATTAAAATATATTTGCCTGTGGCCATGCCACCTTTAAATTTTCCTTAATTTGCATGCACTTCATATCTTAATGCAAAGTCTAAAATGTCTGACACAAAGTCTATACATAACAATACTTTTGATTGACAGGAAGGTTTATTATGCATTGATATGACATCACATTTATGTATAACAATGACTTTTTGACTGACAACTAAGCAATGATAGAATTCTGGACACCTCTACACACCATATTTTAAAAAGACAAACTAAAATATCCAGATAATTGGCTGAATTTTTCAGTTTTCATGCCAATAGCTTCACATGGAGTTTGGGAGGACACAGTGAGCCATTGTCTCATTCTTTACCTTTTCCAGTGGTGAAAGATGATATTTTTGTGCCAGTAGAATATCATATGGCTCCACTCCTTTACTTTTCTTTCAATGATTTTGCGTGTTAGAAGTTGGCAATTCTGATATTAAATAAATTGATTTTTAAAAATAGGCATGCTTGCCACTAGTGTGTGGGATATTTTCAAGAATCTGATGGTGAGGATAGAAAATTTTTGTGGGATTCTACATTCTGGTCTTGTGAGAAGGCTCGGTCAGGAGGCATGATGCACATCAGTGCACATTGATGCCAATCAATTAACACATCTTTCTAGAACATGTACCGTGAAGTCAGCATTTGGCACAAGGTTCAGACACAAAAAAGGACTTAGGGAGTACCACCAGGCAGTACATATTTAAGTGTTAAACTGGGGCACCTGGGTGGCTCAGTGGTTAGTATCTGCCTTTGGCTCAGGTAGCAATCCCAGGGTCTTGGGATCAAGTCCCACATCAGGCTCCTCGCAGGGAGCCTGCTTCTCCCTCTACCTACGTCTCTGTCTCTGTGTGTCTTTCATGAATAAATAAATAAAATATTTTTAAAAATAATGTAATAGACTGCAGGAATCCAGAGAAAGACGAAGCCAGAGTGTGGAGGGAAATGCAATGCCTTGCACTGTGAAAGATTTGACCCCCTAACCAGCTGCAAGACCACAGGCAAGCCGCTCCACAGCTGTGTGTCCCAGTTTCCTCATCGGCAGTAGGAGCTAGGGTGATCTCCCAGTTCTGTTGTTCTACAGCTTTATGTAAGACAGGATTCAGAGAACAAGCAAGGTCTGCACTGAGCCTGGAGAGCAGATGTTAAAAGCCAACCCTGGGGTGTGGGGTGGGAGGCACAAATGAGTGATGGAGGGTGCCCATGCCCGGAAGAGCGTCTGCAAGAAAATGAGTCAGCTCTTCACAAAATCAACATTTAATTTATCTCAATGAAAAAGTAGAATAATAGTAGCCCTACAATAGTGAAGTGCTTGTTCCTTCTTTCAAATAAACAATACAACTTTTTAAAATAGAAAATCTCTAGCTTTTAAAAACTGAGGTAGGCACTGGTCGGCATCATAATGAAATGATTGGAGTGTCTGTGTGACTCCGTAGTTTTGGATTCTAGTCACCAGATGGGGGCATCTCACTCAATCACTCCTCTAGGAAAAAGTTGCATATAACGTGTTTATGTTGCAGTCATGGGTTGCTGTTTGCCCAATTCTACAGGTTCCCTGAATTATGCACATTTTCCTGTGCTCTTTACAGAAATGAACTAAGACGGCCAACTCTAACAATTTTGGAAATAATGAAGTGGGACATTAGATTTGGCTCTGGCCTTGAGACCATCTGGAAAGGATCAGATTCTCCACTAACTGGAGGCAAAAAACGTTAGGATGTAAGCAACAGAAAATTTTTGACCCTCTTACAAAAATGACAACACTGCGCTTTTTTTTATGTTGCCTTTTCTTATACCTTTGATAAGTATAAACTTAGACTCAGGTACTCTGCTTTTACCAGCAACTGTACATGGAGCTAAAAAGAGGCACAGCCAAGCAATTTGTGTTTGGTAGTTACTTATGATGCACAACTTTTTTTACTTTTGCCAAATTAAAGCTACATTAGAATAATTCTGCATTATTCTATTTGGAAACATTGGGCCCTCCCTAACTGTGGCCACTGGCAATCAAAATTCATCTTCAGGGCAGCCCGGGTGGCTCAGCAGTTTAGCGCCACCTTCAGCCCAGGGCATGATCCAAGAGACCCAGGATCAAGTCCCATGGTGGGCTCCCTGCATGGAGCCTGCTTCTCCCTCTCTCTGCTTTTCTCTCTGCCTCTCTCTCTCATGAATAAATAAATAAAATCTTTAAAAAACAAAACAAAACAAAAAAAATAAAATTCATCTTCAATGGTAATTAACAAACAAAACAACTCTGACCTTTTTCTGAAGAGAAATTAAGCCCACTGTTATACCCTCAGAAAAGATGACAAAACAGATTCCATATTATGTTTCAAAGAACAATGGATGGATATTTCAGGCAAAATTCATGATATCTAAGGCTATTCAAATAGGAAGTAAAATATCAATAAATATTGTAGATTTTAACTTTTTTTCATGAGTCATAATACAGCTTGGGTGGTGCTGGTGCTGGTTTTGATTTTTGTGGGTTTTTTTTTTTTTTTGCATCGGCATTAAGAAAAATCGCTTGGCAATTAAAGTAGCCCTACAATAGTGGAGGGCAATTAAGTTAAAGATGTTACATATAATTATTTATACCCATCAATAGCTGGGGCTAAGATATTTGCAAATCTAGTAGTTCCTAAAGGTAGACGACACTAACTTAGCACCTCAGAAATATATGCTGCCACTGTCTGCAGTTGAAAATTGAACAACTGTAAGCAAAATAATAACATTTTACAAGCCTAAATTTCTGCAACAAGCACCAAGGGGACATCCTGAAAATGCAGGGGCAGAGCACCTGCGTCACTGCTGGCTGTCAGCCAGAGGTAGGAGGCGGGGTTGTGCAGCAGCCAACGGGCACAGACTTGTTTGTGTACCCATGAGACACCCTCTGAGGACTTCCAGAAATACTTCACAGAAGATCCTTGCCAGGTGCTAGGTCCTGTGTGACCAGGTTTGCTGTTGTTTTTTAGGGAGGCAGGAAGGGGGTGTCAAATGTTCACCAGCAAAATGTGAGCGTACATTCTAATGTAATCTAATGATTTCCACGAGCTGCTGAACTCTGGGTGGGACAAGGGGATAATATCAATGAGGATTAGAATATGTTCTTAGACTTGAAGGACTCCAGTCTACAAGGAGGGTCACTTCAAGAGGGAAAGTCAGAAAAATGCAGAAATCGTGAATGCACACATCATCAGGGAAAGCATAAGAGAAGAGTAGACAACAGCTGAACTGCTCGCATCCCCCTTCCCCAGATTTTCTGCCCATTTTGGAACTGTGAATGATTCACTTTCATTGAAACTGGGGTCTTTTAGGAAGTATATTTAGAAACATGGTCTTGTACTAATGTTGGACACAAGGAGAGAAGCTGGTAGGAGGAAGGAGGTGGCTCAGACAACTTGCAGCTAGAAATAATCTTAAGGTTACATACATGGAACTCGTGCTCAGACTCCCCCCAAAAAGATGAAGTTGGGAGAAGTGGAAATGAAGGTCACGGAAATACTGGCCTTGGGAAATCCTAGAAGTATTCACTCTCCATATTTCCATCCAAACCTCCATTCTTGGCCGCCATACAACAATGGGCAAGCTCCCACGCCGCACTGCCTTCCAGTCAGGGAATGGAAGGTCTTGAGAAGGTTAGACATTGTGTCATCTCCAGTCAGCACAGTGTCCGGGCACTTCAAAGAGACTCAATACCTATTTAGGGAACCAATGGCAAATGAAAGAGGAAATGGCACTATTCCATTTTCTTTCAAATTGTTTTTTCTCTTATACCTAAGCTTTTCACTATAAAACAATCTGTGTAACATTTTTGTTTTTCATAATTTGCTGACTTTTTCTATTATATGCATACGGAGTAAGACTGTATTTGGTTTCCCACTTTCCTGCCCCCTCCTACCCCATCTGCCTTCATTAGGTTTAAACTAAGAATGACCCTGCCCTCAGTTTGTGGTCTTCTCATTCCTCTGTTTCTATTCTCTCTTAACTTAATATAAACCCAGTTCTTCAGTGTCTTTTTATTCCAGTGAGGTAACCTGGTTATTTTATACACACAAGTGCGCACATAACCACATGCATGTGTATGCATGCACACACTTTGAAATGAGTTCTTTTTTTCAACAAGGCAAATTAGAATCACATCAAATTTAAACTCAAGTATATTTCTATAAAAATTGAAAAATGAATATGTCATTCTGAGTTCCAGAAAATGCAGAAATGGTTGAAATATGGAAAAAAATCTGTAGCTCCCAAGAGGCTAAAATATTATGATAATAATTTTTGTAATTCAAATGAATACATAATTACTAGACATCAACAGGGAAGATTTACAATTTGCTAAACTAAGCCAAAAAAATTATTAACAATCAGTATAGGAAAATGTACCCTCTTATATCTGAGGTAAATTAATTTTGTAACTGAAATATCATTATGTTATATTTCCACTCTTATCACTTATTCAAACATATCCATTTTTCCTTCCTAATGTTTCATTGCTAAGATAATTGAACTTTTCAGTTTTTATCTCAAGCTTATATTACTTAAAAATCTCTGTGTGCATTATTACAACGAAAGGGCAAAGGTAGAGATAGGAGTTATTTAGCTCTCATGGTTTATGATTGCATTGAAGCTCACAATTGATTATACCTTCCTAACCTCTCTTTTCCTACTCATTACCCTCTTCATTTTATACCAGTATTTCCAGCTATCAGACTGTCTTTATTTAGGAGGCACAAAAGGAAAAACCAAGAAGAATTTGAAAAATAATATATTTTTGTTTTGATGTGTCAATTTAATGCAGGGTTGAAAATGCTGAACTGTCTAAGGTATACTAAATATTCATTAGGCAGTTTAGCTTTTACTAAGTTCTAAATGAAAATGACCCAGCAAAATCAAATTGAAATTTCATAGAGTACTTTTCAAGTATGGTTCTAAAACATGCATTAAACAAAATGCATTCATTTGAATGCAAGTCTCTCTCTTTCTCTAGAATACATACACACCCTAGGGTCTATTATGCTTTCAGTTCAATGCTTCCAAAATGTGTGTGGTGTGGATCAAATAAATAGTTCAACAGCTTTCGTAAGCAAACAATCTTATGGTCTGGTATATCTACAAACCTCTTGTGCTATTTCTTTATGCTTCCCCACTTACAAAGGTTAATGCAAATTTCATTTGAATTCAAGCAAAATATTCTGCATTATTTTCTACATAGACAAATCTGTTCAGAAAGAGCCCATCAGAATTTATCCATGTGAATCCAATAGCCCTTTATGGACTTGTAGACGCAGAGCAAGATGTGCTCACTCTTAGAAATCAGACTTGCCACTGGCCAGCCCTAGAATCACAATACTTAGAACAGGAAGGATTTTAGAAATCATGTAGCCCAGCCCTCCCTTTAGAAAAAAAAGGACTGTAGAATGTAGCGTATATTTAAGATAGGCTGTTTTGTCACTCCAAAATGTTCTTTCCCTTTGGTAATATTCCCTGCTTTGGGGCATGCTTTATTTCATATTGATATAAACACTCTAGCTTTCTCGTGCTTACAGGTTTCATGATATATCTTTTCCCATCTTTTTACTTTCAATCTATTGGTATCCATATGGTTAAAATGTACCAATTTTAGAGAACCTAAGTTGAATCCTACTCTTTGATCTAGTCTGACAATCTCTGCCTCTTAACTAGAGTTCGTCCTATAAACAATGTAATTATGTTATTTTTGTGCCATTTGTCCATTTCACTTTTTCCAAGTATTTTGTTCTTCCTTTCACCTTCTTCTGGTTTAAAAAAATAATTTTTTAAGTGGACGTTTTTATTTTAGGACAGTTTTAGACTTAGAAAAAAATTGTGAAGATAATTCAGAGAGATTGTAGGTATCTCACACCAATTTTTTTTTATTATGAGCATGTAACATTAGTATAGCACATTTATTATTAATGAACCAATACTGATATGTTATCAAATCCACACTTTATTCAGATTTCCTAGTATTTAGGAATAATGTCCCTTTTCTGCTCCCCGAATCCGTCTCGGATACCACATTACATTTAGACATCATGTCTCCATAAGCTCCTCATGACTGTGACAGTTTCTTAGACTTACACTTTTTGGCATGACTTTGGCAGATTAAAGGAATCAGGTATTCTGTAGAATGTTCCCCAATCGGGATTCATCTAATGCTTTATACATGGTTACACACGATTAGATGGGTTATATATATTTTGGAAGGAAGATGATAGGGGGAAGGTATTTTTTCATTACATGTATCAAAGGTACATAGTTTCAACATGACTTATCACTGTTGATGTTGACCTTGATAACCTGGCCGAAGCAATGTTTGTCAGTTTTCCCCACCATAAAGTTTCTCTCTACTTTTTTCACACTGTACTCTTCGGAAGAAAGTCAACATATGCAGCTCACTGTTAAGGAGGTAAGAGTTTATGCTCCATCTCCATGCAGGCAGGCAGTCTACACAAATGATTTGGATTTTTTCTTCCCTCCCACTTATTCAATCATTTATATGGTTATGAACTCACAGATAATTATTTTTTACCTCAGATTATAATTCAATACTTTATTATATTGCTCAAATTGTTCCAGTTTTGGCCATTAGGAGCTCTTCCAGATGACTCCTGTTTCCATTTGACATACCCCATCATTGTGGAAGGTTTTATTTTTATTTATTTCATTTTTTAAAAAAGATTTTATTATTTATTCATGAGAGACAGAGAGAGAAAGGCGGAGACACAAGCAGAGGGAGAAGCAGGCTCCATGCAGGGAGCCCGATGTGGAACTTGATCCCTGGACTCCAGGATCATGCCCTGGGCTGAAAGCAGGCGCTAAACCTCTGGGCCACCCACGGATCCCTTGTAGGGGGTTTTATTGTTTGCTTGTAGCATTCCTTTACTCTCTGGCAAAAGAAGATACTCCAGATTCATCTTATTTATTTCCTTTCCCTGACCTAATATCAGCCATTTTCCTAAGAAGCCCTATTTTTTTTTTTTTTTTTTTTTAAATCAGAGAGTGGTATTAGAAACCGAGATCTGGGTATTAGGTGTACTCAACTGCTACTGAGGTATCATTGCTTCTAGATCCTCTCAGCTGATACATCAAGGAAATATATGTGTATTCTAACCCAAGTATATAAACACATATTTATACTATTTCTACACACACACACACACACACACACACACACACACACACACACTAAACATGAGTTTGTATTGCTGTCCCCAGTTCTAATCAATTATTATGTAGATCACTATACCCTTTTCTTGCAATGCGTAACCTCCTACTCCAAGAGTGAGAAACTTGGCTCCCACCCTCTGCCATCCAGTTACTTAATTTTTGAGTTCCAGTATTTGTGTAGAGTAGTATCAAAAATTTTACACACACCTCCAAGGGAAACAACTTTATCAACTGGAATATAACACTTATTTACAGATTCTTTTGCCTTTTGTTTACAGACTCCATTTATTTCCAAAGTTATTTAGGTCAACAACTCTTTCCCATACTTCCGTCAGTGAAGCTGTTTTTAATATTTATAATAAAGATAAATTGTTTTGTTGCACTCTGCATTCCACACTGGGACTCCATAACGTTCTCAATTTTTTTTAAATATTTAATTAATTTTTTTTATTTTAGAGAGAGAGAGAGGACAGGAGGGAAGGAAACGGAGAGGAAATTTGAAGGCAACTCCGTGCTGAGTGCAGAGCCCCGCATGGGGCTCAATCCCACAACTGTAGGATCACGATCTGAGCTGAAACCAAGAATCCAGTACTCAACTGACTGAGTCACCCAGGCACCCCCTAAAAGATTTTTTTTAATTTGCATATCTTAAAATTTATTTTCTGTGCTATGAAGTTCTACAGGGTTTTTTTTTTCTTCTCCTTAAATTGAAATATAATTAACATACAGTATTATATTAGTTTCAGGTGTACAATATAATGATTCAGCAATTCTTTATATTACTCAGTGCTCATCAAGATAAATGTACTTTTGATCCCCTTTATCTATTTCACCCCTCCGTGTTGGTTCTGGCAACCACCAGGTGTCTGTATTTAAGAGTCGGGTTTTTGTTTGTTTTGTTTTTAAAATTCTACATATGAGTGAAACCATATGGTATTTGTCTTTCTTTGGCTGATTTATTTCACTTAGCATAATACCCTCTAGGTCCATCCATGTTGTTGCAAATGTCAAGATCTCATTCTTTATCATGGGAGAGTAATATTCCATTGTATATATTTACCACTTCTTTTTTATTCATTCATCTATAGAAGGACACTTGGGTTGCTTCCATATCTTAGCTATTGTAAATAATTCTTCAATTAACATAGGGGTGCATATGTCTTTTTGAATTAGTGTTTTCATTTTCTTTAGATAAATACCCAGTAGTAGAATTACTGGATCATGTGGTGTTTCTATTTTTAATTTTTTGAGCAATCGCCATACTGTTTACTGTAGTGGCTGCACCAATTTACATTTCCCACCAACAGTGCACAAGGGATCTCTTCTCTACATCGTCACCAACATTGTGATTTCTTATCTTTTTGATTCTAGACTTTCTGACAGTTGTAAGGGGACATCTCATTGTGGCTTTGACTTGCATTTCCCTGATGATTTGTGATGTTGAGCATCTTTTCATGTGTCTGTTGGCCATTTGTATGTCTTCTTTGGAAAAATGTCTTTTCAGTTCCTCTGTCCATCTTTTAATTAGACTGTTTGGGGGTTTTTTTGGTGTTGAGTTGTATGAGTTCCTTATATATTTTGGATATTAATTCCTTATCATTTATATCATTTGCAAATATCTTCTCCCATTCAGTAGGTTGCATTTTGTTTTGTTAATGGTTTCCTTGGCTGTGCAAAAGCTATTTTATTTTGATATAGTCAAGTTCTACAGGTTTGACAAAAGCACATTGTCATGGTTTTACCATTATAATATCATACAGAATAGTTGCACTGCACTATCATTGCCCTGCACTTCACCTATTCCATCCCCCAAACTCTTAGCAAACACTGATCTTTTAAATATCATCCTAGTTTTCCCTTTTCCAGGATGCATTTAATTAGAATAACAGTGCCTACCATTTTCAGATTGGCTTCTTTTATGGAGCAATGTGCATTTAAAATTCATCCATGTCTTCTCATGGCTTGATGACTCATTTCTTTTCATCATAGAATAATAATCCATATATGGATATACCACAGTTTGTATATCATTTCACCTATCAAAGGACATCTGGTTTGCTTCTAGTTTTGACAATTATTAATAAAGCTGTTACAATCACTTACAAGCAGGTTTTTGTGTAGACATGTTTTCAGATCAGTTTGGTAAATAAATAGAAGTACAATTACTAAACTGTATGGTAAGATTATGTTTAGCTTTGTAAGGAACTGTCAAGCAATCTTCCAAAGAATCTATATTATTTTGGTTTCCTACCAAGAAAGAATGAGAGTTCCTGTTGCTCATCCTCAACAGCAGTTGATATTGTCAGGTTTGGGTTATTTTGTTTATTTGTTTTGCTCTTTTAATAAATGTGTAGGAATATCTCCCTGCAGTTTTAATCTGTAATTCTTGAATGATAAATAATGTTGAGCATATTTTCTTTGCTTATTTGCTGTCTATATATCTCCTTTGGTTGAAGTTCTGCTTAGATCCTTTGCCCATTTTTAAATTGGGTCATTTTCTTTTTGTTGAGTTTAAGAGCTCTTTGTGTGTTTTGGATACAAGTTCTTTATCATATAGATGTTTTAAAATATTTTCCCTCAGATTATGGCTTATTTTTAATTTTTTTGACAGTGTTTATGCAGTGCAGTTTTTCATTTTAATAAATCTCAGCATATCCATGTTTTCTCTTGTGATTCATGCTATTGGCATTTTACCTAAACCTCATCACCAAACCCAAGGTCACATAGACTTTCTTTTACATGTTCTTTAAGAAGTTTTATAGTTTTGTATTTCACATTTAGGCCCATAATCCATTCAGGTTTATTCTTGTGAAGGCTGTAAAAAAATCTGTGCTAGATTCACAGTTTTGCATATGGACATGCATTGTTTCAGCACCATTTGTTGAGACCATTCTTTCTCCACTGAGTTGCAGTGATAGGTAGAATAATGCCCCACCCCCACCGAAGATGCTCATGTCTAATTACCCAGAAATTGTTAGGCCCCATGGCAAGGGGGAATTAAAGTTACAGATGGAATCAAGATTGCTATCCAGATTATTTTGAGATGGGAAGATTATCTAAGATTATAGAGGCGGACCCACAATAATCACAAGGGTCCTCAAGTGTGAAAACAGGAGGTGAAGGAATCAGAGTCAGAGAAGGAGATGTGTTGATAGAAACAGCATCAGACTGGCACAATATGAGAAAGACTTGGTTGGCCTTGAAGATGGAATTGATCCATGAGCCAAAGAATGTAGTGCCTCTGGAAGCTGAAACAGGTAAGGAACTGGGTTCTTCCCTATAACTCCTGAAAGAACTGTCTTGCAGGCAACTTGATCTTAGTTTAGTGAGATCCATGTGAAACATCTCACCTCCAGAATCATAACATAATAAATTTATGCCATGTAAGCCATGAAATTTATGGTATTTTGTTACAATAGCAACAGTAAACCAATACATATAATTGTCTTTGCTCTTTTGTCAAAGATCAGCACCTATATTTCTATGGGTCTATTTCTGGACTCTGGTCTTTTCAGTTGATCTGTGTGCCTTTTATTTCAACAATACCATGGCTGTCTTCATTACTGTAGCTTGTTAGTAAGTATTGAAATTGAATTGTGTTCTTCTTGTTCTCTGTTGGCTATTTTAGATCTTTTGCCTCTCCACATAAACTTCAAAATAAATTTGTTATTATCTATGAAATAGCTTGCTGGGATTTTGATTTGAAGTGTGTTGAAAATCAAGTTGGGAAGACAACAATACTGAATCTTCCAAACCATGAACACAGAATATCTATTTATTTAGATCTTCTATAGTTTCTTTCATTAGAGTTTTGTAACTTTCCATAGGTAGATCCTTTGCATATTTTGTTAGATTTATGCCTAAGCATTTTCTTTTGGGGTGCTATTGTAAATGGTTTTCGTAAACATTTCAAATTCCAATTGTTCATTGCTAGTATATAGGAAAGCATTGACTTTTGTATATTAATCTATACCCTGCAACATTTGTATACTTACTTATGGGGTCCATAAGTCTGTTGTTTTGTTGGTTTTTGTCTTTTTTTGGCAAATTTGTGGGATTTTCTATGCATATAATCATTCTGCAAATAAAGTCATTTTATTTCTTCCTTTCCAATTTGTATACTTTTATTTCCTTTTCTTCATGTAATTAAACCAGCTAGGTCCCCATTAAAATGTTAAATAAGAGTGATGAGAGAGGGGATGCCCTTGACCTATTCCCAATATTACGGTTAAAGCATCTAGTTTATCACCAGTAAATAGAATATTAGTTGTCATGTTTTTTTTATAGATGTTCTTTATCAAGTTTAGAAAATTCTCCTTTATTTCTAGTTTACTGAGTGATATTATTATGCTAGGTATTGGATTTCTTAAATGCTTTTTCTGATTCAATTGATATTACCATGTGTTTTTTGTTTTGTTTTGTTTTTGGTCTTTAGGCTGTTGATGTGGTGAAGTACTTTGATTAATTTCCACATTTTGAATCTGGAACAAATCCCACTTGGTCATGGTGTATGATTCCTTTCTATACATAGTTGAAATGGATTTGCTAACATTTTATTGATGATTTTTGTATGTTCATGAGAGATATTGGTTCATAGCTTCCCTTTCTTGTACTGTCATTGTTTGGCTTTGAAATTAGATTAATTCTGGCCTCGGAGTTTAGGAGTGTTTTCTAAGCTAAGAGTTTTCTAAAGTGAGCTTAGAAGTGTTTTATGTGCTTCTGTTTCTGGAAGAGATTGTGGAGAATTGGTACAATTTCATCTTTAAATATTTAATAGGATTCACCAATGCAACCATCTGGACCGCGTTCATTTTTGGTTTGGGTTTTGTTTTATTTGTTTGCTTCTCTCTCTCTCTCTCTCTCTCTTTTTTTTTTTTTTTTTTTGGAGGGGGAGGTTATGAACTAATGATTCAAGTTTTTTGAATAGGTATAGGCCCATTCAGATGATTTATTTTTGTGTGTGTATTAATTTTGGTAGTTTGTGTCTTTGAAGGAATTGGTCTATTTCATTTAAGTCATCAAATTTGTGGAGATAGAGTTGTTTGTAATGTTCCTTTATTATCCTTTTAATGCCCAAAGGATCAGTATGATGACCCCTCTTTCATTGATATTGATAATTTGTGTCTTCTTTTTTTTCCTCATTAGGCTGGCTTATTGATCTTTTCAAAGCACCAGCTTTTGGTTTCTATTGTTTTACTCTTTTTAATCTCATTGATTTCATTCTAATTTTTTACTATTTCTTCTGCTTGCTTTAGGCTTAAATTGCTATTTTTTTCTAAAGTAGTAGATGGAGGACTTTTTTTTAAACCAGCATCAACATTCAAAATTTTTTTCGAAGCATTCAGTATATTTATATTAGTTTCAATTGCTTATATATGTAGACTTATTTATATGATCTTATAGATAAGCAATATCTATATAGATAATGTCTCTTCTTTTTTGGTTTTCTTTAGACAGATTTTTTTTCTCATTTTATTTCCCCTTTACTAGTTTGGATTTTCATTTTCTATTTCCATTTTGTAGTTCTTACTTTAGAAAGTTAAATTTACATACATTTACATATATTTAATTTATATACATAAAGTTTCATTGTCTAAAATTAGTCAATATTTCTATCCTCCTCCTACAATTCAAGGACTTAGAGTGCTTGATTCTAGTCACCCCTCCATAGTAAATGCTATTATTTTGGGGAATTTTAACTCTACCTTGTTTTTGTTTCTTTTTTTTTTTTTTTACATTGTTGTTATTTTGTTTTATACAGTTGATTTTGATTTTTTATTTACTCTCATATTTATTATTTTTATTGCTTTTTTAAATCTGAGATCACTTTTTTTTCATCTAAGGGTATATCCTTAGAATATTGGTGAAGATGAACTGGTGGTAAAAATCTACCAAGGTTTTGTCTTGTTCTGTTTTTTTTTTTTTTTTTTTTCTGGGAAATGTCTTCATTTTACGTCATTCTTGAATGCTATTTTGCTGGCTATGGGAATGTAGGTTGGCAACTGTTTTTATTTAACTCTATTAAAGATATTTTCCTGGGGCACTTGGGTGGCTCAGTTAGTTTAGCATCTGCCTTTGGCTTGGGTCATGATCCCAGGTTCCCTGCTCAGTGGACAGCCTACTTCTCTCTCTCCCTCCTCTGGCCCCTCCCCCTGCTTGTACTTGCACAGGCAGGCTCTCTTTCTTTCCCTGTGTTAAATAAATGAATAAACTCTTAAAAAAAAAAGAAAGATGCCTTCTCTCTTCCATTTTTGCTGTTAAAGAGTCAGATGTCAGTCTAACCAAAGGTCAACAATCTATGTATAGCCTGTCTGCCAAATCTGAATCACCACCTGGTTTTTTGTAAATAAAGTTTTATTAAAACATATCCATTCTTATTCATTTACAAAGTTTGTAGCTGCTTTTACTATAATGACAGAACTGAGTATTTGCAACATAGACCGTACAGCCCTCAAACCCTAAAGTAATTACCATCTGTTCCTTTACAGAAAGAGTTCATTGATCCCCAGTATATTATTGCATCTGTTAATACAAAGAGTCTTTTAAGATGATATCTTTGCAGTTTACTGCTGTACAATTTCAATATGATTTGTCTAGATCTGGACTCTTTTATGTTTGCAATATTTGGGGATTCTTGAGAGTATGTATGCATTATTGTTACTGATTCTGGAAAATTTTCAAAATGTTTTTAATTTATATTTTGCTTTTTATTTTTTCTACACATAGGTTTTATTTATTTATTTTTTATAGTTAGCATACCATGTTATAGTGGCTTCAGGTATACAATATAGTACAATTGTATAATATAGTACAATTCAATAATTCCTTATAGCACCCAGTGATTATCATGAGAAAATTTTCAAATCTTGCCCTACTACCTTCTCCCTCTTTTCTCCTCTTTAAAGGAGAAATTGTCTCACTCTTTGCTCCATATCTCTACTATTACTTTTGTATATTTTTCCATCTCTTTGTCTCTCAATCTACATCCAAGTAGTTTCTCAGATCACTTTCCAGTTCACCTATTATTCCTCTAATTTTCTACTGGGAGGTTTATGTGATCCACAGAATTTTTAATTTAATTATTATAAAATTCATTTCTAGAGGTTCTATATTTTTTTTTTGCCAAAAATGCTTGTTCCCTTCTTGTATCTTATTTTTTTCCTGCTCATTTTTCTTGTATTTCTGAAACATATTAAATATGGTTCTTTTGTAAACTATATTTGATAATTCATACCCCTTTGTCCTTTACAGTCTTTTTCTGCTGTTTGTTATCTTATGTAGAACATTATCTATCAGAATTCTTTAAAAAGTGTGATAGAGGTAAGGTCCTCCAAAAAGCATCTGCATTTGCTTCTGTCACATTTTGGAGGGACACAACCAGGCCAGAACTACTTGAAACCACAGTATTATTGATTTAAGGATTTTTCAGAGAATCTAGTCAATGTAAATTGAAGTATAAACCCTGAGGGTATGCATTTGTTTCACAATTTTCAAGAGGGATTTTTTTTTGTTTTGTTTTGTTTTTTTTTTTTTTTTACTTTTACATTAAGCACCATAGTTTAAGGTAGGAAAATTTCCTGGAATTCTGTGTGGTGTTGGGTATTGGATGGAGCATTTAAGAAAGGATAATTTGGATTTGTTTCTAACTTACCCCTATCCTCTTATATAAGAACACTTCTGGGATCCTGACTTCACTGAGTTTTTTATTTGCCTTGTAGTTATCCTATCAATGCATTTAAGGAGGTAGATAAAAATTTTCAACATTCATAGTTGTTTTCAGCAGAAGGGTAAGTTACAGTACCTAGTCTGCAATAATGATAGAAAAGGAAATCCATGTCCCCTTATTTAAACATAGGCATTTTCAAGTCAAAAGAAGGTAAGTGATGACTGAGGTCACATAGTTCTGCCCAATGAAGAATTTATTATTTTATTATTATTTTATTTAAGAATTATTTTTTAAAGAATATTCTTTAAAAGAAAAATATTTTTAAGAAAAAATCTTTTAAAAGAATATAGGATTCAGAAAATAAAAATTACTGGAATAGAGGTAAATATCCATCAATATTCCATAGGGTAGACCAGTTATTAAATAGATAGTCAAATAAGTACATTTCAAGTCATAGAAAATTGTCATTTGATTAAAGATTTTAATCAGATTTGAGGTCACTTCCACTTCAAATCAGTGTGCCTCAGACAAATGTCTTTGTTTCATTTAAAATTTTCCCAACTGCCCTACTTCCTAAATACCAAGGGAATCACCAGCTGCTATCCTGGTACTTAAGCCCAAATCTCTGGCATTATCTTTACTTTCAAATCTTTCTTCTTTCACATATACTCATTTATCAACTTCCTTTGCTCTGTCAGTCCCTTGTTAGGGCCTGGCTAGTTCCTGATTAGAATATTGTCAGTTTCATTCTGGCTTTCTAGTATCCCACATCTACCTATAAGTTTTCCAACCTTATTTGAGATACATACATAAATGACACACTCACCACACACACAACTGGTCTATGTGTTTTATTGGGGCATCTTTTTATATAAATAGGAGGTCTAGATAGTGGGTGCTCTAGAAGAAGAATGTTCTGAAATTGGTATAATTAAAGGGGTTTTAGCTTTAGATGTGATATTTTGATTTTTTACAAAGAAATGTACCTTACACTACTTGGTACTATCAATAAGAATACACAGAAAATGCTTGTGCTTACAATCACAACAGTGTCTCTGCACTTCAGCCTTTTGTAGTGACTCTTCTCCATCCTACATATTTTAAGTTTGTCACTCCTTTCCTGTTTAACATATTTAGCCCTTGAATTTTGTGGCCTAGTTCATACATAGATCAGGACATTCCCTCTGATTTTTTTTTTAATGCCATATATTCTCTGACTTTAAGCAGAGAAAAATGCATATAAGGTACATTCTCTCTATTCACATGCCAGGGTGGGAGATTGAAATCAATTCTTTAACATAGGCTTCCCATTATTTTCCTTTCAGAAATAATTTTCTAAACGTTATCTTGAAAGTTTCTACATACCTTACCTTCCTGTTCTCCATACTTTGTTAATGTTTTCCACACTGCATCTCCTCTTCTACTTGATCTAGAATCCTAGGATTTCCAATGCTCAATCTTCGCATTATGGCCTCTAACCTTGATGACACAGGTGGTTGTCTCTGTTCAACTGTATCCACTTTCAAACAACCACCAATAATGAATTATCCAGAATGAAGTTCAGAAAGACATGGAAACAGAAAATATCAAAATCAGGTTAGGAGATAGAGTGAGAAAGTTTAACATATAGAGTTGCAAAAGAAGATAACAGAGACAATTGGGAAGACAAAACATTGGAAAAGATGAGGAATGTGAAAGACATGGATCCTCATACTCAAGAAACAAAGCAAACACCCAGAAAAGGTTTAATTAAAAAAAAAATACATTTAGGGCAGCCTGGGTGGCTCAGTGGTTTAGTGCTGCCTTTGGCCCAGGGCATGATCCTGAAGACCCAGGATCGAGTCCCACGTCAGGCTCCCTGCATGGAGCCTGCTTCTCCCTCTGCCTGTGTCTCTGCCTCTCTTTCTCTCTGTGTCTCTCATGGATAAATAAAATAAAATCTTTAAAAAAATACATTTAGATGTATTACAGTGAAGCTGAAGAAAACCTCAGTCAGAAAGTTTAAATGTAGCCAGAGAGGAAGGACAGGCTACCTAATGAAAGACAATCAAATAGTCAGATACCTGATTTTTTTAATAAGACAGTGGAGTATCTTCAAAGGCCTGAGAGAAAATAACTGTCAACCTTGACTTACATAGTCAGTAGAACTTTTTCAAAAACAAAGACAAAATAAAGGGAAGCAAAAACCTGAGAATTCCGTAAACAGACTTTCAGTGAACTACTCTCTGAAACTTACTTCAGAAAGAAGGAAAACAATGCCAGGAAGATGGTCTGTCATTCAGAAAGAATCATTAGCAACAAAAATTATTAATATACAGATAAAGTTGAACAAACTCTAATTATATAGAACAATAATAATATTGTATTAGTTTTCTATTTCCACCATAGGAAACTTCCACAGATCTAATGGTTTTAAAAAACACACCCTAATTATCTCAGGGTTCTGTGAGTTAGAAGTCTGATGCCGTCTTACTGGGCTAAAACCTGGTGTCAGCAGGCCTGAATTCCTTTCCAGAGGCTCTAAGGGGAGAATTTGTTTCCTTGCCATGCCCATCTTTGCTTTTTAAATTTTTTAAAAAGATTTTATTTATTCATGAGAGAGACAGAGAGAGAGGCAGAGACACAGGCATAGGAAGAAGCAGTCTCCATGCAGGGAGCCCAACGTGGGACTCGATCCCGGGACTCCAGGATCATGCCCTGGGCTGAAGGCTGTGCTAAACCACTGAGCCACCCAGGGATCCCCAACCATGTCCATCTTTAGAGGGCACCCATGTTCCTTGGCTTTTGTCCCTCTTCATTTTCAAAGCGTTTTTCTGAGCATACTCTATCCATAGACAAACTCCTTCTGACTACAGCCAGGAAAAGGGTTCTTTGCTTTTAAGGATCTCTGTGATTAGATTGAACTCAGGATAATCTCCAGGTAATCTCCCCATTTTAAAATTCTTAGCCCTAATAACATCTACAAAGTCCATTTTATCATATAGGTTAACATATTTGTAGATTTTTGGAATTAGGACGTTGACCTTTGAGAAAGGGGGTATTCTTCTGCCTATCACAAATAGTATCTAATATTTGGAGTTAATGCTTTTCTGGATAGAATTAGAAAACCATATTGAAAAATACCAAGTACTAAACTAATGAATAAGACGCCTAAATATTCTGAGGAACTAGGTTCTCCTTTAGTTTATCTACTGCTTCAAAGAAATTCCAGTAAAAATCTCATAAAGTTTTTCCATAAATTTATGAGGCTGATTCTGAGCTATATATGGAACAGTTAAGGTCCAAGAAAAGCATAGAAATTCTCCACAAAGTAGAATAAAGTGAGAATTCTTGTCTTACCACATCATGAGATTTATCCTAATGCTATAGAGATTAAAGCCATGCAGTACTAATGCAGGAATAAAATTGAACCCCTCAGGCACATTTCCACACATATTTGGAAATTTGACATATGACAGATGTGGCAATGCAGGTGAATGAGGAAATGGTGGACTTACTCTATTACATAAAGCTTGGACTATTGTTTATTCAAATGAAGGCGATGAATTGGACCCTTCCTTCTTACCACACAAAAAAATGAATTCCCGGTTTTTATTAGTTGGATATGCTATTTTCCTTAACTTTCCAGATTATAATGGATTAACCCTAAAGAGGTTTACTTATTTACTTATTTGTGCCACATTCCAATGCCTGTTTAGAGGAGAGATGTGTTGATGCCCTGATGCTCATTATCATTCACAGACCCAGCATCTTTCTAATTAGTGGCTCTGTCCTCTCTTTGGTTTAGTTCTCTGCTTCTTCTGTATCTGTGGGCGGAGAGGGAATGAAAGTGAGCACTGAGAATTATACAGGAAATTTTTAGGGCCCAAGATATATTCCCCATGGCTCCACCAAACTATAAGGCTGGCTGGAAATGTAGTCTTTTTTAATGTCAAATAGAAAAATGAAATGTGTCTCTATTACATAAGGGAATTAAATAACTCAATGTGAAAGGCAATGCTAAAACTTATTGAAATAAATAGAATTTTTTAAGAGCTCAAAGTAGGTAATATTATCTTAAATAAGACAGAGAAGCACAAGCCATAAAGGAAAGATTGATACATTTTAAGCATATTAAAATTAAGAACTTTTGTTACTTAGCATAAAGAAATCTAAATGATTAGCCACAAAATGGAAAAAGTATTTGCAGAGACAGGGTTTAGTTTCCAGAATATATAAACAAGTACTAAAAACTCTTTAAAATAGGAAAGGAAAAAAATCCAGTAGTAGAAAAACAACAACAAATATGATTTTAAGATGAAAAACAAATAAACATATGAAAAATATTCAATCCTTTTATTTATCAGGAAAATGCAAACTAAAGCTCAATGTGGTTTAATTTCACACCCACCATATTGGCAAAAATTTAAAAGCCTGACAATGCTAACAACTGGCAATGATGTAGAGAAAAGGGAACTTTTTATTTTATTTTTAAATTTTTATTTTTTAAAGGGAACTTTTTAAATGATACTGATGGGTATATATATTGGTGCAACTGCTTTGGGAAATATATAGAATTACTTTGTAGAGGATAACCAAATCCGGCAATAATATTCACAGGCAAAAGAAAATCACTCACATGTTGATCAGGATATGTTCAACCATGTTCAAAATAAAATTAGTTACTGTACCAGAATGGTAAATAATGCACAGGTCTATGGAGAGGTGAATGGATAAGGTGGGGTACAGCCATAGAACCTACAACAGTGAAAATGAATTAACCATAACTATACACACACACACGTACACAGCATGGATTCATTTCACAAACATAAGGTTGAGTTGCAAAAAAGAAATCATGTGCAATTTGATTTTATGCAATTTGATTTTATGCAATTTGATTCTATGCAATTTGATTTTACTTATATGAAGTACACAAACAAAACTAAGTATATTGTTTTAGGATATATGAGGCCAAACTCTGAGGAGGGCTAAGACATGAGACAAACAAAATGCAGATCTGTTAGCTACCTCTGGGCATAATGGAAATCAGGATGATGTATCAAGAAGGGAAAAGAGGAGACTATCGTATGTGCTTTTAAGAAATGTTCATGTATATCCTTTTATAACTCTACCACTTGTTCCAGCATTGGTTTTGGATGCTGTATGCAACCAGTCAGTGTTCTATTAGACAGTGTTCAGTTTGCTTGGAGGTAGCTGGGTAATCAAAAATGTCTACTCTCTGATTCAGTGTGAACCATAAGAACTTTATGACCAAGAGTCTGAAAAAACTTTCTGTTAATGCTGTCTAGCATTTGTTTGATATCATTACTTTTCACATTTTGAGCCTGAAAAAGAGCTCTGGATTGATGCAATGGCAACATAAACTTGCCACTTAAATTTATTCAATAATCCTACATCACCATGGGTCAAACCTGTGACTACTCTATATGCACTTTGTTTACTCTTTATACAAATAAATATACTAGAGACTTAAAAAAAAAGTTCTGTGTCTTAAACTGGGTGGTGATAACATGAGTGTTCATATTTTTTATTTTTCTTTGAAGTTTCTTGATTGTATTCATTTGTATAAAATAATTTATAATAAAAGATGAATAAGGAAGAACTTATTCAGTTCTTTATTGATTCTGAATATTGATTCAGAAAATCAATATTTTCTGGTAAACTGAATATTAAAAAAAAAAAAAAGCATAGCACACTGCCTAGCATACAATACATGTGAACCAAGTGTTAGGGATTTATTTTTGTTGCTGTTGCATCTTCTTTAAGTCTTCATTTTTGCCTCTGACTCATCTTCTTTCCTTTGGCTGTGTTCTCCCTCATTCCTGCCACCACTTAGTATTTTATTCTCCTACTCTTCTGATGGGAACCAGTAACATCTAAGGACCAGGAATCCTGAGAAGAAGGAATTTGGATTGCAGGGAAGTTTCATCAAGTATGTTCCATAGGAAGACATAGGACTACAAAGCAGGCTGTAAGTCTATGGTCTGAAAGTAATTGGCTTTGCACTGTAATAAACTGACTGCAAGACGCAAAGTAAGCTTGATGGGAACTGTTTAGTGAAAGTATGGGATTGTAAGGATAGAAACAAATAAAAGAACAGAGCCAAATAAGATTACAGATTATATATAATTGTTTGTATTGAAATAAATTTGTGTTATGGTTATGTTAATAAAGCAGTATATAGAAATCTATGCATTCTATAATTGGGATCTCTCTGAATGTGAGAAAGATAATAAGGAAGTAATTTGGTACAATAAACTAACACTATGCAAAATTTGTTTCCTCAAAAGTCTTTGTTGAGTTTGAGACAATGGAATTTCCTTAACAGTAGACACAGATTTTCACTGAGCACTCAGGGTAAAGACAACATACCAAACTCAGGATTCTGAGTTACAAAGGCTTACTACTTGCTAGTTCATTTAGTCTGGGATGGGAATGGTATAATAGCTCTTAAAGATAGACTACCACTAAGTAATAGGGTGTGCCAGTCTGAGAAGCAATGTCATTTGGAGATTATATATTTATATACACATATATGTACACATAATTACACACATATATGTGCATATGTATGTACATACTTTAAACAAATATTTTATTTATTCATGAGAGACACAGAGAGATAGAGAGGCAGAGACATAGGCAGAGGGAGAAGCAGGCTCCATGCAGGGAGCCCGACGTGGGACTCGATCCCAGGACTCCAGGATCGCGCCCTGAGCCAAAGGCAGGCACCCAACCGCTGAGCCACCCAGGCATCCCCATAATTTTTAAAGGAATTTGACTTTACACAATTGTGGAAGCTAATTGGGTAGTATTTAAGGCTTTTGCCTTTGCAACTGCTGCTGAAATTTAAAGTCTGCTGGGAAGGCAGAGTCAGGAAGAGAGGATGTGAAGTAGAAGAGTACAAGAATAAGCTGGAACCCACAAGCACAAGCCGGCAGTTCCTGTTCCTCTGATATTGATGATATGAGTGTCTGTAGGAGAAGCTGGCATTTTTCATCACCTGGCTCAAGAGTTGGAGAAGCTAAAGGAGAATCCAAGAGAAGGTAGAGCAGTTGCAGGCCTGGCTACTGCTCCATGCCATTGTAAGCCTGGAGACTAACAACATATGTGAACCTCTACAACAATGGCTGTGGCTTGGCTTTTGCCTCCAAATCTTGCCCAAGAACTTGTAGCCATTCCAACTGACAACACGATGGGAAAGGAACTCTGGGAAATGTAGTTCATTTCAGCTAAGTTGACATACTACAAAGCCACCACAGTCTACCACTTGTCACCTTGGTGCTCAAACTATGCTTAATTTTTCAAATAAAAACAATAACAAGGTTATGCCTAACATGATACACCTATTCTGCATATACATGGCTACTCTTTCCCCAGAAGGTAATACAAAATTTCTGTTTTTGTCTATGGAAAATGTTCATTCTTTTTCTAATCTAGTCTATGGTGTATAGGCTAAATTGATCTCTCAACCTGATTTTTTTCTACCGCCTGTGAGCTAAGAACTTTTAAAAAATGTTTTATAATAATCTTATAGCATTTAAATAACATACAGAAAATATAAAATAACATCATTTATATATTTTATATTTTTAAATAAATAGTTGTTTAAAAAATGATACAGAAGAGACTGTATATGGCCTACAAAGCCCAGAAAAGTCTAAATTATTTACAATCTGGTCCTTTGCTAAAAAAAAAATGTAGCTATTCTAGTTCATTTGTACTCATCTTTTACTATGCTGTAACTTAAATATTGAGATATCAAGTTAACTACCATTAACACACCTTATATAGATGGTAAGGGAATAAAAGAGGGAAAGTAAAAAATATTTGGTCAATATACATATAAACATTTGTCACATACTTTTATATGTATCATATCAAAATATGCAAGAAACACTCATAATTGTTATGATTCTGATTTCTGCAACTGGTCACCTGATTGTAGCTAGTGTTTATAGCCATCTTCTTTCTCAATCTAGTCCATAATCCTTTGCTCTCAGCACACAGTCAGCTGAACATGGTTCCCTATCTGGTGGAATGAAGCCAAACCTTTATTCCTGAAGGATGTTGTCTCTTAAGAGTCCTGCCTGAATTGGATTGTGATATTGTTCCATTTATTCTAATCATAGGACATAAGGATTTGTGCAGATCTGTGTTCCAGAAATATTCTTCCCTATTTCCAGTGTGTAGTGACATCCCTATTTCCACCGATAGGATCTATGACCCCAGCCTGTCACCTTTGCCTGTTGATTCACAAGCATGCAAACTCAAAGTGGCTAAGCAGCAGCCCCAACTTCCCATTCAATGAAGTCATCATAGGTCCCCAGCTGAAACTATCCTCTCTCTGAAAATACGACTTCTAGAGCAGCAAAACCTGAACCTGTAGAAACAGGAAGCACAACTTGCTACAGGATCACCAGGGGTAGGAGTGAGAGGAGACACTCTCATTTTCATCTCTTGATTCCTAGACCTGTGAATTCTCTCTAGGAGACACATAGGACCATATCTTGGATGCTTAACCACATCCTAGAGAATATTCCTTCAAATCCACAAGGTCTTACCACCCAACGACACCATAACTGAGTTTCAACATGCTATTCCACCATTCTATCAAATCAGGTGCTCAACCAGTGAATTCCATCAGCATGGCTTCATTCCTACATTTAATTTGCTGTGAAATCACTTCTTTGGTCAGAGGAGACACTATGTGGAATCCCATGATTGTAAGTAAGGCATTCTGGTAGTTTTGCCTAAAGATGTGCAGGTGGGGGAGGTAAGTCCACATCCCGAGTAACTGTCTGTTCTGCCCTTCTGAATAAGTGTTGCCGCTTCCATTATGGAAGCAATTTAAAATGATCAACTGTATGCCACGTAGCTGACTACCTGAACCCCAGGAAGTGCCACATCAGCGTTTCTTGTTGGTATTTGCTATTGGTTGACCAGGTACTGAGGAATACTTGTAGTCAAATTGGACTTGATGAATGAAAGGCCTTGCTGAGCTCACATAAAACCTTCATCCTTGCTGCTTTGTTCACAAATCCATTGAACAATGGCAGATGGCTGGAGAAGGAGGCTATTTGACATCCATATTTTGTGGGCATCTTATCTACCTGATTATTAAATCCCTCTCTGCTGAAGTCACCTTTTGATGAGCGTCCACACGGGATGTAAATATCTTCACACTCTATGCCCATTTGGAGAAGTCGATTCACATTATCTCTTTCCCAGACCACCTCCTCCTCACCAATTTTCTAATCATGTTCCATCCAAGTCCCTGGCCATCCAGCCAAACCATTAGCCACAGCCCATGAGTCAATGTATATCCATACCCCTGGCCATCTCTTTCCAGGCAAAATGTACAATAAGGTATAATTCTCTCCCCCTTAAAGGATTTCCCTTTACCACTCTGCTTGAGGGCCATCCCAGAGTGAGGCGAGCGTGCTAAAGCCATTCATTTCTGTGTACTATCTGCATATCATGCAGAATTTGTGGGATGTAAATCAGCCTGAGTTTTTTTCTTCCTTAGTCAACTGGTTATGTAAGACTTTATGAGGTCATAGGTATGGGTTGAGAATGAAAGAGAGCCCAAGAGAGAAGCAACAGTCTTTTGTAAATTAATCTTGGAAGTGGCACACTATCACTTCCAGAGAAGTCTATCAGTCACACAAACCTGGATTAATATGGGAGAGGACCACTCCAGAGTGTGGAGACTGGCAGGCAGGGATCATTGAGGGCCATCTTGGAGGCTGGCTGCCGAACAAGAAGAAAGCAAATTTAGGGAATGTGGCCTAGAGTTGTTTATTGGAATATGAGATGTGAGAGATCTCCAAACTGCAGCTGAGTAAGTTTTAAAATGCAGAGACTATGGGAACAGTTTGGAGTTAAGTCATTTGGAGTGAATGATTTTTCAAAAAAATTTGGATTCAGGTGCTGAATACTGATTCAGGTGTACTCCATACTGATTTTTTTTTCCATACTGATTTCTTAATATGAAGTGTATGTTCTTATCCCCTTTGAGAGTTTGGACTCACGGTTGAGGTCCATCTTCATATCCCTTAACAGATTGCCAGCAGCTGATAATGAGCTTCTTCAAGAGGCAATTCCTAATTTAGTTGGAAGGAAATATTCTAACACTGTTGGTTTACTTTAAACTACTCACATTTCAAACCACACTCACTGGCAAACTTAATCTTAAAAGAGCTTAATGATACATACTTCCATATTTAAGTAAATTAATTTTGTTTTGAAATAGTCCTTGCATTTTTTGAAATAGCTAGAAACACCCTATATCAAATTCAGTTTTGGAAATTAATGCACAAGATCAGAGTTTAGATCTATTGTTTATTCAACCATCCATTCAGCACCCATCCATCCGTCCTTTAAGTAGTACTAATGCTTGAGCCGATACTAATGTTTCCTGCAGTTCCTCTAGTGATTTCACACAATTCTGCTAAGGACTGGACTAGAATGGTAGTCCTGGATTAAAAATAAGGAGAGAGATGGTAAAGATATTTTAAAAAATAAAAGGAAAAGATTTAGCAGATAAAGAAGATAGAGATGATGACAGATAAAGGGACTCACAGGTATTAAGAAAAGGAGAGTAGTCTAGGCAAGGACAGAACTAAGGCAAAAGAAAGGGGAAGAGAGGACAAGATGGCATCCTGGATGGGATGTGGGAAGTCTGAGATAATGAGAGGTCACCTGCATTGAAATTAAAATGTAGAAATGAACCCTATGTGAAAGATTGGAATCACAAAGCTATCTTTTAATTTGATTTTTTTTCTGCAAATATTTGCCATGCATCTGTGTCAATAAACATAAAAGTATGAAGCTAAAAATAGAATAAAGGAAGAAAAAACATTTGTCAGGCATTCTAACACAAGACAGGCAACTTGTGAGAAATATTATGTTTTGTAACTTCCCATTTTTGGGATGCTTTGGATTTTTTCAGAATGATTAAACTGTTCCTGCTATGTCAAAGTCTGTGTTATTTCAAGTACACCAGTCTGCCTCACTCTCTCAATTTGCTTACACTCTTCTAATGAAAAGGAATGCACATGTTAAAACCTTTTAACACAAAAGTGCATGTCCAGATTCTAATAAAGGAGCATAAAGCAAAGACCATTAGAATCTGGATGAGAAACATAAGCTCTATTGGCTCAGGTTGTTCAGGGAAGCCTTAGTGGAAGTGGTAGCAGTGAAACTTAATCTATAATGAAACAGAGATGGGAAGTAGAGTGTCTCTATTTTAGGAAGCAGAAATAACAAATGTAAAAGAATAGGAAAGCTAGGAGGTTTAGATCATTGTGACTGATGTAGTTGGCGGGAGTTTAGAGTATTGGGGGGACATGGTTAGAGATAATAAAATATCAATTGTTGATAATCTAGGGCCTTGAATATCAACCTGAATCTGTAAGCTATTCAGAAAGCAAAGGGAAGCTATTAAAGCCTGTTGAGTGGGAAAGTGTGATTAGTGCTGTTTTAGGAAAATTATCCTCCTACACAACAATTGGTACAGGATGGTTGAATGACCCAAATGCAGCCACCAGACTTACTCTCCATTGTTTTATTCTGAATTTTTGGGGAAAAAGAAGCTCTCTTTCCTTGAAATGTGAAATTGGAGGGTGTGAACCTGAAGATGCTGGTAGTTACCATTCATTCATTCATTCATTCATTCATTCAATATATAGTAAACATTTACTCTGTGCAAAGGACTTGTCTGGGTTCGGAGATAAAGTAATGGACAAGTTAGATTCAGTCCTTTTGTGGTATTTACATCCTAGTTGAAGAGAAAGATAAATAAAAAATAAAATAAGATACTAAATAAGCTAATTTCAGATATTAAGTTTCATTAAAAAAACTAGAACAGGATAACAAAATAAAGAGTGACTGGGAGTTTCTCAGATTAAGAACAGTAGGTCAGGTTGAGTCTTACTTTAGATAAATAAGGTGATGAAAGTATGTCACTTGTGGGAGGAGATTTTTGAGTTAAAATTTAAGCAATGCAAAGAAAGAATAATTGTTCTGGGCAGAGAGAACCTGGGCGAAGCTTCCAATTTGGGTCAGACTTTAGAAATTTGAAATGCAGGATGCAGACCAGTGTAATAGGAGCAAGTAAATGATGGCAAAAATGATAGGAGAAGAGGAATTACCAATTCATATTTTGTATTGTTTTTAAATACTTAATAACATGAGATGGTTCATTTTATGCATCAAGTTGACTGGGCCAAGGGGTACTGAGATATTTGGCTAAAAATTATTCTGGGTATACTGTGAGGGTGTTTCCGTATGACCTTCACATTTGAATCAGTAGACTGAGTCAGGCAGATTGCCTTCCTACAGCAAGTGGGCCTCGTCCAATCCATGGAAGGCCTGATAGAGCAAAAAGCCTGAGTAAAAGAGCACGTGGTCTTTCTGCCTGACTGTCGTAGAGCTGGGACATCAGTCTTCTGCCTCCAAAGTCAGACTCAGACTTGAACTTACACCATCGGCTCTCCTGTCTCTTAGGCTTTCAGCCTTGGACTTGAACTATACAACAGCTCTCCTGGTTCTCTAGCTTATTGACTGCTGATTGGGAGCTTAGCCTCCACAGCAGCATAAAACAATTTTTATAACAAACGTATACACACACATATATTTACATAAAGCATATTTATGTATTACACACATATATTATACATACACATGTGTGTATATGTTTATATATCCTATTGATTCTGTTTCTCTGGA
Source organism: Canis aureus (assembly GCF_053574225.1). Lineage (NCBI taxonomy): Eukaryota > Metazoa > Chordata > Mammalia > Carnivora > Canidae > Canis > Canis aureus. Next base: position 61,656,050 of record NC_135621.1, on the reverse strand, counting down.
GAACCTTAACACCTTGACTAATATAGGACACTTGTGAATTACTTCTGTACTTAAAAAATGTTATATTTTAAAAACAAAAAAAATAGAGAAACATTGAGAGAGGTTTGGCTAAATTACTTGGACAAATAATTTGATTTCAGTTTCCTCATGGTCAGATGACAATAATAATAGTTGCTACCTCTTGGGGTATTGTGAGGATTAAACAATATGTATTTAGCACCACGATTGACATAGCAGTGCCAGTGACCAATTGTTTTCGCCAAAGAAGAGAATCAGTAACTGAGTCTGGTTGTTTCCGGAGAGGGAGGAGAGCAGGTGAAAGAAGCCAAAGGAAAAAAATTGAAAGAGAGGAAGCATGAACTTTAGGAATTAAGAGTACTATGAAATCTAAGTAAAAAGGAATGGTCAGACATTTTAAACGTTGTTGAGAAAGCCATACCCAAGATTTTATTTCAGCTAATTTCTACGTACCCTCCTCTATTGATATTCAACAGCCCTTATCCTGTGGCAGGTACTTCTGAGTTGACTTTTCTAGGCTGACTTGCTCTTATATATGTTTTAAGTCATATTCATTTATATAACATCTGGGCATTATTTTTTTTCTCTTCAAACAGACAAAGTTAAATCACATTTTTTTCCAAATAATAAATTTTTACTTTCTATTCTCCTACTTCATTTTAAATACACACACACACACATATACAAACACACACTTAGTATGGACACAGAGGTCATCAACAAAAATTTGACCTACAAATGTCAATAAAGACAGGGATGCAAATTTCAAAAAATTAATTTTAAACATAGACTTTCCTTTGAAAAAAAATTTTTTAGCAAATGCTTTATATAAGAACATTGAAGCTTATATGCTTCTGCCAAGAGTTTTGTTTTGATAGTTTAGATTGTACTCTTGTCACAGAAAATAATAAAACCAATATCATCTCTTTTGGATATAATGTGAGTTGCTCTCTTAATCCACCAACAGGATCTCCTACAGATATTACCTTAAAGGAGATTTAAAAAAATAATTTTAATTGTTTATTTCTATTAAATAATTTAGCAAGTGAAACAATATTTCCCATTGTTCCTTCCTTTTTTTCTCCTGCTTTATTCAGTTACTTTAGTAATTTCTATCCAAATGAGTAGAAATGAGTGAGGCTCTTTTATTTTGAAATAGATCACTTTTATGGTTACAGACATTATCAAAGTTTTATAAAAGTTTGGCTTATAGCCCGTCATATCTATAATGAGCATTTTCCTTTTTAAATCCCAAAAAGCGACATTTAAATTTTATATGATAAAGTAAATCATCCCCATTACAATGCCTTCCTTGTTTCCTTAAAGAAATTTAGAATAAACTTTCATAGTGAAAAATCCCAAAGAGTCTTTAAAAATATTGTAATATAGATTTGTGCATAATGAGTATAGAAAATAAGTGATAAGTGATGAAAATAAATCTTCATTGTGCTATTATAAAGTGAGTAATTGTGTATTTTGAAGTCTTCATCTTGGCCTTAATTTGGAAGACTTACTTTTAGTTGATGACTCTGCTTCTTATTTTTCTGAGAATATAGAAGCAATTCATATTGTGTGTTCCAGTACCTCAGAATGTGTGTCCACCACCCAAACAGCAAATTTACCTACATCTAAATCTACATTTATATTCTGGTTTCCCTACTATTACTAGGGAGGAACTGTAATGTGAGTCATAGCTCCTATTCAACTAAGGCCAATACCTCAATAGATCCTGGCCCCTCAGGCCTCCTCAGTTGCACCTGCAATTGTCCCCTCTGCCTCCTGTGTCATCAATTTTTTCCTCTTTACAGGTAATCAAACAAGCGATTTATTTGAATCCAACTGTCATTCCGTCTACCTCTCTCTTTCACTGCCTCATTTTTTAGCAGAATTTCTTCTCATGAGACTCATCTATCCACTGTCCAATTATTTTATTTTTCCATTCCCTTGTGAACCTACTATAGTCAGGTTTTTGATCTACCAATCCTGTCAAGATCATAAATGACTTTCACATTGTTGTATCTGATGGTTCATTTCTATCCTCATTTTTATTTGATCTACCAGCATCACAGACATAGAGAATTTTTCTTGAAATACTTAGTCACTTGAGACTCAGAAGAATGGTGATTTGGAACTTTTCCTACCTCAAGAGCCACGACTAGGTTCCCGTTGTTGGGCCTCTTTATTTTTCCAATAGTGAAACTTTGGTATTACTCAGAGCCAAGTCATAATCGGTACTCATTCTCTACACCATACGCCTCATGGCTTTTAGTATCATCTATCACTGATAACTTCCAAATTTGTATTTCTAGTCCAGGCCCCTTCTCTGGGCTGCAGATTTATATTATTGAGCTGATTATTCATCATCCCCCTTTGTTGCCCAACAGCTACGTTCAGATTAATCAAAACCCAAATTTTGATTACTCTGAAAACTTGTGCTTCTTTATTCTTGCCTCAGCAAATGCTACCTCTATTATTCCACTTGCTGAGACCAAGAAACATGGAATAATCTTGATAACACATCCTATCTATGAAAAATGTACCTTAAGAAATATATCCAGCATCTAATCATATCTCATCGTCCTCCAGTATAGCCATTGTAGTTAGTACAAGATATCTGACTCAGTCTCCCTTGATATTCCTTATTTTTCTTTGGAATACTTATCAACCTGATGTTACGGATTTAATTGCTCCCCCCAAAAGACATTTTGAAGTCTAATTCCCAGTACCTCAGAATGTGACCTTAATTGGAAATAGTCTTGCTGCTGATGTAATTAGTTAAGGTGAGATCATATTGGAGTATAGTGGGCTCCTGGTCCATTATGACTGGTGTCCTTATATGAAGATGGCTATGGGAAGACCTAGACACACAGGGAGAAAGTCCTGTAAAAATGGAGCCAGAACTTGGAGTTAAATTGTTACCAGCCAAGGGATATCTGGGGCTAGGGGAAGCCAGAAGAGTTGAGGAAGGATCCTTCCCTAGAGACTTTAGAAAAAGCATGACCTTGTTCATACCTTGAATTGGGGCTTTTAGTCCTTAGAACTGGGAGAGAATATATGTCTGTTGTTTTAAGTCATTTAATTTGTGACACTACGTTATGACAGCCCTGGGAAACTGCTATGCCTGTCATATTATGTATTTATTTTTGTATATTTATTTACAAACTTATTCATTCCTACCAACTAAAATGTGAGCTCCTTAATTACAAGGATTTTGTTTTTTGTTTGTTTGTTTGTTTTTCATTGCTGCATTGCCTTATCTAAAAAAGTGATTGGTCTATTATAACCAGTAAAAGCTCAAAGAACAGGTATTAGATTCTGTTCCATTCAGTTAGGGACAGTACTCACTACATTGCTATAATTTTAAAGTTTGCTTACACTTTGGAAGATAAATAATATTAAAAATGACCTGGGGCAGGGATCCCTGGGTGGCGCAGCGGTTTGGCGCCTGCCTTTGGCCCAGGGCGTGATCCTAGAGATCCGGGATCGAATCCCACGTCAGGCTCCCGGTGCATGGAGCCTGCTTCTCCCTCTGCCTGTGTCTCTGCCTCTCTCTCTCTCACTGTGTGCCTATCATGAATAAATAAAAATTAAAAAAAAAAATGACCTGGGGCAGAGGGTGCTTAGGTGGTGCAGTCAGTTAAGCACCTCCCTTGGTTTTGGCTTAGGTCATGATCTCAGGGGTCCTTGGATTGAGCCCTGCATCAGGTTCCATGTGGGATCTGCTTGGGATTCTTTCTCCTTCTCCCTCTACTCCTCTCACTTGTGCTCACTCTCCATCTTTCTCTCTCTAAAATAAAATAAATCTTTTAAAAAGTGATCTGGGTAGTAAGAAAAAATTTCAACAAAATCAGGAGGAATGTAACAATATATAGAACATAAAGATAAAATGTAATAAGGTACAGAAATATAATATGTACAAACAACAAAAAAAAGATGTAGTGCTGAGATTGTCATTGTTAAAACTATCCTGCTACTCTAGCAAAAGTAAATCCAGGAAGGGAAAATCAAATGTTAATTTAAAAAAATGTTTATCTGGAAAGGAGTGGGAAAATATGGTAGAGGAAGTAGGGATGAAGGTAAGACTTTCTAAATATTTTATGTTATGTAATTTTGATATGGGGAACAAATGTTTTGCCATCTCAAAAAATTAATTTAAAAATCCTGAGATAATAGAAAACAAAATTATTTATACTAAATATATCAATTGATGACAAAACCACACACACACAAAATAGTTATTTCAAGTCACTTTAGAAGAATGCATGTTCTTTGTGAAATATATCCTGTGACAATTAGAGATGCAAAGAAATGCTAATCTTTTTTTTAAAGATTTTATTTATTTATTCACGAGAGACACACACACACACAGAGAGGCAGAGACACAGGCAGAGGGAGAAGCAGGCTCCATGCAGGGAGCCTGATGTGGGACTCGATCCCAGGACTCCAGGATCACGCCCTGGGCCAAAGGCAGGCGCTAAACTGCTGAGCCACCCAGGGATCCCCAGAAATGCTAATCTTAATTTAGTAATCTATTAGTGGTAATATTAGCATTGTTATTTTGAAATAATTTTATGTATGTGATAGGATAATGCAGATAAGTAATTATGTTACTACTGTTAGGACCCAAGATTTTCAGTATAAAAGAAAAGAGAGAGAAATATAAAATCAAAGAAGTTAAGTTAAAATCCTATCATATTTTATTTTCTTATTTGTATTTACATTTGAATTGGAAGAGCAATTTAACCTAATTATTATTTTCCCCAAAATAAGTTCATCTTAACTTTGTCCATTGATAAAACCCTAGTAACAATGAGTTTGTGGCATTTAAATACGAGTCTCCACTGAAAGAGACCAGCACTTCATAGAAAAAAACTAATTCCAGATCAGAGGGAGCAATTATACAATATGGGCTGGGATAACTTGCATATTGGAACCAAAGTCTTCATCAAATCCCATGATGTGTCAAATGAACCCAATGGTCAACAGGAGGGACCTCCAATGGGCCAAAGATGAGACGATTTGAGGATCAAAAAGAATAATTATTGCAATTCATTGAAACCTTTAAATGCTTTCTTATGAATTTAAAATGATCTTTTAAAAGAGAGAGAGGTCAAGATGCCTGGGTGGCTCAGGTCTTCTATCTCCAGGTCCTGGGATCAAGTCCTGCCTCAGGCTCGTGCTCAGCAGAGAGTCTGCTTCTCCCTCTGCCACTCTCCCTGCTAGTTCTCTCTCTGTCTCTCAAGTGAATAAATAAAATATTTAGAAGTGGGGGGGGAAAAAGAGAACTCCAAGGGAAGGGATGGGGGCAACCTCTTTTTGAATACCACTGAAAATAACTAAGCACCAATACCTTACTCTAAAGACTGACGATTGAAAGGAAAGAGGCATTTATTCTGCTTTTCTTGTATAAACTGCTTTGCAGGCTAGTCCAATTGTTCTACTGATGAAGGCAGAAAAGTTCCTTTTTATAAGCAAATTCCATAAGTTTGCAATGGATTATAGAATTGGAAAAAATCGCTATTTTCCAAATAAAGTAAGTGATTCAGGCAAAACCCTTTAATGGATGAACCATTAGGTGTAAAGTTGGTGAAGAGATCAGGGGGTCAGCACTTGAACTCATTGATCAATTTTAGCAACACTAAAAGTGGGACTTAAGACTCTAGGTGCCACCTGATATGAACCACATAGCACCACCTATAAATTATCTTTATTGTGAAATGCAGAACTTGAATTTAAACAAGCATCTAGGGGTAACCTCTAGGCTCAGTAAATATAAAAGGAAACAGAATAAATTAAATGACATCACAAGAAAAAGGACAAACCCAGACTGTGAGATATTCTTCAAATCAATTGATCCAGTTTCTTTAACAAATCATAGGCAGAGAAGGGGGAAAAGAAAAAAACAGAAGAAAAGGGAAATGCTTTTGACCACCAGAGGCTTCAGGGACATATCAAGAAAATGTATGGACCTTGTTTGGATCTCGATTCAAACAAAACAATTATAAGAGGATATTTTTGAGATAATGGGGGGTGGAGTTTGATTAGAGTACTGAGTATTAGGTTACATTAAAGAGTAATTATTAATTCTATTAGATGTGATAATGACATTCTAATGATAGAAAAAAATGTCCACACTTATTTAGAAAAATGTACCGAAATGTGTAGCAGTGAAACGACATGGTGTTTGCAATTTGTTTTTATATAACTCAGCAAAGAAAAAAGAAAGGATAAGTGAAGTAAATGTGGCAAAATCTTGATAATTATTGAATATTAGTGATAGAGAGAGAATGCATCATATTGTTAGTTGCCTGTATGGCTGAAATTTTTCATAATAAAAAATTCTTAGGCTGTTGCATTGAAAATTAAGAGATGATTTTTCAGAGAAATTCCAACTGGCTGGTAGTGCAAACACTGGTCTGAAATATATCTAAAGAGCAAATTGACAAGAAGAAGAGTAGGCAATAAGTGCAGATCCTTCCATACCCGGGACAGTTAAAGAGAAGTAGAGTAGAAGAACAAATTGAGAGAAGATAGTGTGTGCATGTGTTGTGTGTGCATTTGTGTATGTATGTTTGTGTTTGTGTGTTTTGGGTTAACAAAGAACATTAAACATTTTGAAAATTTAAAAAAAAAAAGACTAGTCAAGGGCAGCATACCCATTATTTTCTAGTGTGTAAAGTTTTTGAGATTTCGGTTTAGTTATCTCCCATTTTCACAGACTCAAACAAAAGCAGTTAATTGAACTTGATGCTGGAAACATGTCTATTGGACTAAGTTTAAATTTTTTGTCCAAATGCACCTCCTCTAATTCCACTTCTCTCAGCGCTCCCATGTCTGTGCCAGCACCTTCTCAGCTTGTAGGGCAGGCTCATGGGCTCTCCATCTGCAGCTCCCTCTTGCTTCTACCAGCCTAACCAGCTCTTCTTTCACTAGTCATTCACTTATAAAACACCGTCAGTGACTTCCTTTGAAAGAAGAGGAAAATCCATGACTCTGAGTCTTTCAAGCTCCCCACTCCTGAACATCAATTTTACCTTTTTAATTTTACTATATTTCATTTTTATGATCTTCTTTCCTTTTTAGATTATTTATTTATTTATTGAGAGAGAGAGAGAGAGCATGAAGGGAGGAGAGGCAGAGGGAGAGAGAGAAGCAGACTCCCCACTGAGCAGGGAGCCCTATGGGGAGCTTAATCCCAGGACCCTGGGATCATGACCTGAGCACAAGGCAGATGCTTAACCAACTGAGCTACCCAAGTGCCCTATAATTTTCTTTCTTTTTTCTTATAATCTTCTATCAAACCCTTTACTGTAGCCAAGTTATCCCACTCATTCTTCACCTGACATGTCTTATTCATCCCACCTTCCTATGCTTTACTCCTGGTTGCTGCTAACCTAGCCTAAAACTACCTCCTGAAAGAAGACTTTTAGGATAATGTCCAGTAATTGATAGGTTTTTCCCTTTCTCTGATTCTCTATCGGACTTATTATGTAAAATACTCATGAAGATTTCTTTTTTTTTTTTTAAGATTTTATTTATTTATACAGAGAGAGAGAGAGAGAGGCAGAGAGAGAAGCAGGCTCCATGCAGGGAGCCCCACGTGGGACTCAATCCAGGGTCTCCAGGATCACGCCCTGGGCTGCAGGTGGCACCAACCGCTGCGCCACCGGGGCTGCCCTCATGAAGATTTCTTAACTCATATTTTTATAACAAAATATTATTTGACATAGCATATGATTATACATAATCATATGAACAGAATTGTTAAAATAAAGATAAAACCAAGTTTAAAAAATGTCATAAAGTAAAGATATATTTTAATGAAGACCCAGTTGGCTTTTGGTCATCTATGCCTTATATTTCCTTAAACGTGTGTATGTGCCTATACCAAAATATTTGCTCCTCCAGGTCCAGAGAGATTAAACATTACAATGGAATACAAAATATGCAGTTTGGAATGTCCTTAGAGAATGTCTTCTCTTTAAGAGAAGAACCATCCTACAACATAGATGTTCATCTTCTAAAGGCAAGACAGTGTTAAATGATCCCCAAAGTATCTTCTATGTACCTATTTTAGTAATGGAACTTCTTTCTGCTGCTAACAAAGTTCAGCAATGTATAGAGCACTACTGCTTAAGACAAGCAGCATTGGCATTACCTGGGAACTTAACTAGAAAATACAGAATTTCAGACCCTATTCAAGATCTACTAAACCAGAATCTGCATTTTATTCTTTCATACTTTGTTGAAGATTTTGGAAAAAATCAAAACTACACTGAAATACTATCTCACACCTGTCAGAATGGCTAAAATTAACAAGACAGGATGCAGAGAAAGGGGAACCCTCTTGCACTATTGGTGGGGTTGTAAACTGGTGCAGCCACTCTGGAAAACAGTATGAAGTTTCCTCAAAAGTTAAAAATGGAACTATCCTATGACCCAGAAATTAGACTACTAGATATTTACCCAAAGGATTAAAAAATACCAATTTGAAGGGACACATGCATCCTGATGTTTATAGCAGCATTATCAACAATAGCAAATTATGGAAGGCATCCAAATGTCCATCGGCTGATATTATATATATATAATATATATATAATATATATATTACTCAGCCATAAAAAGAATGAAATCTTGCCATTTGGAATGACATGGATGGAGCTAGAGTGTATTATACTAAGCGACATAAATTAGAGAAAGACAACTACCATACAATTTCACTCATATGTGGATTTTTAGAAACAAAATAGATGAGCTTGGGGAAAGCAAAAAAAGAGAGAGGCAAACCATAAAAGAGACTCTTAACCCTAGGGAATACAGTGAGGGTTGCTGGAGGGGAGCTGAGTTGGGGCATAGGCTAAATGGGTGATGGTTATTAATTAAGGAAGGAACTTGTTGTGATGAGCACCGGGGGTTATATGTAAGTGACTAAATTCTACTCCTGAAACCCAAAAAAAATTTTTTTTTAAATCTGCATTTTATAAGATGCCCTGGTGAGTTGTATACACATTAAAGTTTAAGACCTGAAATAGTATAGTGTAGCTACTTCATCTAAAGTATGCGTGTATGTGTATGTATATGTATATATACTTTTTAGGGATCCCTGGATGGCTCAGCAGTTTAGTGCCTGCCTTCGGCCCAGGGCGTGATCCTGGAGACCCAGGATCGAGTCCTGCATCAGGCTCCCTGCATGAAACCTGCTTCTCCCTCTCCCTGTCTCTGTCTCTCTCTCTCTCTCTGTGTATGTGTCTCTCATGAATAAACAAATAAATAAAACTTTCACTTTTAATATTATATATGTGTACACATATACTTAAAATACTAAAATGTTTTATATATAAATACCATATATATACAATATATAACATTGTATAAAAACATCTCAATATAGTCAATATATATTTTAAAGTATTAAAATGTTTTATATAAAATTACATATATGTTAGTTAAGAAAATTAAAGATTATAGTTTACCAAAGTGTAAACCATTTAATTCCACGTTTCTAAAAATTGAGTGCATCCAAGACAAATGTTCAGAACTTTCATAGGCTGTTAAAAAATGTAGCAACTAGGTATTTAACAGGTATCTTTTACTATATTCATTGTTTTAAACATATTTTAAATCTATATGCTAGATTGGTTTTTATTAGCAAAACTCCAGCATTTTGTTCAAACTTTTTTTTTAATAGTCCTAATTTTACTCTTGGCAATCAAAAATGAAAGCAAGATTCATTACTTATTTTCTTGTCTTATTTACCTATTGATAGATTTTAAATGCCAGCAGCTGTGTTCATATTTCTTCACTTGAGTTATTTAAGCTACAAAACAATAGCCATGTTATATTTTTTACAACTTCCCTCTAGCATCAGAAAAAAAATGATTCTTGTTTAATACAGCTGAGGATTTTCGTGAAACTTCAAGTTCTCTCTAAAATGTTTCAAATTACTGTAAAAAAAAAACACAACAACTGAGAAATGAGTCTTAATGTAGAAAGTTGCTGATGGAGAAAGTTTTACTGAAACATTAGACAATAAGGAAATACAGTCTGAAATTTCAGTTCATCCGTAGTCTAATCTGCTTCTAGAAAATCTACACAATGTGAACAGTCTGCAAATGTATTCATTTATTCATTCTTTACTTCTATGTACAAATATTTATTGTTTCCTAATATGTGGCAGACAGAAATCTCAGCAGAACATATTCAGTATAGATCAAAATAGAAAAACCTCCCAGCCCCCATGGAATTTAAAGCCTAGTGAGAGAAAACAAAACATAAACAAATATACAATTGCATATTATAATGTTCTATGAAAAAAAGAAACCAAAAAACAAAAAAGAAAAAGAGGGGGGAGACATAAGAGAGAGTTTGTAGTAGAATGCTTCCAAGGAAGTAATTTTTAGACTGAGGCCCAAAATATGAAGAGAGAACCAGGAAAAGAAAGCGAGGATGAGTATTCCCAAGTCAGCAGAGAGGAAGTAAAAGAAGGCGGGTGATGAAGGCAGAGCAAGGCTGTGAGAGGGGGCAAGAGATACCGTAGCAGAGCTAGGTGGGGGGTAATTTATGTAGGGCCCCGTTAGGAAAGACTTTAAAAAGTTCTAGGCTAAAAGTATATATTTACATATATAGATATATACTTTTAGATGCTTTATTATGGAAAATATTTAACATATACAAAGAAAACAAAATAGTAAAGTTATCTGTCTTCAGTAATTATAAACATTCTGTCATTTTTGTTTTACCTATACTTTCACCCATTCCCTATCCCTGCCTCATTATCACTTTATTTACCTTTTAGGTAAAATTTGTATATTCTGAAATGCACAAATGTTAACTATACAATTTTGACAAATGGGTTCACCCATGCAACCTAGGTTCCTATCAAGACATAGGGCGTCTATCACCCCCCCCCCCCCAATTTCAAATGAAAAATCTTAAACAGCTTTGTTGAGATAGAATTCACAAAACATACCAATTCACACAATTAAAGTGTACAAGTCAGTAGTTTTTGGTAAATTCACAACATTGCACAATCATCATCACTATCTATTTTGAGAGTATGTTTGTCTCCCCAGAAAGATTCCATATATGCATTAGCAGTCACTCCCATTGTCCTTGTCAAAGTGGAATCACTCACTTTGTGATCTTGTGTGACAGGCTTCTTGTACTTAACATAATGTTCTCAAGGTTCGTCCATGTATCCAAGTATCGCTACTTCATTCTTTTTATTGACAAATTGGCAAGTATTAATCTATTGTATGAATGTGCATTTTAATAATCTATTCAAAAACTAGTCGACTTTTGGGACCCCTGGATGGTTCGGTCGGTTAAGCCTCTGACTCTTGATTTCAGCTCAGGTTATGATCTTGGGGTTATGAAATTGAGCCCCTGTTGGGCTCCACATTGAAGGTGGAGCTCGCTTAAGATTCTCTCTGTCTGCCCCTCCCCTCCTTCTGTCTCTCCTCTGAAAGAAAGAAAGAAAGAAAGAAAGAAAGAAAGAAAGAAAGAAAGAAAGAAATGGACTTTTGAATTGTGTTTACTTCTTAGACATTATTAATAATACTGCTATGAACATTCAAGTACAAGTTTTTATATAGACATGTTTTTATTTCTACTGGCTATATACCTAGGAGTGAAATCGCTGTGTCATATGGTAACTCTCTATTTAACAATTTGAGGAGCTGCCAAATTGTTTTATAAAATGGCTAGCCAGTTTTACATTTCTACCAGCCATGTATGAGCGCCCTAGTTTCTTCACACCCTTGCCCATATATTGTTATCTTTTTTATTTTTTTTTATTTTTAAAAGGTTTTTTTTTTTTTTTTTTTCCATGAGAGACATAGGCAGAGGGAGAAGCAGTCTCCCTGCAAAGAGCCCAATGTGGGACTCAATCCTGGGGATCATGCCCTGAGCGGAAGGCAGACACTCAACCACTGAGCCCCCCAGGTTTCCCTATTATCTTTTTATTGTAGACATCCTAGCGATTATGAAATGATATCTCATGTGGTTTTGATTTGCATTTTTCTAATAACTAAGTATGTTGACATCTTTTCATGCGCCTATTATCCATTTGTACATCTTCTTTAGAGAAATACCAGTTCAAATCCTTTGCCCATTTTAAAATATGGTCATCTTTTTATAACTATGTGTGAGAAGACTTTATGTATTCTAAAGACAAGTTAATCATCATGTATATAATTTGCAGTTATTTTCTCCCAGTTGTGGTTGTCTTCTTACTTTCTTGATGGTATTATTTGCAACGTGAAAGCTTTTAATTTCCATAAAGTTCAATTTATCTGTTTTATCTTTTGTCATTTATGCTTATTATTATCATATCTAAGAAATCATTGCTTACCCTCAGATCATGAAGATTTTTTCCTCTGTTTTCTTCTAAGAGTTCTATAATTTTAGTGCTTACACTTAGCTCTCACCTAACAAAGTTTAAGTTAAATTTTGTGTATGGCATAAGGAATTGGTCCAGACTTTCATTCTTTCACACGTGAATATTCATTTGTCTCAGCATCATTTGTTGAAAATGTCTTTCTTTTTCATTGAATTTTCTTGGAACTGTTGTCAAACATCAATTGAGCACAAACTTATGGGTTTATTTCTGGACTTTCAATTTAATTCCATTTATCTATATGTCTATCCTTATGCTGATGTCTGTTTTGATTACAATAGCATCACCAAACATTTTATACTTTAATGTGATCACCCCCTCAGTGTTGTATGAAATGGGCTTGAAGAAGGCCAAGAATGGAAACAATGAGAATGGTTAGTAGGTCATTGCAACAGTTCCCATGGAAAACTCATGGTGACATGTACTGAGGGTACAAAGTGGGTACAAAGTGTACTGAGGGGTAAAAGTGAACAGGTGTGTTTCAGAGACAGGTCTTAGAGAAGGATTGCATCTTGGGAATGAGAGAGAGAGGTAACAGAAATAACTTCTGGGTGCCTTGTTTAATCAACTAGATGCATGGAGAATCATTTATTGAGATAGGGAAGATCAGAAAAGAGGCTTATTTTTTGGGGGTGATCTAGAATCTGTTTTAAAGATTATACTCATGAGATGTGTTTGAGGTGGCCAACTAAAGGCACCAGTTATAGTCTTAGTTATAAAATTATTTCTGTTTCTTAAATTAGCCAACATAGGATTATTGTACTCAGAAAACTATTGCTCTAGACTTTAGCTTATTCCTTCCTATTATTCATATCTAAGATTCAGATGTTTACCTCCCTGGAAAGACACTGCTTCTAATTCCCTTCAAACCCCTGGCCCCAATTAGTCACATTATTTGCCTCTTTTCCTCAAGCATTTACGAAAATATGAAATTACTATTATTACTTTTTCCCCACTGATTTCCACAACTAGAATATAAATTCCATAAGAAAGAATTCCTTATCAGTTTTGTTGACTACTATATGTGTGATATGGTTACTTAGTACTGCTGCTGTAGTCTGAATGGTTTCCCTCCAAAAATATATGTTGAGGCCTTAATTCTCAGTTGTGATGGTATTTGGAGATGAAGGTTTGGGGAAGTAATTAGGTGTCATGAGGGTAGGGCCCTCATGTTAAGATTAATGCTTTATAAGAAGAGACCCCAGAGAGCTTGCTTCCTCTCTTTCTCTCTGCCACACAAGGATACAGTGAGAAGGTAGCCATCTTGCAAGTCAGAAAGATAGACCTCATCAGGAAATTCAGCCACCACCTTGATCTTGGTTAGACTTCTCACCTTGGCCTCCAGACCTGCAAAATATAAATTCCTGTTGCTTAAGCTGCCTCATCTGTGATATTTTATTATGTCATCCCTGAAATGGAGAAGATGCAAAAATTGTTTTTTTAGTGAATGAATCCCAGAGCTCAGAAGATTAAATGTTGGTGTGGGAAAGAAATATAATTTGGGGAGTTTTCAACATTTGGATAGTGTTTAAGCCTAAAATAGTGGATGATATTAACCAAGGAAATAGAAAGAGAGGAGAATTCAGGACAAATCCCTAAAGGAGTCTATGAAGGAATGCTATGCTAGAGGGTGGGAGAAAAATCAGCCAAGACAATAGTTTGATTTGAAGAAGGGCGGAATGTCAATAGTGCCAAATGCTGTTGAGAGAGCAAGTAAATTGCTGTCAGCTAGGTCATTAGTTCATTAAATATCTACTGAACACTTACTAAATAGAAAGTTGAATCTAGTGGGTGGGAAATATGCACAAATTATAACTACAGTACCATATGTGGTGGCTTATGACCTAAGTCACTGCAGTAAGGGTGAGCTAAAAAACACATTGGATTCTGAGAGGAGAATTTAGACAGAAATTATTTCATTCAGTCATGAGAAAAATAGTTCTTGAGTAGGGCACCTGATTGGCTCAATGGTTGAGCCTTTGCCTTTGTCTCAAAGCATGATCCCAGAGTCCTGGGATCAAGTCCCACATCAGGCTCCCTCCGAGGAGCCTGCTTCTCCCTCTGCCTATGTCTCCGCCTCTTTCTGTATGTCTCTCATGAATAAATAAATAAAATCTTTTAAAAAATAGTTCTTGAATATTATTCCACGAAAAAGAATCATATTCATGCAGATCAATAACTTTAGAATAGTCCAGGCTCTTTTATTATTATTATCAGAATGAAGGACAAAATATTGCTTCCAAAGTTTTTGATTTGCAAATACTGTAATTCCCTTCATCTTGTCTATACAGAAAGGAGTGTATTTTCCTGAGGATAGGAAAGAAAATGATTTATTGACATTGGGGAACCCATTAATGCGGTGTATCTGCAGGAAAACTCAGGACTAAGTTATATCAAGCACTTTTTGAGTACCTAATATGTATCTAGCATTAAACTTAATCCTAAAGTGATACAAAACTAGTCATGGAAGCTGTTATTACAAACTTAACAATTAGAGAAAACTCTAGTGCTAACCAATGGCATATGGATGAGACATATAATGAGCGTGGATTAGTTTAGGTTCAAAATATATTTTCTAAAAATAAATTGAGTTATTGTTCAGTAATACATCCCAAATCATTAGAGCATTTCCTCCTTATTTTACTTAGCCTTTGCTAAAGATATAGTGATTTTTGTTCCATTATGTGGAAGAGATATACAGCCAGGTATGCCATAACTTTACTGTATTTATCACTAGGTGAAACGGACAAACAAAAACTTACGTCTTGGAAGGGATAAGGTAGAACATCTGAGGCTGGAAGAATTTTAACATTTACATTGAAAATGACCCCATTTTCCCCTAAGGGCAAAATCTGGCTATAAAAAGGCCTCTTCTCTGAGTTTTGCTAAGGCCATGATCATGGGACTATCAGCTATAACAAGGGCTGTGTGTCTAAGTCCCCATGCATTGTACTGAATACTTATCCTGACGAAGTGTCTGTAGACATAATGAATGTAACAGCCACATTAGAATTACGGGCTGTAAAAAATATTGCAGTATGAATTATTTGTCAAGAAATAAAAGATGCTTTGTAATTTGCCAAGAAACAACTGTCTAATGTGTTTCCCTTTTTTTTTTTTAAAAAAAAATGTGCTTGCTTGCAAAATATTTGGAAAGTAAATTATCTATTACTATTGCTTGCTTGCTAATTGTCAGTAATAATCCCTTTCAATTACTATGGTGAAGTAGGTCAGCCAATTTTTAGTGCTTATGAAACTCGCAATTTAGAGCAAGGCAGCATATCAGCAAGTTAGGTTTTAATATGATTGAGCAAATAGACTTCCTTTCAGTCCTCTTAACCCTAAACATGGATGCAGGGCAGCTGTAATATGTAAAAGTAATTATGCCTCATTTTATTTATATTATTTTCATAAATATTTGTAACAATGACAATCCATTCCCAATACATTTTATTTTTTTATTAATAGATTTTTATTTTTTAGAAAAGTTTTAGGCTTAGAGAAAAATTAAGGAACTAGTACAGATTTTCCCATATAACCCCTCTCCTCCAAGTCACCAACCATTTTTATTTACCCAAACTCCTCTTTGAGTATTTAATATTCTCAGGCAGCTTAGAAATTTGAGACTCTTTGTATAGGTTTTGTGAAGTGACTACCTTCTTAACCATATTTACTCCCGTATTTTCTCTCATGTTTCCCATACATTGTCCACCAGTATTTTTTTTTTTTTTTCCACCAGTATTTTTTATATAGTTCAGCTCTGACAGCCACTGAAGATCTCTGGATTGGGCTTTCTTTTATTTAAAGATTTTATTTAATTACCTGAGAGAGAGAGAGAGAGAGAGAGAGCACAGGCGGGGGAGCAGTAAAGGGAGAGGGAGAAGCAGACTCCCCAATGAACAGGGAGCTCAACATGGAGCTTGATCCCAGGACCCTGGGATAATGACCTGAGCTGAAGGTAGATGCTTAACTGACTGAGCCACCCAGGTACCCCTTTCAATTGGTCATTTTGATAGATGCCCCTAGCAGTAGTGAGTGTGGAGGTTGTGTTGGAACAGAGAGAGTCTAGAAGGGAAGCCACAGTCAGGGCAGAACTGACAAGGGACTATAGTAAAGCAGTGGTAACTGGGTTGGTAAGGAAGAGGCAGATATGAGAGAATTTGGGGGCAAATTTAATGACCTAGCAATGAGTTAGATGTGAGCATAGAAGGAGGAGTGGAATGAAACCCTTGGTTTCTGCCATGGGGAACCTGTGTGGCCATTAACGGAGAAGGCAATATTTGAGACCAAGCAGAAATTTGGGGAAGTGGGAAAGGATGATTCACCATACTTAAGGGACCTCCAAGTGAACAATCCACTTCACAGTTGAAACAGGCCACGTACCTGAGGGAAGTTTTCTCAGGACTAGTGTGAAGTGGAGTGGATCACCCTTGTATGGTGAAGAACATGCATGGCTGGATAGAGAACAGGCCAGGAAAACTGTGGCACTTGCAGAAAGAGCTCAGTTTCAAAGTCACCAAATCCATGGGTCTTTCTGACATTTGGAAGCAGTAAAAGAGTGAAAGAATTTCAGGTATTAAAACTTGGAATTGTAATTCTAATCCTACCTTCACTATCTAAGTGACTATAGGCAAATCATTTCATATTTCTCTTTCTCTCCCTCTCTTGTCACTCACTGAAAAGGAATAATGAATTTTGCCTAATTTACCTCATGGATTGGTGTAATGTATGATAAATTAATAGGTATGAAAAATATTCTCAGAAATTGAATATAAGACATCACCTGTCTCCTCAGGTTGGAAGTGCTTTGGAAATTCTAACAGGGAAGGAAGAGAATGAAGACATAGGAGAAGGAGCAGGACAGGGTCTAGAAGAGTAAGTGCCCATGAACTGGAGTGGCAAACAGCCAGCAGCTTCTTTAGTATCTACCATTTATTCTATCAAGGACTGTTAGAGGTTGAATTGTGTCTTCCCGAAAAAAAAAGATATATTAGATCCTTACCCCTAGTTCTCAGAATGTGGCCTTCTTTAGAAATAGAGTCACCGCAGATGTAATTAGTTAAGATGAGGTCCTATAGGAGAAATCTGACTGATGTTCTTATGAGAAGACAGCCCTGTGCAGACACGGAGACTTAGGGGAGAAAGCCAGGTCAGAATGGAAACTTGTTGGAATGATGCAGCTGCAAGCCAATGAATGTGAAGATTGTGGATAAACCCCCCAAAGTTATGGAGAGGCAAGGAAGGATTCTCCCCTACAGGCTTCAGAGGGAGCATGGCTATGCCCACACCTTGATTTCAGACGTCTAGCTTCTAGAACTCCAAGACAACAGGTGTGTGTTGTTTTAAAGCCTCCTAGTTTGTGATGCTTGGTTAGAGCAGCCCCAAGAAACTCATGTATGACTAATCACTTTCTATTAGAAAGTCTCTTTTTTTTTGAGATTTTATTTATTTATTCATGAGATACACAGAGAGAGAGGAAGAGACATATAGGCAGAAGGAGAAGCAGGCTCCCTGTGGGGAGCCCAAAGTGGGACTCGATCCTGGAACCAGGATCATGTCCTGAGCCAAAGACAGACGCTCAACTGCTGAGCCACCCAGGTGTCCCTAGAAAGTCTTTAATAGAGACCATGGTTTCTGTTCCAAAGCAGATGAATAAAACATAGTAGTGGAGTAAGTTATAGTCACACACAAAAAATAAATGTTGTGACTTTTTTTCCCCTCAGTTGCATAGAGGGATTATATGTAAGTCAGGTCAGTTTTACCAGGACCAGAAGCCACTTATATCAGACATTAGGCCATAGAGTCAGCTGGCCAGGCTGTCTGATCCGGCTTGATGTAATGAATTATCAGAGATTAAACAAGATCTTTCCAGAATCCAGAGACTTGAGATGACTATGTCCTGGTGTCATTTCTGCCTACAAGTCTTGCAATTGGCATTGACTCAGTAGGCATTCCAGCTTCCCATGCTGTTGAGACAGTGCAGAAGAGACACCACTAATTCACATGAGATATACTGAAGAGTATTGGTGAAGGACTGAGGAAATACATGGTTCAGTCCTGGCTCTGCTTTGTTGTAAGTTTTCAGGTAAACACTTCAGTAGACACCTGTAGGCTTTTGTCAAGTTAGCATATTTTCCCTTTTTGGGATTGTATCCCCCTCCCCACGCTGCCATCAAATGGCTCACTTCTCTCACCTCAGGGACACATGGGTGTCCATTGCAAGTTCTTGTTTATAGCTAAGCTAATTCAAATGGTTGCAGATGTTATATGGACAATGGGGTAGCATATTTATCTTCTGTACCATGAACACTCAAGGCCCATGCTGGCGGCTGTCTTGCTGCCACATGAAACAAGTTTGCTTGAGAACAAATCAATATGGAGGAAAGCAGGGCCAAAAGATGGAGAGAAACAGACACAAGAACATCATTTGAACCAGTAAATTCAGCTGTGCCTTGAAGCCATACTCTCCAGTTGGATTTTCAAATTATGTAAGCTAATGAATAATCCCCCTTCCTTTTTCTCCTTACTGATTTTGAGATGAGTTTTATTATTACTTAGCCTCTCTGACTTTCAAAATTCTCATCTATAAATTAAGGGAATTACTCTTGAGCTTCTACCACCACCATGAGAAGAACATGCTTTGGCTGGATTCTTTGGCATAAGAAGCACAAGAAGCATATGTAGCAAAGTCACCCTAACTCACCCAAATATCAGTGACCTAAAGCAGAGCCACCAGCAGAGCCCAGGCTAGACCAGCCAAATACCAGTAAACCTGTCAAAAGATGAGCAATAATAAAAAGATTGATTTGTTAAGTAGTAATAATAAGAGGATTAGAGGATCTCTAGGTGGCTCAGCGGTTTAGCGCCTGCCTTCAGCCCAGGGTGTGATCCTGGAGTCCCGGGATCGAGTCCCACATCAGGCTCCCTGTATGGGGCCTGCTTCTCCCTCTGCCTGTGTCTTTGCTTTTCTCTCTCTCTCTCTCTCTCTGTGTGTGTGTGTCTCTCATGAATAAATAAATAAAATCTTTAAAAAAATAATAAGAGGATTAGAGGATATTTAAGACAAAGTTACCTTTATATACACTCATGTTGAAGAGTAGAACATTGATAAGTAGGTGCTTTCTCATCATATCACAACTTTCTCATTAGGATCCCTGGCCTTAAGTCTAAAATTTTTAATCTTTCTATTCCCAAATTTCTCTCATTTCTCGATGAGAAACAAAAAGCTGCATCAAATATGCACCAATAAAAATAAAATAGGTCCAAATATCAACTTGAACTCTTGAATTTTAGAGGTAGAATGTAACTTGGAGATTTTCTAATTCAATTTCCTACTTTTATTGATGAGAATCCTGAGGTCTAGGGAGCTCCCATGACCTGTCAAAGATCTCTCAGCCAGTTAATGTCTGAGGGGACTAGACCCCAAGCTGTTTAATGTCTACTTCATTACTCCTTCTATTATGTCAGATCTCTTCTGGTGTTTACCAAATTTGGAAGGAATCAAAGCCAATACTCCCTTCCGACCTCACTGTTTCTAATTTTTCTAATCATATTTAGGGCTTCTGAAAGCTATAAGCTTATATATCAAAGTTTCTTTTTGGTCAAAAAAGAAGGAAAAATGTAAGCAGCCAGTACGTCTGATGCTTTGTTATTAACCTATTTTATGTGCCATATGTTTCTTATTCCATAAGAGTACGATGCTTCTGCCATTCAAGACACACACACACACACACACACACAGATTTAAGTCACCACTCCATCTCTGTCTTTTATGACAGCAATTTTTTAAAGGTTGAGCAGAGTTACCCCCACACCTGTTTCTTTTAAACTGAAAGGGACCCAGCTGCACTCTGCAGGGAAATCACAAAGACAACTGGAGATCTTGTCAATTTACAGCCAAGCTTGGCTGGAGAAAAGTGGATAGCTGATTTGAGAAGATAAGGGAATAAGTACATTTACCTGAAGATGAGCATGGCCGAGCTGAAGAGACCAGAGATAATGAGGAAGGCTTCCTTTGGTTTGGTGGGAAATCCATGATTCTGTAACATCAATCAAGACAGTTTTATCTGATTGCTAAGTTTCAAGAAAACCAGTGAACATTTAAAATAACTATACAGAAAGAGAAAAAAGTGACTAGGGAAGGTACGTATAATCATTCTCTGTTATGTAAAGTTGGAAATGAAAGCCCTACACGGTATGGAATTAATATTAAATTTCAATGTTATCACACTGAAATAGTGAATTTAGCTTAATTTTATAAGAACAAAGGATCTCCTTGTAGATTTCCAGGCCTCGTCTGCAAGGGATTTTGACCCCAATTCAATGCATATAGAAGAGAAACAGTGCATTGACATGCAAGGACTGGGATAGCAAAGTGAACTTTAAAACTGGATGTTTTAAGTCTCATTGAGGATAATTACATATCATCTATTCTTCTAGATGCTCTATATATGTGGATTTGAATCATTTGCATTGTACTTATTAGCTTGTATCATCTCCTCATTTACCTGAGGACTAGAGCTGTAAGCAACTCCTCTCCATATAATAGGCAGCAACTGGGGGCATCATCTGAGAATGTTGAAAGAGCCTCTTTATCCCTTCCTCCAACACACACATACACACACACACACACACACACACACACACACAGACCCCTACACATGCTCTGCACAAAAAAATCCATGTTAACTTGGCTTTAATACTCTGGCTCACTCACAGGCAGGAATTAATCTCTCTAACCCACTAAACTACCAGGGAACAATTAGATTTTTGATGTTGTGGGGGAAATTGGAAATATAGAGCCAGCTAGGATCATGGTATACAGGTAGCAAGATGCTTGGAATTGGGAGGAGGTTTCACCAAAAAAGGGGAGGAATGCATGAATGTCAGATTATATAAGCAACAAAAAGGAACCACCTCTTTCCCAATGATTATTACTTAAGTATTTTCAAAATACCAACCACATGTAAAAGATATATGAAGTTTAAAAGTCTCTCTACTTAAGAGACTATCTTCTATGACTCAGAACATAAAACATACACATCTAAAATATTAAAATATACAAACAGTGAATGGCAATGACAAATGACTGGTTCTGGCACCAAGGACGATAAATGTTTGGAGATTAATGATACTATTTCAAGGTAGGTGTGGAGGATGGAGTTCATATAAGGATTCAGTACTAGCTGAGTCTTGAGCCAGAGCTTCAAGGATGGTAACATGCAGATCGAGATGAATGGGAAGAAATTCTATGTGAGGGAAAAGATATGAGCACCATATGGAGGTGAGGAAATGCTGGGAGCATTTCAAGCACTGCAGGGAGACCACCACTGACACCAGGAGGAAGATTCTTGAAAAGAATCTCGTGAGTGAGGAAACGACTGAAATGAAGGCATGGGCTTGTTTCCATGTAGAGTATGGGGAGCCTGTTTTGAAGGAAAAATATCTGATTCATTTTAGTCCAATTGATTGACTTCTAATTATCTAGGCAAGGTTCCTTCTCCATAGCAGAACATTCTCTAACATGTCTATCCTCTGAGAAGTGCCACTCCTCCCGCCACCAACCCAGGAGATGATTGCACCTAAGACATCCACTAGACATCCATTTGGACACTGAGAGGAGCCCACAGTCAGCTTTGGAGTCTGGAGGACAAGTAGGCCCCTGCCAATGATCTGAGTACTTCTTATCCCTTTGAGCATCAGCAAAAGGACCTCCCTGCTTTTTCTGTTCTTGCCTGTTCTGTAATGTGATTGAGGAAGCAGTAGACCAATTCAGCATCCTCCTGGAAATGCCAGGGAGTGCCCTCTTTAGGGGCCCTAATTCTGTAAGCACTTCCTATGTGGGCATTTAGTTGGGTTTCATATTTTCCTTTTCTGTTGAATCTTCCATGGGAACAAGGCACTGCCTCTCAGCCCTTAACTTACAGCCTCCCACCTCCTTGCACTATCACAAAAGAAGCAAACAGTTCTTTTACATCCTTTCTAGTCACGTACTGTGGGCTAAATTTTATAGAATTTATATAATTTTCAGGAATATGAGAATGTTCTCAATACTGAAGCTTCTCTTGAAAATGCTAAGCTGACCAGAAATTCTCACAGTGAATGCTTTATGAAGGGATAGTGGCATCTTAAGCAAATAATCTGCTAAATTAATAAACCTCATAAATTACAAAATCCCTGAATACCAACTGCTGAAATACAATCACTCTCTGACCTGAACCTATTAAATGAAGAAGTCTGCTGTGCATAATTTACAACAGTGCTATGAATGAAAAATAGCTCCTTAAAAGGGAGATAAAATACAAAAATGGTCTGGCTGTAGAAACAGAATTACTGGTTATTTCAGTTCTTATTTATTCTAATATAGGTTTATGGGTCATCTAATAATTTTTATCTTTATCGTTGTTTTGCTCTCAATTGCTCAATAATCCACAATTGAGACAATATTACATTTTGTTGGTTGGATGGCAGGAGCCATGTGAAAAGGAAAATATTCATCATGCTTATATTACACATATGCATAATGTTTCCGTAAAGTTACAAAATATAATATTGCATGCAGATATCTATCTATGGGTAGTATTGTTGTCAATCAAATGAGTCATCTTGTCTAAAGAAATTAGTTTGAAGGTGTTAAATCAGTGGCTCTCAACTGGGAGTGGTTTTACCCTCTAGGAGATATTTGCCAATGCCTGGAGTCACTTATGGTTATCTCATCTGGGGTAGGAGGTGTGATACATCCTATAATGCATACCCATCTGAATAAAAATTTATTCAACCCCTAATGTCAATAATGCTAATGTTGAGAAATCTTGTATTAAGGTGACAAAAATCAACCCAAATTTCTAGATATTTGGAAGAAAAAGGATGTCTCAAGAACATTTTCTTGACACATACTTTTGCAGAACTTTTTCTCCCAGTCTATTCTTAATCAGCCAAATTGAGTTTAGAATTTACTGTGCTAAGTCTTCTCTGGAATTTGAATAAAAGGATTAAGCAGCAGCCATCCTTCTTTGTCCAAAGAGTGCACGAGGGACTCCCTTCCAGGAAGATGTAACCCAAACCGTAAGAAAAATGGTAGAGTGTTGGTTGCAGTACATTTCATATGAGTATTTTGGACCCAGTTGAGCTAAAAAAAAAAAAATACAGAGAAAGAAAGCAAACTATGTACTGCCCTTCATGCTTATTCTATAAATGAAATCATTTTTCAAAACTTTAGTCTCTACTATTTTGGGACTTTGAGGGAGAACACTTGCCAGAATTCATTGATTAACAGAAAAAAATGAAAAGGCTCATGTAATATAGCTAAGATATGGAAGCAACCCAAAGGCCTATCAATAGATGAGTGGATAAAGAAGGTGTGGTACACAAACAGGAATATTATGCAGCCATAAAAAGGATAAGATCTGCCACTGGTGACAACATGGGCAGATCTGGAGGGTATTATTTTAAGTGAAATAAATTGTAGTGAGAAAAATTAATAACATAAAATTTCACTCACACATGTAATCTAAAAAATAAAACACATGAATAAACAGACAAAAAGCAGAATCAGACATATAACTACAGAAAACAAGCTGAGGGAAGTGGGTAGAGGATGGACAAAATAGATGAAGGGGAGTAGGAAATACAGGCTTCCAGCTATGGAATGAATAAGTCATGGGGATAAAAGACACAACATAGGGAATATAGTCAATGGTATCGTAATTGTGTTTTATGGGGACAGATGGTAGCTACACTTGTGGTGAGCATAGCATAACGTATAGAGAAGCTGAATCACTATATTGTATACCTGAAACTAATGTAACATTATGCGTGAACTATACTCAAAGTTAAAAATTGTAAAAATGAAGTAATATGGATAAAAAGAAAAAATAAAGGAAAAGGGTATGTAAGTAGGGCACTCAGGTATTTGTACTGCTTGGTCAAATTGTAAAAATCACAATTGTAATATGCAGGACTCTCTTCATCTTTTTCTCTAGATCTAAAATCAGTTTAGCTCTGGAATTCTTCCACCAGATAAATGTGTGCGCACACCCATCAGTTCTACTGAGGGAAAATTCTTAATCTTTTCACTTGATGGTCGTTCTATACTTCTAATTTAAAAATCTAGGTTGCTAGTCAAATTCAAGATTCAAACTCAGTCCATTCAAGTTTCTCCCACTCTCCCTTCTCTTGTCCCGTTCTAAGGAAGATTGTAAGTTCTCTGGAACCCAATATGCCCGTAAGACCAAAAGATTGCTTGTAAATGCAAACATGAAGAGCATTTTGAAGAAAGGAGTGAGTGACTACTGGGAACTAGATGGATGTTTCCAGTTCTTTTGCCCTTACTTCCCCCTGTCTCCCATTATCAGTGGAAGAGTTTCTTTAACTACCTGAAGATCTTGTCTTTGACTCTCTTTGACTCATTTTTTACTTTGTGTTCTCAGTGTCAATGAGCCTTGCTGATTTCTTCTCCCCACCCCCCCCCACACACACATACACAAGTGCCAGTATATCCACCTTGAATGTTTTTAGCCTCATTGCTCTCTTGTAATAACTTATGTGGAAATCTCCAAGGTTACTTCCATGGGCTCAAAGGGCCACGCTCTTGTCTGAGCTCAACTTCTATTTTATCAGTTCCTATTTTTTAAAATTTATTTATTCATGAGAGATACAGAGAGAAAGAGAGAGAGAGAGAGAGAGGCAGAAACACAGGCAGAAGGAGAAGCAGGCTCCATGCAGGGACCCCGACATGGGACTCAATCCCAGGTCCCCAGGATCAGCCCCTGATCCTGGGGCTGAAGGAGGCGCTAAACCACCGAGCCACCCAGGCTGCCCCCATTAGTTCCTATTTAATTGAAGGATAAAATGCAATC
Source organism: Canis aureus (assembly GCF_053574225.1). Taxonomy (NCBI): domain Eukaryota; kingdom Metazoa; phylum Chordata; class Mammalia; order Carnivora; family Canidae; genus Canis; species Canis aureus. The sequence goes on along the minus strand of NC_135621.1, from coordinate 61,630,775 downwards.
TCAAGATATTTTTTTAAAAAGACATCTTATACATGCACCAATCTAAACCCTGGGTTTCTAGGTTTCCTCACATCCAAGCCAGTGCTCTTTCCATGGCCTTCTGCTGCTTCTCCTGCTACCCTGAAGGATAAAGGTGTGATCCTTTATTGGCACTCGCTAAGACAAGTCCATAGTAACAGAAATGTACTCACATCATTGTGATGAGGGTGACCCTACTTAGTCCTACTTATCCTACTTAGAGTAGGGACCTTCTGGCTTGTTTTCTAGACAAGAGGAACCACGTTTCTCAAGTGGTCATGGACCAATATTTAAAATGATGAATATTAAAAATGACATTTTAGTTTTTAGGTTTCCTTTTTTACTCAGTCCACCCTGAAGTCCCTAACTTACTAAGAGAACAAAGGTAGTACAGATATTCTCCCGCAGCTCCTAACAAGAACTGAAATGGATTTATTTTAACTCCTTTTTCACCATGATCATAAGAAGTAGATTGGAAAATAGAGGACATGGATGGCCTTCATCCAGGCTCCATTATTTAGATAGTAGGACTTGGTATATCCCTGTGCAGAGAAGGTGGTATGTTCTGTTGCTTACGGGAAATGGGAGAAAGAATTATCCAAAAATAATATCAACACAACCCAAGGAATCATTAATATCTGAAATGAGAAGATGACACATTTATTCTCTTGATTAAGTAATTGTTCACTGAGGAAATATCCTTAGTAGTATGACATTTAGCTTTGTCATTTCTCACACCTTAATAGAAATCATTTACCAACTGGATATATAATAGGCAAGTGTTAATTTGGAGGGGAAGCAGAGGATATGACTAAAGTTATTATATAAATCTTTATCTATGCAATATAGATAAAGGGGACTGCAAAATTATCAAGTACATACCCATACAGTTTTAGATGAGGAAGTTGAGATTCAGAGAAGGTTGATGGAATACAGAATTAAGGGCTCTGACTCCCAGAGCAACGCTGGAGCCTCTGCATCATGGTGAGGTGGAGCTCTCCTCAGACATAGGACAGGAATGCAAATGCCTGCAAACATCTCCACATGCTGTTGAAAATATTTAAGAATTTTCTCATGCCCACTGAGGAATAGATTCTATTGGAGCAAAAGAGAAAGTCCAATATAGAATTTAGGGCTGAAGTATACCTAAGGGATCAATGAGTCTTAATCTCTCAATTTCAGTGTGAAGTAACTGATGCCCAAGATAAGTAGTGGCAGATCCAAGGCAAAAACTAGCCACCCAACTCCCAATCTAGTTCTCTTTTCACTTTATCATGCTTCTGTGAAAACTAGAAAATACAAGTGGTTGCCTGGCTTTGGTGGAGAGAGAGAGCAGAATGCAAAATTAGAAGGGATGAATTATGTGAAGAGTAGACTCTGACAGGATTTCTGATCTGGAAAGTGTAGAGATTAGAGAGTGATGTAGGAGAACAAGGCAAAAGGAGCTGGCATTGCTAGTGTTGTAGTTCTCAACATCCCCAGACTAGCAGCACCGGCCATACCTCAGAACTTGTTCAAAATGCAAATCCTTGACCCAACCTGGACCTATTGATTCAGAAATTCTGGGGGTGAACTCTACCAAGAGTTTTAACAAGTCTATCAGGTAATTGTGATGCACTTAACATATGAGAACCAATGTGCTGGAAGAGTCTTTATGAATTCTCAGGACACAAGAATCTTCCGACTAGGAAAAAGGCTTCCATATTAGGCACATCTTTATTCTGACTCTTCTAACTATGAAAATTTATTTAATTATTGCCATAAAACAGCCACAAACATTATTACATAATTTTCAGGTGTACAACTTTATAGTTTGACATCTTCATACGCTAACAAGTGATTATCACTAGTGTAGGTACCATCCATCACCATTCAGGGGAGCCCCTTCACCCATTTTGCCCATTTCCCAATCCCCTTCCCTCCCCTCTGGTAACCATTCTTCTGTTTTCTGCATCTATGAGTCTGTTTTTGTTCTGTTTTATTCATTTGTTATGCTTTTTTTTTTTAAAGATTCCACAAATGACTGAAATCATATAATATTTGTCTTTCTCCATCTGACTTATTTCAATTAGTGTAATTCTCACAAGTTTTATCCACATTGTCATGATGGCAAGAATTCATTCTTTTTTATGGCTAAATAGTATCCATTATATAAATATACTATGTCTTTTTTATCTATTCATCTATTGATAAACACTTGGGTTGCTTCCATATCTTGGTTATTATAAATAATGCTGCAATGAAAGTAGGGTGCATATGTGTTTTTGATTTAGTATTTTCATATTCTTCAGATAAACACCTAGTAGTGGAATCGCTGGTCATATGCTAGTTCTATTCTTAATTTTAAAGGAATCTCCATACTCTTCACAAACTCTTAACATGGGCAAAATATTAATTCTCTCTCATTTCTTTTCAAGCTCTAAAATTCCTATTCCTTTTATAATTATTTCTCACTATGTCATTTAGTACTATCTATACTGATTTGGTTTTTTTCTCCTATTGTTTCCATGAATCTATATGATTTGGAATGACAACATATGGTATGCTAAAATCATTTGGATTCACTGTATCAGAGAAAGAGTATATTAAACTAAAAAATATTTTTTAAAGAATAAACCAGAGTTATCTTCTTATTCTTTTGGGTTAACTCTATATTTGCAAACTTTATTATTTGAATCTTGAAGTTGGTGCAGTCAAGTTCTGGTATAGATATATTTAGTTCCAATATGCTAGCCCACTGACTTTTACACATTTTTATTTACTAAGTGAAAACAAAGAAGCCTGGTTGATAAAATAGGTAAAAAAAATATATATAGCTGAGGAAGGGGAAACAGCCCATGAAAAATGAATGCAGAAAGCCTTCCTGTGAACAGGAGGAAACAGCATTGTGCTTTGGGTTAAATACACGTGGGTTTGAGTCCCTGCTCTGCTGCCTACCACAGCCAGCCACCTAGAGCATATCACTTAGGCTCTGGGTCTCAATTTTTTTTTAACAGGAAAACAGAAATATGCATACCTGTTTCGTGGGTTGCTTTTGTGTGTGTTTATCAACCAAATGAAACAATTTATGTGAAATATTAATGATGTTCTTTCATTTGCCCCTGTTTTCTTAATTTTCTGTTCCACTATTTTGCCTTTTCAATATGCTGCTTTGTACTCTTAGGTGGCTTTCAACTGTCTTATAGATTCATTGAGGGCAGTGGAGCTGTCTGAGACACGTATAATTCGTTTAGCCCTTTATACAATGCTCTGCACATCTAAATGAGGTGAACCTCCCATTACTGAGAGATATTCAGTGTGCAATGGCAACGGCATAGAAAAGTGTCACCAACATTTGTCTATAGGCTACTTAATGTCATTCCTGATGTAAAGGCTTGTGCTCTCTCTATGGTCCCCACTCCCTGGCTTTCTGAAACAGACAGCAGTCATAGACAGCCACATCAAAAGACCAAGAAAGGATTTTCCTCTAAATAGAAACTGTAACTTGGTCTGATGCTCTCATTATACTAGGTGGTGGTTCTCAATGTGGAATCTCTGGAAGAACAACATCAGCATTACCCAAGAACCAAGGCCCATCTGATCTACTAAATCAGATATCTGTGTTTTCACAAGCCCCTCTGGGTGATTTTGATACATGCTAAATCTTGAGACCACTGACCTCAACCCTTGTTCCTCCTTCCTAGTTACCAGGGGTCCTGACTAACATCAGTGATATTCTTAAGGCAATTATCTTATCAGGAGTAGATAATGGGATAGCAATGCCTATATTACATCAACTGGTAATAGTTTAATACTAAAAATAGAGCATGGAATTTCTCAAAGTGTGTTTAATGGCTCAGTGATTTATAGGCTATTGATAAGTACTAATTTTTTAAAAGAAATTTCTTAGGCAAACACATTTAGGGTCATAGGTTAAATAGGATTTCTTTCCTGAGAAATTTTCTTTTTTTTTAAAGTATGCTCAAAAAAATTCTACATCTCCAAAATTATTTCCTCAAATTCATTTGAAACAACCTTTTTAGATAAAAGTGTATTTCTTGATACAAAGACCTCTTTTTGTGGTTGTATTTCCCACATCTGAATTTTGTTATAATATAACTTGCCGTTGAGAAGTGTTTAACACTGCACTATTTTTACTTAGTCTTTAAAAAGTTAATGCAGTGGTTCTCAACTGGCTTTTTATGCCACACCTCCTGCCCAGGGGACAGCTGGCCATGTCTGGGGACATTTTTACATGTCACAATTGGGACGAGTGTGTGTGGGGGGGTGTCTGCTACTGGCATCTAGTGAGTAGAGAGACCAGAGATGATGCTAAACATCCTCCAATATACAAAACATCTCTCACAACAAAGAAGTATCCAGCCCCACATGTCATAGTGTCAAGGTCAAGAAACCCTGTATTTTTCAATGAAGTATTTAGTGAGCTCCTTCTGTGTATGCACACACTGAGCTACAGTACACTTATCATCTTCCATCTTCAGAGTTTCAGTACCTACTACATTGCCTGACATAAAAGAGACACCCAATAGGAGCTTGTTGAATGAATGGATTAGTAGAAAAAGGAATGATTGGAGGAAACATGACCATCATGTGAAATAACAGCAAACCTTGCAAGACAATATTTTTAAAATCCCATTATTTAATATAGCCAGTGAGAATAATGTCCAGGAAGGCGTTGAAAAAAGAAGGGCAGGTTGTAAATGATATTAAATGATCAAAGCAGATGTCTCTGAGAGCAGAGAGCAATCCAATTGAGGGAGGTTTGGAGGATTGTACAAAGAACGGGAAGCAGCTAGTCAGGTGCCATAACACACATTGTAGGTCAATGCCTCACAGCTTTATTTATGTGGTTCTACCTGCAGGTTCTATGCTTTTCCTCTGATCCTATCTACATCCGATCACAGACAGGTAGCAAGTGGCAGAGAGTACCAACTAGTGGCCTAAAAGCCATAGGTTTTTTTGGTTTTGGTTTTGGTTTTTTGCCACCCTGGGATTTTGTCTGTTTATTTTTAGGATCTGTTTATTTTTAGGATTTCTTTTTAACTGAAAGTTATCGAAGCAGCATACTATATACCAGTGAACTTTTAACAAACAATTCAAATAATACTCAAAGCTCTCCTTGACCTTCACCCAAACCACTGTCCATTGTTTGACACCAAGTTTTTTGTTTGAATGCTCTTAGAGGGATACTCTCTAGTTCGTCATAGTCTCCAGGTACTTTGTCACACCCAAAACCACTATAATCCTGTTGCTATCTACCTGGCCGCTGAAGTTAGTGGATTTGAGAAAAAAAGCACTGCACTTGGAATCAGATGATCACCTCTCTCTGAGCAAATCTCGCTGACTACTAAGCACATTGAGCTTTATTTTGCTCATTTCTAGGACCTATGCTCCCAACATAAGATTGCTGTGAGAATAAATGCAAATAACATTAGTAAAACTCCATGGCAAGTCATACTTTCTTAATTGGGAGGTGCAGAGTAGGAGAGCTTTTAGCTCATAGAAGTCTGAAAAAGGAACAAAACCTCTCCCAAGCCCTGATCTACCTGTGAAAACTAAACAAAACTTGAATTCCATTATGAACAATCGATTTCATTATAAACAATAATTTATGTGAAGCATTTAGACATACCAAGACAAACACAGTTCACAATTCTAGCATGATTCTTAATGCTTTAAATAATAGCAATAAAAGTCTATTTATTTTTATATAAAAATATTTTACTTTCTATTAAGTAAAATTGACACCACAGGAAGTGGGTCATGTTTGTCCTACAGTTTTATATACCCTACAAAACACCAAACAAATGTGAGATGTTATTATTACCAGTCTTTTAGACCAAGCTAAAGAACACTTTCATAAAGCCTTCTCTGACATTCCAACCTAACTCTCCTGAGTTTCAGTAGTGGTTATTTCTCTCTAGTTTTCTTGGTCATTATGTGTACACATGACCTCATATTCCTTCTCTTGTTGTCACTTGTTATTTAAATATTAGTGGAATTCAGAATCTAAGTCTCTAATTGTTTACGTGTTTATCTCATCTCTCAACTGGATTATGGGCTTCCTTATGTCAGACGCCACTTCTCTGCTGTACTTCGCAATACACCACACATAGTAGGCGCCCAGTAAGTGTCTTTGATTTCATTTGAAGAGAGTGTTAGATACTAGAAGTGCCAAAAGAATGTGTCTCTTAAAACCCCTCATCTATAACCTTGTCCCTTCTGGTATGTAACCAGAGAATAGCTTTGAAGTGAGGTTACAGTAGGTTTCTTTCCCACTTGTTTCTAGGAATGAAAGCTCTTGTTTTCTACCCTGGCAAAGCAAGATGATTTGAATCTTTCTAATGTGAAATTGTATATGCTGTTCTTTGTATTGAAGGTCATCTGCTAGAATCTAAAAGTATCTGTTGGCAATAATTATTTAAGTGGTGTATTTCTAATCTTCAAAGGGATAGTTTTCTGTTTAAAATTAATTTTCTTATTTGTCTATGGTTGCAGCTTAAAACACTTTTCCTTATATGCACTATAAAATGTTAATAGCTACTTATAGAGTGACTTTACGACTGTAGTGTCATTTTTCTCAGCTTGATCAGCTCTTTTGAATGGCATCATTATGATCAAAGTTGTTTACAGTAATAAAGTATGAATAGTTTCGATAAAAAAGTAGGCACCATTACAATTAAACAGTATCTGGCATTTTAGAATGTGATAACAACTCATAATGCTGTCATAGAATAAGCAAGTCTACAATATAAACATAGTGACAAGAATGACCTAAACAAGTCTTTGAAGCACAAACAGAAATATGAATTGGGGAGGATGTGGTGCCATGGGGTTAAAGGAGGAAGCAGAATATTCAATACACCTGGAGTCTTTCAAAGAAATTGTGAGTTTATTAGCATTTTGTTTATAATGGTACCCTTCATCTAGATCTATTTTTGCAAAGAATAAGCAAATTTTAAAATTAGGACAATGTGCCAAATGTCTCAATAAAACTTGGGTCTTAATACTTTGTTTGATAAGGTATACTGTAAAAATCAGCATATTCATATTCATTGGGTATCTATTCAATTATATTACCACACTATTGGAAAACATAACAACTAGGATATATAAAATAACTCTATAAATCTTTACACCATGTACTATCACCTCTCCAAATGCAATACAGGCACTCATTTTCAGGTTTCGGTATATACATATAGATATCAGAAGTAAGTCAACCTGTACATATTGTCACCACCACTGGTGGGGTAGCAGATAAGAGAAATTTGATAAATTTCTGGTTAATCGATGTCGGTACCAGTTTGAGCTTCTGAAACAATGTTTGAAAGAGATAAGACATAGTAGACTAATTCTTTGGGAAATAAAAAAAGGCAGGTTTCAGCAATTTTAGGAGGGTAATTGTTTTCCTAAATGCAAGAATAATGCAGAGCAGTTAAATATAAGAATATGTTGGTTCCTTTCTTGAGGAAGGGAAGTGAGTAATTTTTGACATGATTCATAAAACAAAGTCGTTAGAAACTTGAGCACAAATAAATGGGTTGCTAAAAATTTACTTAAATTGTACGCATATCGGTAACACTAAAATATCATTCAAGATGTGGTCTCTTTATTAATTTATTATTTTTAGTGAATAACAGAAATGTTTTCTCATGCTGGGATATTTTAATTTGCCAAATGAACAGTCATTCTTAGACCTTCATTTAGGGCTTTCTGATATCTGACCTTGACCTCCTTGGACAAACTTATGACTCCAGCCCTTTATGTGGACCTCCAGCCCCGCTCCTTGGATTTCCATGAATCCCCAATACATGCAACCACCACCACCCAGCCCCAACTTCCTGTCTACATATCTGAACCAAATCTTTCCTATGAGGCTATTTAATTTCCCTCCCTCTTCTGTAGCCAGCCGCTCCAAAGTTCCTTCTTTTGTTGAATCTTTTTCTGTTTTCTGTACCATCCATTTGGCAGCATGTATCCAGAGCTATTTCAGATTTCTGTTTAGTTACTTCTGGTTGCCTTTCACATAATATATCCTGAAAACTATTTAGTGAGAATTTTTAATATTCATGAGCTATTCCAATTATAGCACAGAGCTATCCAAGTGATGAAGCAAAAATCTATGTCCTTAGTCTATAAGTTTGGAAAGAGTTTCTTATAGACCTGGTTTTTCTACTTCCCTTTAAAGTTCAAAGTGTTCTTTTTCTCTTTCCTACACTCTCTGGGGGGGATACCTAAGTTAAAAGTAAAGCAAAAATTTAAAAAACAAACAGAAAAGATCCAACACTGAGATATAAGAACATCAGCTGAAATACCTAAAAAATATCTTCATTTGTATAAACTAAAACAGATAAGAGCCAACTGCAACAGCTCCAATCTGCAACAAGGACAATAATCCAAAAGACAGTCCATCTTTATATTTTTCATTTCAACCCCTTTCAAGAGGAATATGATGTATAAACTAAACAAGTGATTTCTAGACAGGGAAAATAAAATAACAACACAAGTTTTATCATCATTTTTCCAGGTATAATAAACATTGTTTTATTTTATTTTATTTTATTTATTTTATTTTTTTAATAAACATTGTTTTAAAGTGAAATTAGAAACCTCTAAGGTAACAGTTATTAGTCTAAAATATAGGCAAATCTATTAATTTGAGAACAAATCTATAAACCAAGCAATAGTTGGCCAATTCAGAGATCGTCTTTGATCATGACATTTATTTTGTTTGATACGTTTACTTAAAGCAGTGGTTGCAAGAGATGGGGAATTTGAGAATTTTGGTGTTAGATATGTTATGTTTTTTTCTGACAAAAATGATATGTATTTAAGGTATATGATGTGATGTTTTGATATATATATATACACATTGTGAAATGATTACCAAACTCAAACTAAATAGCATATCTATCACCTCTCCTCCCATAGTTACCTTCGTGTGTGTGTGTGTGTGTGTGTGTGTGTGTGTTAAGAACACTTAACCTCTATTCTGTTAGCAAATTTCAGGTATACAGTACATTATTATTAATCGTTGTTACCATAATATAAATTAAATCTTTGGAATTTATTCATCTTATAACTGAAAGTTTGTATCCACTGCTTCAGTAGCTTATCTACTGCCCAGCAACTCTGGTACTCTGGTAACCACTAACTACTTTCTACTCCTATGAGTTGACCTTTTTTTTTTTTTTTTTAGATTTGACATATAAGTGAAATCATGTGATATCTATCCCTCTGTGTCTGGCTTATTTCACTTACATAATGACCCCTAGGTTCATTTCTTTGTCTAAATAACAAGAATTCCTTCTTTTTAAAGATGAATAATATACCACTGTTTATATACACCAGATTTTCTTACCATTTATCTATCAACAGACATTTAGGCTGTTTCCATATCTGAGTTACCATGAATAATGCTATGAATATTCCCATATTCATGCAGCTATCTATTTGAGAAAGTGATTTTATTTCCTTTATATACAGTTGTGGGTAGTGGGATTGCTGGATCATATACTAGTTCTATTTTTAATTTTTAAGGAACTTCCATGTTGTTTTCCATAATGGGTATAACAATTTACATCCTGACCAGCAGTGCACAAGGTTTGCCTTTGCTCCACATCCTCATCAACCCTTGTTATCTTTTGACTTTTTGATAATAGCCATCTTAACAGATGTGAGGTAATATCTCATCATGGTTTTGATTTGCATTTCCCTGATGATTAGTGATACTGAACCTTTTTTCATATACCTATTGGCCATTGTATATCTCCTTTGGAAAAATGTCTATTGAGTTGTAAAAAATATATTGAGTTGTATGAGTTCTTGATATATTTTGGATATTAACTTCTCTCAGATATTTGGTATACAAATATTTTCTCCCATTCCAATGGGTTGCCTTTTCATTCTGTTGATTGTTTCCTTTGCTGTGCAGAAACTTTTTATTTTCATGTAGTCCCACTTATTTATTTTTGGTTTTGTTGCCTGTGCTTTTGGTGTCAACTGCAAAAAAAAAAAAAAAATCATTGCCAAGACCAATATTAAGGAGCTTGTACCCTACTTTTTTTTTCTAGTAATTTTACAGCTTCAAGTATTTTATTTATGTCTTTCATCTATTTTGAATTGATATTTGTATATGGTATGAGATGAGGTCCAATTTCATTCTTTTGCGTGTGGATATCCAGTTTTCTACCACCATATATTAAAGAGACCACCCTTTCCCCATTATCTATTCTTGGAGCCTTCATCAAAAATTAGTTGACCGTATATGTGTAGATTTATTTCTGGGCTCACTATTCTGTCCTATTGGTTTATGTATATGTTTTTATGCCAGTACCATAAGATTTTTATAATTATAGCTAGGTAATATAGTTTGAGATCATAAATTGTAATGCCTTCAACTTTATTCTACATGTTCAAGATTGCTTTAGCCATCTGACATCTTTTGTAATAAACATCTTATGGTTCCACACAAATTCTAGGACTATTTATTCTATCTCTCTGAAGAGTGCCATTGGAATTTTGATAGTGATTGCACTGAATATCTGGACTGCTTTGGGAAGAATGGACACTTTAACAGTATTAATTCCAGTCCATGAACATGGACTATGTTTCCATTTATTTTAGACACATTGATTATGAATTGCTGGCATGTCACAGAAAAAGAAAAACTAAATCCTCCCAAAAGGAGGACATTTACATAGGTACACACGCACATATAGGGCACATGTTTTGTCAGTCAGCTTCTCACAGAGTGCTCAAAGCAAGCACCTGAATCAAACACCAAATTTAGATCCAAGCCACCATTGCCATATTTTGTAAGATTTGCCCCAACAACCTCATTTCTAGGAAGTTCTCTAGAAAGAGTATTTTTCACAAGTGTACAAAGCAAAAACATAACACAGATATGCAAAGCACCCTATCCTTTGAGATTTTAATCATATTAGAAGTGTGTTGCGAACTTCTTCCACTACCTCTGGAAACTCTGATGGGATGAGAGGAAAGCATAGATATTTCCTACTTTCCTCCAAGATCCTGCTTCTATGGAATTAGTTTTGTCACATGCAAACTGTTCCTATTCCACATGGGAACACAGCCCTCTCTTTCTGAGATTACTGTGAAAACATCATTCACATAAGGCCTTTGTGCAGCTAGCCAGCTTCACAAAAAGTTTAGAATGAAAGAAGGATTTTATGCTCCACCCTCTCTTTCTAAAGACGTCTGTTTCTGTGTCTCCAGGCTTACAACCCACAATGGGAGCATTTTCTTCTCCTAATCCTGACATATATCTCCATTCCTTTTTTAGAAAATTGTACCTCTTTTTCATAAGAGTAGGTGCTCTCTTTTTCTCCACAAGGCAGTCTGTAGGATGCTATATTATCCAGCAGAATGTTTGCTTCAGACTGAACTAATCAAGGTGGAAAACAAATCATGTTATTATATCAAATATATATATATATGTTATTATTATTATTATTATCTTCTTTAGCTACATAAAGACCAGGACTAAACTGAAATTGCCTCTTCAAATTACTTAAATTTTTGGACAAACAAAAAGTCTATCAAAAGGGAATGGCTAAATAAAGTATAAATTGATGTTAAGAATGAGGCAGTTCTCTATGAATTGACAATAAAATATATTGTTAGTTGTCTGTAAAATGCTTTAAGTTAGAAAAAAGGTATTGCATCATTTTTTCTGGTACAAATATATATATTTGTGAATCCATAGAAAAGAGTCTACATAGGCATATGTCTCTCTGGCGGAGGAAAACATTTACTAGTTTTTGTATTATTTTAATTATCACAGTAAATATTTCTCCTTTTTATAAAGATTTTTATTTATTTATTTGACACTGAGAAGGAGAGAGCACAAGCAGGCAGTGCAGCAGGCAGAGGGAGAGGGAGAAGTAGGCTCCCCACTGAGCAGGGAGCCTGACTTGGGGCTCCATCCCAGGACCCTGGGATCATGACCCAAGCCAAAGGCAGATGCTCAACCAGCTGAGCCATTCAGGTACCCCTCCCAATAAGTATTTTTTAAACTATTTTTATGGTACAAGCATCAGGGAATCTCAGAAAATTTCTACTAAACTTCAAAGAAAAATATAATTCCTTTACTATTTGGCTCGTCTGCAAACAAAAGCATACTGGAAAAATCCTCAATTTGTTATGAGGAATTTTTCCTATTTATGTTTGTTATTTCATTTTATTTCCTTTTTTGGAAATTATTTATTTATAGTATTTGGGCATCTTTTGGAACATTGAAAATTGATGGGACAGAAACCAAGGCTGGTTTATATATCCCAGCCTGAGCTGATGATCAATGTAGAGAGTTGTGTGTGGCCTTGGAACTGGCTCGGGGTGGCTGAGCAGGCTTGGCCTCTTGTTTGACAGTTGTTTGACTCTCCCACTGGACTAAGTTGAGAAATCATACGGCTTTGTTTACTGCCAGCTGCCATTCTACTACCCCAGGGGAGCTAGCCTTCAGATGAAGCTGACGCTGAGGATGCAGGGCAGAAAGAAAGAGATTCTGGGTGTTTGGTGATTTCACTGAACTGATGGATGGACCAACCCTGAAACCTCCCCTACTTTGTATTTCTAGTCAGAGGATACAAGAAATTGTCCTTATTATTTAAGCCATTTTGAGTTTGTTTTTCTGTTAGTTGCTATTGAAGGTGTTCTGTTAATATATTTATGTATATTTTAAAAGATTTTATGTTTAAGTAATCTCTACACCTAAGGTGGGGCTCAAACTCAGAACCCCAGGATCAAGAGTCACATGCTCTACTGACTTAACCAGCCAGGCATCCCTCTGTTAACATATTTTTTAAGTAAATAGCCAATGTAGACAAAAACTTATGCACAATAATTTTCATCATAAATGTTTTATGACAGTGAAAAAATACAAACGATCAAGATACTGAATATTAGGGAGACAAGTATGTAGATTACGGCTCACTGACATAATATTATGTAGCTATTCAAATTTATGTTATCAAGTGTTATTTAATTGACAACCCAGCTCCTATTCCATCTCTCTGGCCTTGGCTAACTCTCAAGTGTTCCCTGTCTTCATTTCACTGTCTTATCTATTTGCTTTGTTTGCCTCCTGTGGTTTTCTCTGACTAGAATGCCTCTGAATTCTTCCAACTTGTAGCTCCATCACTCTTCCCCTTTAAAATTCTGCCTAGGTGCATTTCCTCCAGGAAACCTTCCCACAAGCCTTTGTCCTTGCCTCTCAAGTTGGTACTAGCCTCTCCCTTATACACCCACAGTATTTGAGGTTATCATTTTTCTAATTGATCATATTTTAACTATCTGATTTTATTTACGTCTTTCTTCACTATGTGAGCTGTTTGAAGACAAAGACCGACTGATCCTGATTTGGTTGTGTATCCCTAATGCCCAGCCACAGCCCAGCATTGCCTAGATGCTCTATAAATATTTGTAGACTGTGTGGGTAGGTGGGAGATGAATAAAGAATGAATCTCATAGATATATCAAGAATGCAGGATGGTTAACTTCTAAATTTTGTGATGGTTTTCTGTATTTTTCACAGAAAAGGGAAAATTGTGTTTAAAAAAGCAATTGGCTATTTATGCAGAAATGAAGACTCGATGCTTAAAAATATCATTCACCTCTTGAGCTCCTATGTAAAAATTTATTAACCAAAATTCATTAATAAATATTTATAATTGAGATAGCCAAAGACAAACTTCATACTGTTATTCTCTCATGAAAAATTAAATTGACTTACTCTTTTTGATTAATTTTGAAAGCTTTGGTTTAAGGTTATAGAAGTCTGACAGAAAAATTGAAGCCATGATTGATTTACATGACATGCTTTTAATGGAAAATGCTGTAAAACATTGCAAGAGCCCTGTGACATCTTTAAAGATGAACTCAGATGAGAAATGCTAGGTTTGCAGGGCAGAGAAAGGGCTCTTTAAGTAACCTTCACCCTCTGACCCACCCTTCCTGAGCACCCTGGTTGGGCAGTGTGCTTTCACATTGCCAACTGGTACTTCCAGGGACCGCAGTGAGACCGGGCAGCTTCATGCCCTTATCTTATAAACAATGTTAATACTAAGTTTTATCAAAAGACTTAAGACAGTAGGGAATATAAAATAAATTCTGAATCTGCACATTACGCACTTAACGTGCAAGGCTGGCAAAATTCCTTTTCTCTACCCCTGTCTTGAGGGTAGGTTGTAGCAGCCATTTTTGTAGAACAGATGGCATCCAGTAGGCATTCCTAGAAACTGCTGGATAAATGAAATATTAATGGTGGTTGTATCTATGTAGTGGGATTATCTATGAGTGTTATTTCCTTCTTTGTGTTTTTCAGTCTTTTCTACATTTTCTCTAATCTTTTCAAATTTTCAAATGGTTGTGTACTTGTGTTGTTATTTTCCATAAACTCACAGTCAGTAGCCAGAAAGGGGAAAGGAAACAGATATTCTGATATTGGGAACCTTTTCGTTCTCTTTTGTAATTCAATATGCTTTTACTTACTGTTGATTTTGTACACCAAGATAGAAGGAAGTCTTCGAGGATCACTAGCCTCTCAGATGTGCAGCTTACCTGATGTTTTTTCTCCAGGTATCAGAATTTTCACTCTAATACCTACCTATGTAAAATCTGAAGTTACAAGAGAATACGGATGAAGAGAACTATTTGCTTAGTACCTAAATGAGGTTGGTACTTAGGTCACCCCCCTCCAAACTTTCCCACTTACCTCACATCCCTTGGTGGTACCAATAAGTGTCTTGAGCATGGGAGCCATCTTTGACTTCTCTATAATTTCCATCACTTCTAATAAATTTAGGTAGACAGTGTGCTTACTCTCCAAATTCATCTTTAAAGCAAATCCCTTCACTCCTTACCAATAAGATTGCCATCCCTAAGCCTTTCCTAGAAAGATAATCTGTAGTGACCACCAAAGATACTATTGTCCTCATTTTACAGATGAGAAGATTAAGTAAACCACTCAAGGGCATACTGAATGAGATACAGAGCTCAGAAAAGAACACTTGTTTTTCAAACCCAAAGTTCTATCCTTTTCCTACTGTACCATGCTGTCAGAACTTTATAAAATCATGACAAGATAGATTTAGCATGATAGGTTTAGGATTATAGAATGAAAACTATATATAGCTTATTATCTAGCAACCAAAGCCAACAAATAATCAATTCTGGTGTTAGTGGCTAAATTCTCCTCACTAGGAAACGCAGAAGTTTCTCAACCAACAATGGCAGAAGGAAATATTTCTGTTCTTTCCTACTTTGACATTTCTTTCATATTGGTCATTCTTCTCTGTTTTTCACATTAGTTGATCTTCTGTAGCCCATATAGTTCATATACAAAGATTTTTGATAGTCATTTTTTCATTTTCATTTGCTTCCATGTATTTTTAATTTCTTCTTTAATTTCCTGGTTGACCCATTCATTCTTTAGTAGGATGTTTTTTAACTTCCATGTATTTGAGGTCTTCACAAAAATTTTCCTGTGATTGACTTTAAAGTTTCATAGCTATGTGGTCAGAAAATATGCACGGTATGATCTTGATCTTTTTGTACTTGTTGAGACCTGATTTGTGACCCAGTATGTGATCCATTCTGGAGAATGTTCCATGTGCACTGGAAAAGAATATGTATTCTGCTGCTTTAGGATGGAATATTCTGCATATATCTGTTAAGTCCATCCAGTTCAGTGTATCATTATTTCCCCATTGATTTTCTGCCTAGGTGATCTGTCCATTGCTGTAAATGGGATGTTAAAATTCCCTACTATTACTGTATTATTATCAATGAGTTTCTTCATGTTTATTATTAATTGATTTATATATTTGAGTGCTCCCAAGTAGGGGACATAAGTATTTACAATTGTTAGATCTTCTTGATGGATAGACCCCTTAATTATGATATAATGCCCTTCTTCATCTCTTGTTACAGTCTTTGTTTTAAAAATCTAGTTTGTCTGATACAAGTGTGCTACTCCAGCTCTTCTTTGATGTTGATTAGCATGATAGTTCATGGTTCTCTATCCTCTCACTTTCAATTTTCAGGTATCTTTAGGTCTAAAACGTTTCTCTTGTAGGTAGCATATAGATGGATTTGTTTTTTTTTTACCCATTTGGATACCTTATGTCTTTTGATTGCAGTTAGTCCATTTACATTCAGAGTGTTTATTGAAAGATATCAATTTAATGCCATTGTGTTAATTATAGAGTTAGTCTTTTTGGTAATGTTCTATGATCCTTTCTAGTCTTTGTTGCTTTTGGTCTTTTTCCTCCTCTCGCGTTCCCCTTAAAATCTCTTGCAGGGCTGGCTTAATGGTAATGAACTCCTTTAGTTTTTGGTTGTCTGGGAAACTCTTTATCTCTCCTTGTATTCTGAATGGCAGCCTTCCTGGATAAAGAATTCTTGGCTGTATATTTTTCCTATTCTGCACATTGAATATATCTTGCCACTTTCTTCTGGACTGTCAAGTTTCTGTGGACAGATCTGCTGAAAACCTAATCTGTCTTTCCTTGTACATTAAGGGCTTTTTTTTTTTCTCTTGTTGCTTTCAGGATCATTTCCTTGTCTGTGAATTTTGGGAATTTGACTATGATATGCCTTAGCCACTGCTTGCTTTGTTGAATTTAATGGGAGTTCTCTGTGCTTCTTGAATTTTGATGTCTGTGTCCTTTCCCAGATTAGGGAAGTTTTCAGTGATAATTTGTTTGAATAAATTTTCTGCCCCTTTTTCTTTCTCTTTATCTTCTGGGACTTCTATGATACACATGTTACTACATTTTAATAAGTCACTGAGTTCCCTAAGTCTACCTTTGTGATCCATTGCCTTTCTTTCCCCCTTCTTTTCAGCTTCATTATTTTCCATAATTTTTTTCTTTTATATCACCGATTCGCTCCTCTATTTGTTCATCCTCATTTTTATGGCATCCATTTGGGTTTGCATCTCAATTATAACATTTTTAATTTTGACTAGCTTTTAGTTCTTTTATTTAAGCAGTAAGGGATTCTCTAGTGTCTTCTATGCTTTTTTTCAAGCTCAGCCAGTATCCTTATAATCATCATTTTAAATTTTAGTTCAGGCATCTTCCTTATATCTGTATTGATTAAATACCTGGCTGTGAGAAAAAACAATAATAAAAAAATAAAGAATAAAAGTAAAAAGGAAGCTAGATTCTATTTCCCCTCGAGCTAAACCTTGGCAGCACTCAATGAGCAGTAGACTTAGTGCACATGAGTTGTCTGTGCCAGTCTTCTGGGGGACGGGCCTATTGTGCTGATTCTCTGGTAGACTTGCCCTAGTGGAAATGTGCCTCCAGGGTACAGTGGGGCGGGACTTGGTGTAAGCAGCTCCAGTCTCCACTAAGTGGCACCGTTTTGCTCCCTGCAGGCTTTCAGTGCTCATGGTCCTGGTGAATATGGCTATGCCCAGCTCTCTAGCCCCAAAGTTTGCCCCTTCCTACTCTTCTGTGGGGGCTCAAAGAAGAGCAATCAATCACCCCTCTTGTATCCCCAGTTTCCATAAGAAGCCTGTGTTCACCCTGCCTGTGTATGAGTTGTTGTTGTTGTTTTTTACCTCAGGTGCACAACTAAGTTTCATAATTGCAAATTTTAGGGACTCCCCCAGGGAGGACCCGAGTTGTTCCTCCAGGGAAGGTCTCGCCATTCTTTTGCTGTTTGCTGGCCAGTCCAGGAAAGTGATGGCAAAATCAGGCAGTGGTGGAACAACTAGGCAGCAGTTCACAGTCTGTGGCAAAACAGAGCAGAAAGCTGGCACCAAGACTCACTGCTCTCAGCTTGCTTGCCCACTCCTATGTCTGGGAACCATGCTGCACTTAGGCACCACCCATTCTTCTTGCAACCCAGGAGTTCCTCAGACCACATGGCTACTCCTGGGGCTCTGCCCTGCTTCATCACTTGTGTATCTTTAAGCCATGCACATACCCCATGGACTTCTAAAAGTTCAGACTTTGTACTCTGCTGCTTATAATACTTTGTGGTACTAGCCTCCCTAAGCAGGGCTTCCTCCCCGTGGGGGTACCCACAGCCACATCTCCCCTAAGTCAACTCTCCATACCTCCTACCTTCCAAAAGGTGGTCACTTTTCTACTTGTACACTGGCAGTTTTGCTCTCTCAGTCCATAGATTGATTTTGTGGGTGCTCAGAACGATTTGATAACTAGTTGTGTTCCAGAGACAAGACAAACTTAGGATCCCCTAGTCCTCTGCCATCTTAACTCTTCCCCTTATTTACATATGTTTTACAACTCCAGAATAAAGAATAATATGAAAAATTGGCCCCTGAATCTAATTTAAATGGTTAGAAAATAAGTTTTTTGTTTTTATTTATTTATTTCTTGAATTCTGGGTTTTATATCTTTTCTTTATGGGGATATTCCTACACATGGAGAATTCAAAATTTAAGTAAAAAAATGTGAGGTCAAGTTTATTTTGAAGATCAACTTTTTGCTTTTCTTTGGTTCTTGCTGGAATCTTATAAAAAAAGCCTCCAGGAGGGGGGCTTCTAGGTGGCTCAGTGGGTTAAGCCTCTGCTTAGGTTCCGGTCATGATCCCAGGGTCTCTGCTCTCTCATTTGTTCTCTCTCTCTCTCTCTCTCTCTCAAATACGTATTTAAAATATTTTTTAAAAAAAGACTCGAGGAGAAAAAGAAGCCTGTCGATGAATCTAAAATAGTGACCATTTAATATTCAATATAATTAAAGTAGGTTTTGTTTTTCTGTATAACTTTAATCTGTTCTTATTAAAGCGGGCTAGTATACCTAATATGTAACCAAATATGCTATAAATCTAGCTTGTTAACAGATATGTAAATCATATTATCTCTCTAGAAGCAGGGCTTGTTTGTTTGCTTTGTGTGGAGGTTGTTTATTATTTTATTTATCTGTCTGTAGTTTACAGCTTCAATGAAGTATAATTTACTTACCACAAACATACTTGTAAGTGTACAATTCAACACTTTTTAGTAAGTTGACAGACTTGTGCAACTATCATCACAATCCAGTTTTAAAACATTTTCATTGCTCAAAAAAGATCTTTCATTTGCACTCATACCCTATTCCCACTCTCAGCAGAAGCAAACTATAAGGAGAAAAAAAGTTTTCTTAAAAATGATCCAACTTCTACTCTTTAGATAGGCCTGCAGGCCAAAGGACTAAAATGAACGAATCAAAACCAAAATATACCTCAAATTAAACTAGCTTATGAAGTTCAAAGCCTCCCCCAGATTTATGTTTTGTTTTGTTTTTTGCTTTTACATAAAGCTGGCACTGTTTTAAGTCTCAAGTATGTCAGAAGGAATATCTAAGAAGTGGAGCCAGCTAGTTATTTAGGCTGATTCTGTTTATCTCTAATTTAAACTCAATAAAAATTCATTTATTTATTTTTTTAAAGGTTTTATTTATTCATGAGAGACACACAGAGAGAGGCAGAGACATAGGCAGAGGGAGAAGCAGGCTCCCCACAGGGAGGCTGATGTGGAACTTGATCCCAGGGTCCTGGGATCACAACCTGAGCCAAAGGTAGATGCTCAAACACTGAGCCACCCAGGCGTCCCAGTAAAAATGCATTTAAGATATTTCTTTGGACATAATTGAAATGTATAGAGTTTTTATTAAATAAATTCACTTTTAAACATTCTTTCAAATTCTTTAAATTAAAAAAATTTTTATTTTGAGTAAGCACTTTCCCCCATGCCTTTCTAGTTTTCACAAATATACAATTATTTCAGTTAAAATTTTAAATTTTGAAGCAAAAGGATCTCAATGTGTCATCAAGGACAAAGGTCAATTTCCCTGCATGATTGTACACAACTTATACACTCTAAGTAGTTAAAAGCTGGCCTTTGAAAGGTAGGATGTAAAGTAAAGGATGTCAGTAAAGACATCCACCTTATCAACCTTGTTGGCCTTGCAGAAAGGGTTACTGCTTAGTGGACACATAGAATTCTAAGTTATTCATTAACTACCTAGAAAAAAGGAATGAAAACATAAGGAGTGGGTTATGAACCTAAAATTAGGAACAAACTTATATCTCTCCCCCATGCTCACAGATGTTTTGAATGATTTCATCAGATAGTAAAATCTTTCATGTAGATAAGACTTATTGTTCCACTCTACATACATGTACTAACAAATACATAACGCATAATAAAGAGACTATGTTATAGAGAGGCCATGCAAGGATAGAATCAAAAGCATTTTGTAGTTCAGGAGGAAGAAATCTGAACTTTGTTGTAGATTAGAGAGGATGAGCAAAAGTACTTAATCCTTCTATAACTAATTAGGAAGTTTTCAGGAAAAAGACAAAGTTTGTTGTTGGTAGACGATAGATTCAGATGCTATAAAATTGGATATAAAATGACAAAGGACAGAGTTCTGGTGATATTGAAAGAATGACATTTGTTATCAATTCAATGCAGGAGGCCTATAAAAACATGACTATTTTCAATTTAATTTCTTTCTAAAGTTCACAAATATTTATTAAAAATTTATTGTGTGACAGCCACTGTGCTAGAGCCACAGGCAATGTAGTAGGCCTTATAAGTAAGTGCAACAGGAGAATTTCTGCTCAGTTAGAGCTCAACAAAATACAATTTTGGCCTAAAGCATACCAATCTTGTCTGCATGTCTTTTGGGTGCAATCTTAAAACTGTAAGGATTATTCATTTTCTCACTAGGCTGAGTAACCAAGGCTTCAAAAAGAGAGGCTCCTCTAGGCAATCCTAAAAATATCTAAGTAGCTCTAAATTTTTCTTCACAACCTTGAAGCTCTGCAGGATATAATTCCCACAATTTTCAAACTTTCCCAAATTTGGTAAAGCAAGTCACCAAATCCAAATTGGAAATAATATATAGATAGTTAAGAATTCCTGAGATCTCCAAAGAGTCCTTTAGCATAGGAATGAAAGTTGCAAGACAATGTTGGCATTGTATGGAAGTTCCAAGGTCCAAACTGGAGAAAGGGAAGAAGCTGTGGTACAGAGGAGTACTATAGGAGAGTGGACTCTCAAGGTGGGTTTTGGAGGCAACCAGAAAGTGTTTCATCACCAGCCCTTCTAATAATTTCTTCCACACTGCCAACATATTCCAGGTCACTCTTTTATCCAGGGACGTCTATTTGCTAGTGAATCAGTTGACTCACTAATCATCATCTTTTTAAAATACAAACAATTTTTAAGAGAGTAAGAATGCCAATAGTTATTCATAAGCTAGTGAGAATTTGTTTTAAAATGTTTATTGTAACTGTTTTCCTCTTAAGCAACTACACTGTCAAAATGGTAGATTTTACTTTTTAGAATAGCTATGAAACAACAAATATATATACATTTTATTATATATAATATAAAGATACAAATATATAGATCAGAACTTTAAAATTTAAAAAGAATTTGTCACATGTTAGCTAGTTTGATAGTTATAAATGTTATGTGAGAAATGACACTGTAAATTGACTATTAGCAGTTGCTTGCACGTAAAGTCCTGATTTGGGGTATGCCTCACACCTCATTGTAACTCAGGGCTTTAGCAAGAAAATTCTAAAATAATCATGGTGCATCACCTGCCTCACCAGTGACTAGTTTAGGGTGAGCATGTAATTCATTTCTGCCCAATGAGATATGGGAGAGGTCTGTTAAAAGGCTTTCAGTAACAGTTACTTTGATCTATGGGGAAAACGGATAATGGATGCATAGAAAGAAATAAGTCCCTTTTCTTTCATCACATATCGAGTCATAAAATAATCAATATATGTTATATTTGCACGTGAGACACTTTAGGAGAGAAGAAAAGCAGAACTGAGGAAGCCATCTTATACTCAAGGAAGTTGCTAAGTCACCATACTGAAAATGGCGGACAGAAAGATGGAAAATTCTAGAGTCCTTAGCCATGTTATTTAGCTACCAATTGAAATATATCAGTAGCTTCACACCCTTAGGATTTGGAGTTACATGAATGGCCTCGTCTAACCTTATTGTTTAAAGTGACTGAGAGTTTTTGGTTCCTGCTAACTGAGATCACAATGATACATGTGTATTGGTTAGATTCTTGATTTAGAGGTAGGGTAACTAGGTTCAAAAAGTTAAGGAACTTGGCTAAGAAATGTAGGGTAAGCTGCAGATACGTGACTTAGTTATAATCTCACATTCTAAGAATTAATTGTAGTCATTCTTTTAATGCTATACCAATTTTATTGAGCAGAAACATAAATAGTTTTGGGGTACTAGATACTTTGGGAAACTAAATATATCTATTCTTCTATCCTCTCCAAAATAGGAATGTGGTGGGTAGAGGGCTTAGGGTATTAAAAAAAAAACAAAAAACAAACAAACAAAAAAAAACACTGAGAAATTGGAGCTCAGAAAAGGAGGAGAGAAAAGTCTTGTCGTCTTGTTTTCCCTATTATGAAATTTTGTCTAAAGTTGGCCTGAAACTCATGAGAAAGTTGAGACTTTCTTCTTCCTCCTTCTTCCTATTTCACATACTTCTTTTTCTGGGACCCAAAATATTGGTGAGTAGTAGTGGTAATTCAGCTATATTCTGTTTAATAGAGCCATCTTCAGCCAGGTGACTTAGGTGGAATCTCATGATGACAAGGAAAAGAATCCACTTGAACTAAAATGAAAATACAAATTTATTAAAGAACAAAGAATCTCATGGAACAGCAAGGTAGAGATTACTGTTTGACTAAATAAGGGTTTAGAGCCAGGATTTAGAAATCTATCAGGAACTTACATGTGCCAGGGTGTAGGAGTTTGCTGTACCACGGGCTCTCTTCTCTAATTTATCTCTCTTTCTGTGTAGACCAGCTTTTCTCTACACCTCAAGCACAAGGCCAAAAGATGCATTGTCCTATCCCCACCAATCCACCAGCGCCAGTTTAGCATGACTTTCCAGGTAAATGCTCTGTTATAATGGACCCATTCTGCTCATGTCTCAACCCTTAATCCTGAATTACTCAAAAAGAGAATAGGTTTGGCCAAGCTGAGCCTCTGGATTGGTTTCCCTCTAACCAGACATCCCTACCTCTGTTCAACCAACTATTGCATAGGGTGATAGCCATATTGAAGCATTATCACCTGTATGATAATGGACAACTCTCAGAGAATAGGCTATGGCTGGGAAATATCCTCAAATTGAATCTGGCCAGTATTTAAAACTTCATTTTATTGGGTTTCTTAATGATTTCAGAGTTTATAATAGCCAATTTGTAAATAAAAACTTAAACATAATGTAGTCTTAAGTAGGAAACTCCCTTCTACTGATAAAGGGAAAAAGTAACCAGATATCCTTGATAGGGATGGTTAATGTGGGTAATGACAAATAAGTGACAAAAACCTCCAAAGTGTATTTCAGCATTTTTCAAAGGGCAGTTATCTGTGTAATTTATAATTACTCATTACACTTAGCTTATACATTACAAATACAAAATATTTTTAATGTGTATGTTTTCAAGGAGATTTAAAATGAATATATTTTATATGGCAAATGCATTAAAAACTAAATTCTTACATGGATTATTTGATTGCATTAGAGTAACTCAGCAATGTGCCTTCAGAACTATAGTTGTATGTTAAAATTTCAGATAAACATGTGATATACAATCCTGTAATGACATCAGAAAATATAACGTATACTTTAAAATGGTGAAAATGAGTAATGTGAAAGCTAGATCACACTACAAATAATACCAAGCATACAAAATATATAATTTAAGTCAAATAAAAAATGCCCATATGTGAAATAAATTGAAATTAAATGTTAATGAAAGTTAGAGAAGTACAGGTATAAAAACTGTTAAGAATTGTATAGGTTGTAAATTTTAGCCATTAGATTTTTTTAAGCTGAAATTCATGTTCTATATGTGTCAACACCAGTATGAATTTTGTTTATCAAAAGTGTTTTTCAAGCCTCACAAATTTTAGGGGCACAATGCCTCATCATAAATTCTGACATGATATGTGAATCTATGAAAATATATATTATATATGTAGTTATATATGTGAAAATATATTAGGAAAAAACCTAGCTAACATGAAATTCATTTTGTAAATTGAAGTAGGCAATAATATAGTTCTTTACGAGATTTACAGGGAATTTGAAAAGAAATGCTATGTCGAGTAGATCTTTTTAAAAAGTAATGACTTACGATTTCAGAATGAGATGACAGGAAATGTCAGAATTAAATCATAGAGATTCATGTGCTGTACATACAAGGGTTATCCGGGATGGGGGGAGTTACAGCATGAAAATGAAAGTAAAAATCATACCATCCATTTAGAGAGATCAGAACCACACAAACATTTACCCTGCACTGCAATAACAAATTTCCCACTTTTTTGTGTGTGACAGGACAATTTCATTCCTTTGTTAATTTCCATTTTCACTAATCTCTGCCTTCCCTGAGTTGAGTGAATATGCCCAAATACTACACACACACACACACACACACACACACCCCAAAAAAACCTGTTCCTGTTTCCGTTTAATTGGGATCTCGAAATAGAGAAGATCCCAAGGGATTCCTGACTGAGTACTGCAGACATAAAGTGCGTGGAATGTTCCCATCAAATGTTGGATAAGAATGTGAATTATATTTATTCAAATGCCCTTAAATCTCCAGAATTTTCAGGCCACATCTGCCATGACTTTGACTTTGACTAAAGCGACATTTTATACTATAAATAAGGTTGAGTCGGCTGTGGCCACACCAGACAATTTCTCTGAAAGCTTGAGCCCTCCCAACACCTGCACCCAGGAGCCAGGCTACAGTGGTTCCTGGGACATGACATCCAAGACAGAATGTATTATAACTCCAAACAGCCACTGGCATTTTGCACGTGGCCATCAGGACACTAAAGGCAAATCAGCAGAGACCACAAAGGGACCCTGTCGGGAATCCTCAGCCACTTCTGACACCCTAAGGGCCAATTAACTCTGTCTCTCAGGCCTATAATTGTAGGACAATAAACAATATGCAAACTCTTCTAGTCACCTAATGCTTCCGTATTTGATCTGTGCTCCTTTTTCTTTGTCTTGTTTTTCTACTCTGCCTACTTTTTCTCTTGTCAAATCCTTTGTTTGGTTCTTTGAAACTTGGACTTCAGCTGCAAATCACCGTTCCTATGTTATCAGCTTACTTACATTCACTCCATTGTGGTGTCACCTCCCCTTAGATATACTTCTTTGTAATAGGTGTCTTATTGAGGTAAAATTTATATTTTGCAGAAGTCCCAGATTTTTTTATAAGTCCCAGATTTTAAATGTATAGTTCCATGAGCTATAGATACTTTGATTACCTCTCCAATACAGAACATTTTGGGGGCACCTGGGTGGCTTAGTTGGTTAAGCATCTGCCTTCAGCTCAGGTCATGATCTTAGGGTCCTGGGTCAAGCCCCATATCGAGCTCCACAATCGACTTCCTGCTCAGTGGGGAGTCTACCTCTACCTCTCTGTCTGCCCCCATCTCTCTCTCTCTCAATCTCTTTCTCTCTTTCTCCCTCTCTCTAGTTACCCTGCTCAAAATAAATAAATAGAGTCTTTAAAAAAAATACAGATCAGTTTCATCATTCCAGAAAGTTCTCATAAGTACCTGTCCAGGTAATTGCTTGCACTTCCAAGCAAACTTTTTAAAATTTCTATTACCACAGATGGTTTTTCCTGATCCAGTACTTCGTATAAAAGCAACCCTATAGTGTGAATTCTTTTGTCTGATTTCTTTAGCTTAGCATGTTTTTGGGACTGTCTATGTTGTTTGTATCAATAGTTCATTCTTTTTATTGTTAAATAGCATTCTGTTGTATGGCTTTAACCCCTGAATATATGGATTTTCTTAGTTTTTTTGCTTTTAGGATTAAATCTGTTAGGAACACTATGTCCAAATTTTTTTTGTGAATTTATGTTTTCATCTTTCTTGAATATTAGGGTTGGATTGCTGATTCCTAAAGTATCTGGTTCTTATAATAAATTAACCATGATCCTAAGGTTTTAAAAATCAGTCTAGTGAGTTTACTTAAGGTTAAGTTCACCTGTGAGAACTGGATCCCCTCTGAGCATGATGACAAAAGGGGCTTCTAAAACTGGAGAGCGGGATCCCTGGGTGGCGCAGCGGTTTAGCGCCTGCCTTTGGCCCAGGGCGCGATCCTGGAGACCCGGGATCGAATCCCACATCGGGCTCCCGGTGCATGGAGCCTGCTTCTCCCTTTGCCTATGTCTCTGCCTCTCTCTCTGTGTGTGTGACTATCATAAATAAATAAAAATTTTTAAAAAATAAAAAATAAAAATAAATAAATAAATAAAACTGGAGAGCAATCCTGATTTGTAAAGAATGAATCATCAAAAGCTCCTATGAGGAACCATTTCTGGATATCAGCTGACCTTAATGCCATGTTTTTCTTCTACGCCACTGTGGATCACATACATTTTCATTTGCAGATCTATACATTTTAAGTGTTCTGCTTGCCCTGTGTCATACTTTCACCCACATTCCACCAACTACTTTGTCACTGTTGGGAGGAAAACTTTTCTTCTTCCAACCTGAGTTCAGTGATTGGAGGCCTGCAAATTAAGTTATAATGGATTAACAGAAGAGGAAACAGGACTTCTTTATGGGTGCCCTGCATATGTGCCAGAGTGCTTAGCAATGAGCATTTCACTCAACAATCAGAAAAAAAAAGGGCTTATGTTCCAAAGTTGACAAAGCAGGGGGGCTATGAGGGAGATGTTTAAGGTTTCAATGAGAAGGGATGGAAGGTTCTGTTGGGCTTTTGATACTAATGGAAATGGGTAGTCTGTCTCCTTGGCAGCTGAATTCACAGAAAGCTCCCCTGGAGTGGGGGTTATTGGCAGCTTTATTTTCTGGAGGCTCTGCCTCTGTCAGATAAAAGAAATTCAGATAAGACTACTTTATGCATCTTTTTAGTACAAATGTTTTCACTTTAAAGTAATCTGTATGCCAACACTGGCAGCCCAAGTGGGTCTCCATATTTCCACTAAAATTTTACTGTAAGTTTGAAATAAAAAGAAGGCAAGTTGATTGCTGTGGAGAGAGATTCAGGTTACAAATTGTGAGGTAGGAGGTCTGCAAAGAGAGAGAAAAGGAAACACTAATGCTGGGAGCAGAGTATAAACTCAGTTTTTTTATGTCCAGAGGGCAGCTAGTCAAGATTTCTAAACATTGGGAACTGAAGCATCTTTAGTGAGAGTAGTTATGTAATGTCACAATAATGGTCATTTCCTGGAGCAGAGACTGGAAGATGAACTTTCTGAGCAGCTCCCACTGTTGTGGTAATAAAACTTTTGTAGCTGATCCAACTTCAGCTGACAGGGATTTAGGAAAAAGGCAAGGGTAGTTCTCAGTGATGTCATATCAGGAGAGTGGGGGAAAAAAGAAGCATTAATTACTGACAAAATGTGCAAGATGGCAGGATCCGGTTTACAAAGAGGTGAAAAATAGCTTAAAGACCATGAACAAGACTAGAATCTGATAACTCACAAGAATGGAGTATAGTTTTCCATTGAAACACAAATTTCTCTCTACAATCACCCCCATTTTGATCAAAGATAATCAAAATAAAACAATTCTTGTTTACAAAATAAGTCTAGTCTCATTACATTTGGCCTGAACATTTACATAAGAAATATAAGCAAGAACAATAATTGACCACATGGGCTTTTTAAAGTTTGCTTTGCTGGAACTTTTATAAGGAATTTCAGATTGGGCTTTTTAAAAGCCTCTCCAGACTAGTGTGTCAAACTAAGAAGTCGCTATCAGATTTCACCTGCAGTACCTACAGATTTGGGTGAATTCCTCTCTTCTTAGGGCCCCCAAAATAGCTTAAGTTTCCTGGACCTGCCAAGAAGTGACCTTCCTTACTCACCTATGATACAAAGAAACTTGTAAGTCAGGTAACAGGTTGGTTTTCCCAAAAGGGCTTTATAAACATTGGTTCCATAAAGCCAACCTTTGTTCCTTAAGACTGTCTGCTCATACCTGATTCTATGCACATCTTTCTCAAATATGACATTCTGGTCAAAATCTTAGTAATACAACCAGTTTCCCCAACTATGACCTATAACAGAATAGATTCTTATTGAACTTAGGTGAATAACTATATTGCCATGAGATTAAGAATAATCAATAAGAGTTTCTGAATTCTGGAAGAATCAAGTGGAGAGAAAAATAGATGTGTTGTTTGTTTTTGTTTGGTTGTTTTTACAAAGCTATAATCTATTAAGTTGTTGGGAGTTCTAGATAAAAGAGCAAGGAATTCCTTAATCCAGAAAATAGAAGAGTAAAGAATTAGCAATGTTCCAAACAAAAGGTCATAAAAATTATAATCATTCTTTGTCAGTTCCTTCAGTCCCATGTAATTAATTCTTGTTCTGCTTATATTGTGGTTTAGCAGTTTTATGAATCCATGAGCTTCTCTACTAGTGTTCTAGAAATTCTTACTCAGTCCTATGGTATGATCTTAAAGTATATAAGTATTGCCATCAGAAGCCTGTACCACAGAGTACCTATCATAATCTTTTCCATGGATCTCTGAGACAGAGATCCATGACTTTTGTGGACAAAGTGTTCTGGTTTGTTGGTGATTGCAAGAGCTTTTAAGAAAGCACTAGAGTAAAACAATAGCTATTTGTGAATAGCAAAAGATTTAAAATGGCTGCCATTACTAATTTGATGAGAGTTCATTATTATAAAAATAATGCAACTGACAAAGAAATGTTTCTGTAACATACAACATTTAAGGTAATAACTGGAACTATGATTGATAACATATCAAGATATTATGGACAGCTGACAATTTTCTATGAATTTTATAAGCTTTGAAATATATTAACAACATACACCTATACTAATACATTTCAGGGAAGATTAAGTATTCTTCTTATTTGATAATATTATTGATGCAATTAAACATATTAAAAAACCTATTTTTAAAAATACCTCTTTTTACAAAGTGATAGATCAAATCCTTTGAGATATTCCAGGAACTCTATGGGAAATGTCAAAGGCAGTTCAAGATCAGGATTTTATTTACGATGTGATTTGGGGAAGATAAAATAGGAAAAGTTGTCAAAAATGACAAAAAGTTTGAATTAAATAGGATCAGAGACCATTATGAAACAATACTTAGTATTCAACCAAACTGACAAGACTTTAAAAGTAAATTTAGGAGGTAACATGACTGTAAAAATCCAAAACAAAACAAAACCTAGCTTGTTTAACATTGAGAAGATTCAGTTCTCTCGAATAATTGAAGGGTTCAATAATAATTGAACAGCTCACCCCCACAATGTGCCACTTTGACATGTGGGTTATTTTGAGCTGAAGGCACTTGAGACCCTGCAGGCTTAAGAGAAACTTTTGTCTCTCCCTTAACCACACAGAAGAATCTAAATTGGAGGTCTTTCCCAGAATAAGGGTTATTATCAGAGATAAATTTTATCTGAGTGACCCATCTGTATGGTAGGGCAAACATCTAATTACCAAACATCTGCTCGTCTTATCACCATATGAAATGCATTTCTTTCCTCTGAAATCACAGACCCTTAGTCCATTCTCCTTCATTCAGGATGACATTTATACCTCATTTTGCCGGACCATCTTTGGAATTTCCATGTCTGTATGGATTCCCTGTACGTAAACTATTAAATTTGATTTTCTCCTGTGAATCTGCCTCCTGTCAATTTGATTCTTAGTCCAGCTAGAAGGACCTTTGAGGGGACAGGAATTCTTGCTCCCTGACATAATCAAGGACATTATAATGACAACATAAAGCACAATATAAAGATACAGATTCTTTGTTTTCTACTGTTGGGGAAGAAGACCTTCCTCTGCCCTACAAGGTCCTTCCAGCTGAACTTTGAATCGAATTGACAGGAGACAGATTCACAGGAGAAAATCAAATTTAATAGGCATGTGTAAGGGGAATCCACACAGACATGAAATTCCAAAGACAATGAGGCAACATGACGCTTATATGTGCTGAGAAGAGTGGGACGGGTTGTGAGGATACAAAGGAGGAGGAAGGCCATTAGCAGGAAGGTGAAAGGAGATGTTTTGAAAAACAAAGTTTCCCCTCTTGTGCAGAGAAGTGTCTTAGGTAAAGGGGAGTCTGTTAATGGATCTCTTCCACAGGCTTTCCCTTCCAGCATAAATTTAGGCAGTTGAGGACCAGGAAGAGAGTTTGTTTGTTTATTTATTTTCATCTGCGGGTTTTGATAACTTTTAACTCAAAATAATATTTATGCCAAAGTGGTCCATCTTGGGTCAACCTACCCTTGGCCCCCACACTACAGAGATTCCTCAAAAAGTAAGGAAGAAAATTTAGGGACACCTGAATGGCTTAATGGTTGAGCGTCTGCCTTCGGCTCAGGGTGTGATCCCGAGGTCCTAGGATCGAGTCTGCCTATGTCTCTGCCTCTCTGTCTGTGTCTCTCATGAATAAATAAATAAAAAGTTTTTAAAAATTATAATCTCTTACTAGGAGCAGACTAATTATCTAAAAACTGTGTCCTTTTAAGAGAGAGAGGGAAACAACCCTCCAGTATTGCCTTAGTACATTATTGATATTAAAGCTCATTTTAAAACTTATAAATCCATTCAATCTTAGCCAGCTTGACCACATGAGGTAACATTCTCTCCCTCTCCTTTCTTTTTCTCTCTTCTCCACAAACTGTTTACAACCATCTAGATCCATTCAGGTTTTTGTCCTTAACTGCCCTCTTTCTCATTCTGAAACAACCTTTAAACACCATCTAAACAACTACCTTGGGATGATTTTACTCTTTTTCACCTTAACAAAAACACATTCCTGTATTCCTTGAATACCTTGATGCAGAGATATTATCATTCACCCTTATTATTTCTAGTAGTTATATCCTTAAAGTTGGTTTTCCAAAATGCAAATGCAATCATATAACTACCTAACATTCAACAATTGTAGTATATCACCTAGTGGATAAAGTTCAAATTCCTACCCAGGGAAGGTACTCCTGGACAGAGATTTTGGCTAACTTTCCAGTATTCCCCAATAACATACCCTCCTCATGCCGTATGCTCTATTAGCCATAGAGTAAATACAGGCTATTCCTTGAATGGACTGTGCCTTTTCACACTTCCAAGTCTTAGCACATGATCATCCTGCTTCTTTGAATTACCCTTGCACCTCTCACCACAGGCACAGGTCTACATTTCCTTCAGGGGCCAGCTCAGTTGTTTTCTACTCTGCGATGATTTCTCAGATTTCCTTATTCATACTGTGTGATTCTTTCCCATGCTCCCATTGCTGCTGATACCTGCCTTCCTTCTGTAATTTTCACATGCTATCATTTTGTCAATCTTCACATTTTTGCCTCATTACGATATAAATTTCTTGAGGGGAGGAATCTGATTTTTTCTTCTCTGATTCCCCATCATGTATCATAGTGCCTTGCAAAAAAATGTCTCTCAATAAGCAGTTGTTGAGTAAATGAGATGATAAATGAATGAATGAAGTTCTCCAGCACTATATTAGCCCATGCCATTGGAAAACAAGTTCTAGCAACAGATGTCATGCTAAGGGAAAGTGGTATGTGCAGTAAGAGGAGGACTGCTTGAATGCAAATCCAGGAGTTTTATATAAGATAGTGCTTTCAACAGTATGGCAGTTCCTTAAGAAGTTAAAAATAGAGCTACTCTACAGCCTAGCAATTACACTACTAGGTATTTACTCCAAAGATACAAATATAATGATCTGAAGGGGCATCTGCACTCCAATGTTTATAGCAGCAATATCCTCAATAGCCAAACTATGGATGGAACTGAGATGTTCATTGACAGATAAATGGATAAAGAAGATGTTGTGCGCACACACACACACACACACACACACACACACACACACTGGAATATTACCCAGCCTCAGAAAAGTTGAATACTTACCATTTACATCGATGTGGATGGAACTGGAGGGTATTATGCTGAGTGAAATAAGCCAATCAGAGAAAGACAATTATTATATGGTTTCACTCACATGAGGAATATAATAAAGAGCACAGAGGATCATAAGCGAAAGGAGAGAAAACTGAATGTGAAGAAATCAGAGAGAGACAAACCATAAGAGACTCTTAATTATGGGAAAGAAACCAAGAGCTGCTAGAGGGGAGGTGGGTGGGGGGATAGGGTAACTGGGTGACTGGCATTAAGGAGGGCACATGATGCGATGAGCACTGGGTGTTATATGCAACAGATGAAATCTACATCTGAAATTAATGATATACTATATGTTGGCTTATTGAATTTAAATTAAAAAGAGATAGTGCTTTCAAGTACTTTTTATTTTTATTTCAAGCCTTATAGTAACTAGTACAAGAGCAGAACAGATATTATTTTCATTTCATATTTGATAGGCGTAGAAATAGGCATAGAAAGGTTAAGGGTCATAAAGCTGGGCAGTAACAAAGATGGAACTAGAACAGTAGTGCCTGGAAATGGCATCTATTCCACCTTTTTCTGATCTCCATTATGTTCTTCTTTTTAAACCTTGTATATTGAGGTGCATTCACACACACACACACACACACACACACACACACACTGAACTAAGTCATGACACTATAAGACACAAAGCTAGAGAGAACCTTAGAAATCATGTAATCTGCCTCCTTATAATAAGAGTGATGATTTATTTTAATACCATAGACAGACACCATCTACATCATCTCATTTAATCTGAGCAATTTGTCTCTTTGTCACCAGTGTTACTTCTTCACAGTTGCAAATAGGTACCCTTTTGTCTCACTGAAGGTAGGGGCAAGTACAATGTACTCCTCAAGGTTATAAATTCCTTACCTTGTGGCATCCTCCTCGCTTGCATTGGGATGCTTAGAAGGACATTCACTTTCTCTCTCTCTCTGAGTCCCCATTCTCCTCCTGGCCCTCAAACGTTCCTCAGGCCTGGTAGGGGAAGAATCATACTTGGCAAAGTTTTGTAGCTCCAACCTGCCACACCCTGGATGAACTACTCAGGGAAGCCCTCTCATTTGAGTGCAGACAAAGGACAGGCTAACCTGTCATTTGTGAGCCTGGAAGGCGAATGTGAATCAATACACCAGCCAGGTTCGGATAATCATCTCCAGTTTCCCTGTATCAAAGGATGGACAATGGGAAACACCTTCACCTTTACCCCATCACCTTCTCGACTAAAATATAGTCAAGCAGCTGGGGTGCCTGGCTGGCTCAGTGGGGGGAACATGTGACTCTTTGAGTTTGAACTCCATGTTGGATGTAGAGATTACCTAAAAATAAAATCTTAAAAAGATTTATATATATAGTCAAGCACCCCTCCCAGAATAAGACACGTTGCCATAGTGATTGGTGTGTATTGTTACTGTTGTTTTAGATTTTGCTTCTTGTTTTATATTCCTGACCTACAGTCACTACAGCTATAGCCCAGTCAGACAAGGTGTGGCAGCCAGAGTAGAA
The DNA here is from genome assembly GCF_053574225.1 of Canis aureus. Taxonomy (NCBI): domain Eukaryota; kingdom Metazoa; phylum Chordata; class Mammalia; order Carnivora; family Canidae; genus Canis; species Canis aureus. Next base: position 61,597,252 of record NC_135621.1, on the reverse strand, counting down.
AGTTTCAACCTCATGTAAATCAGTGCAAGTCATTGTGAGTAGATAAGAGTAGTGTTAGGAAGAAAAGAATACCTAAAAGTAAAGTTCCATAGGGTAAATGCATATTACCAAAACGACAAAATAAAAACCATATCATGGTCAAGTTACAAAGTTCATTACCACCCATGACTAGGTTAGATGATTGGAAAAGAATATTGATTGTTAAATAATCAGCAAAAACAGGGATTTACTTTGTGTGTTTTATTTCTGCTCTTCAAATTTCTGTACCTGTTTTGTGCACTTCACATATAAGGTCTGTTATTATCACAGACATAGATATTCTCTGGTTTTTATGGGCACCTGGTGTTTCTCAATACAAGGGCATGGAGAATTTATAGCAGAATTTGAAAATGAAAGCATGCTGTAATACTTTCAAAGTCTAGTATACACATTTGTTGTACTTTTCTGCAGGTGGCAAAAGAGATTAAACACAGGAAGTTCTTTTCTGATAAAGTCTACTTTCTATCATCAAAACTTCACAGTAGAGTAATTTTTTAAATGTGTGAAATTTAAATGCATCTTTTTTCATTTGAATATCTAGGTCATTTACGATTTTCATGACACAACAAAAGCTTTCTGTACTTTTTACAAAGGTAATTTACTCTTCTAGATTACCTAAAACAGAAGCATCTCAGTTGATAAGAGTTTTGCAAGATAGAATAGAGCTGGAAACTACTGTTTCTTTGGATGTAGACAGGTCTCCTCTCTTCTCTCCTAAACAAGAAGTCAAATGGCAGACAATCTTACTATCTGAAAGCAGCTTAATTGTTTATTATAAACTGCAATCATATTCATTCTTAATTCACATCTCTTTATATAATTTTTTAATGTAAGTTTAATATAAGGAGCAGAAGCTTTTGTATATAACTTATCAAAGATAATAAAAGCAATAAAAGCTGAATTTGTCTTTTAGACTTGGAAAAAAAAAACCACCAAATTTACACGGAGAAAGTGATATACAGTGATGACACAAGCTATACTCCTGTTATCAGAAAATAACACAATTGAATTGCACTGGGCCAGCTCAAGTTGTCATATCATGTTGCTATTGTTTCTTATAAAATAAATAGCTTTGTTTATCATGAGCCAATGTGACATGGCAGTGCAAAAATCATATTCCATGCTGTGGCAGCAGGGAGGAGAGCAGATGTCACCACTCAACTAAACCTGCAAAATCCTTTAGAATTCCTATTTATTAAAGCCTACATTCTTTGCACCTTGCTCACTAGCCAGTCTACACCTTCGGCAGCCAAATTCACAAATATCCTCACTGATAAACCAATGGAAATAACCATCCAGAAAAACAGAAGTCTTTCTTAAGAAACACTAGAATACAAATTGATTTCACTAGGAGCAACCCAACTGCACTGTGTAATATACACTTACTCATAACCAATTAACCTGCTCTTTCAACACATTTAAAATGCAGCTTTAAAAATTGCTCTGTGCCTTTATATATAAAAGCACAGTGCAGAAATCTTGCAATGCACCATTCATAATAATTTCATTTACCTGTCTTTCTACCTCCTCTTGATTTTTCTCATTTTATCCCCAGCATCTTGTGGCTTTTCTTTTGTAAGTTGCATTATAGAATCTTACCATGAGGGTAAGGTAATGAAGAAAAACAAAACTAATGGGAAAAAATTATAATTAAGCAGTCCATGGCACATTTCTGCATGAAGTAATAAAAGCAATTTACAATATTGGTCATATCTATAGGAAAAGCTTTTGCTGTACTAAGGCACATTTTTATGCTGATAAACTATTGAACTAGGGTGCACTCATAATGGCTTCCCCATAATATAACTCTATTCTTTATCCTGAGGTAAGGATAAAAGAGAAAAATAAAAATCAAAGTAAATTGAAAATGGGTATTTCTTTGTCCAATGAAAAGTGGAAAAATTCATGTACCCCTTTGTAGATGCACAATACATTGTCATTTTTCATTGTGAGTATATATATATCTTACATATATATGCATATAACATATACATATACATATATTTTATATGTATATGTAATAGAATTTATAATATATGTATTTTATCATATAAGCTTTACTCTGAAAACTATGAAGAATTGTTGAAAGAAACTAAAGACCTAAATAAAACATCTCATATTCATGGATTGGAAGACTTAATATCTTTAAGATGACAATACTCCCAATATTAATCTATGGATTCAATAGAGTTCATATATATTGATATATATTGATATTGATATATATCAATATAATACTCCCAATATTAATCTACAGATTCAATAGAATTCATATATATATGTATATATACACCTTAGGAGAGACTATAAGACAGGATGCCATGAGTATAGGGTTCATATTCATAGAATATATCCCCTATGTAAATCTCAAGGAATCTTTTAAAAGGTTAATTTCCAAAACATGCCTTCTGATTACTTTTTACTTTTCCTACCTTGGAGATTTGTGGCCTATGATAGTAATAGGAAAAGTGGTTTGTGCACATTCACTAAATAATAGAAGAGCTAGGCTGGTACAATGTCCATTTCCTCATCTTAATAATAACACATCAATTTTTTGCTACCCTCCATAGAACTTAGTCTTTATGGGACTTGGAAGCCAATGAATGTGCCTACAAACCAAGCTAAGTTGATCAAATTAGACTCTTCTTGGAATTAAAATCTTGAACAGAGTGTCAACCAGAATAGAAAATTGCTAGATCTGACTCCTCTTGATCACAGAGTCCTGGAAAAATTGTTCGCTAGGTCCTGTGAATGATCCAAGTGCCTATCCAGAGATCTGACCTCTCAAGGCTTGATAGGCATGCTTTTTATCTACTTTTATGAGCTACCCTAAGCACTTCCAATAAATTCCCTTTTCCTTTTTGCTTAGATTAGCCAGGAAAGCTTTCTGTTCCATGCATCCAAAGAACCCTGACTGAAATAGTTAGCAATATTTTCTACCTAATATACAAGGCATTGGCCTACTCCAGAAAATTCTCCATTTCCAATATATAGAAAAGGCTTTCAGAAATGTGCCTATGATATAATAAATAAAACCTGTCATAAGTCAGAATTGAACTTCAATTCTGTTTTTTCCAGATTAATTCTAGACCTCTTTCAAATCATTTAATATCTCTGAATATGTTTTATCATTTATAAAATGGAAACATTTCCTGTTTAGTTATATTGAGGATTAACTGAAATATGAATTATTTTAAAATCTTTTGTAAGTTGTGCAGTATCGTCCAACTGTTAGTGGTGATCATTAACTCCGTAATTCCAGCTTTGCCACTTATGCATGTTTCAGCACAGCACCTCCCTTTCTCCTCTCTATTGTAGATTGTTTTTAAAAATCCACAATAGAGGTATCCAAATTGGAAAGAAGAAAATAAAACTATTTCTATTTGTAGATGACATTAGGTTGTATATAGGAAATCTTAAGGAACTTACCAAAAATTATTAGAACTAATAAATGAGTTCAACAAGGTTGCAGGACACAAGATCAAGATACAAACATCAATTGTATTTCTATATACCTGTAATAAACTATCTGAAAAGAAAATTAAGAAAACAATTCCATTTAAGAGGGCATTAAAACGAATAAGATGCTTGCAAATAAATTCAACCAAATATATGCAAAACTTACACTCTGAAAACTATGAAGAATTGTTGAAGGAAACTAAAGACTTAAATAAAACATCTCATATTCATGGATTGAAAGACTTAATATTGTTAAAATGACAATACTGCCAATATTAATCTATAGATTCAATAGAATTCCTATCAGAGTCTCAGTGGGTTTCTTTGTAGAAATTAACAAGCTGATTCTAAAATTCTTAGGGAATTGCATAGAACTCAGAGTAGCTACAAAGTCTTAAAAAAAGAACAAAGGTGGAGGACATACATTTGCAAATTTCAACTCATTACAAGGCAATAGTAACCAAGAGAGAGTGGTACTGGCCCAACAATAAACATATAGATCAATGAAATAGAATTGAGAGTCCAAAAATAAATCCATGTGACTTTCATCAACTTATTTTGACTGTGATCCTAAGAACATTTAATGGGGTAGGAATGGCCTTTTCAAAAAATGGTCCAGGGACAACTGGGTAGCCACATCCAAAAGAGTGAACCAGGATCTTTACCTCACACTATATATAAACATTAATGCCAAATAGGTCAAAGACCTAGAGGCAAGATCTAAAACTATAAAATTCTTAGAAGAAAGCATAGGATATACCTTAATGATGTCAGATCTGGCAATAGATTCTTAGATATGACACAGAAGTATAAGCAACAAAAGACAAAATAGATAGATGGAACTTGATCAAAGTTAAAAATATGTATACTTTAAGGGACACTGGAAAGAAAGTGAAAGACAACCCACAGAATGGGAGAACATACTTACGAATCACGTACCTGATAAGAGACTTTTATCGAGAATATATACAGAACTCTTTCAACTAATAATATAAAGTAAATAATTTTTAAATGGGCAAATTGTCTAGGTAGACATTTCTGCAAAGATAAATAAATGGCATGAAAATATGCTTGACATCATCTACCATAAGGGAAGTGCAAATCAAAACTGCAATGAGGTACTTTACACTCACTAAGATACCTAGAAGTGAAAAGTCAAACAGTAACAAGTATTGATGGAGACATGGAAAAAATTGGTACCTTCATGTACTACTAGTGAGAATGTAAAATGGTGCAGTCATTATGAAAAACAGTCTGGCAGTTTCTTAAATAGTTAAATGTTTAATTATCATATGATTCAGTAATTCCACTTCCAGCTATAGACCTGAGATAAATGGGGAAAAAAACTTTCTACACAGATGTTTATAGTAGCAGTATTCCTAATAGCCAAAGACAGAAACAGTCCCAAGTGCCCATCAACTGATGAATGAATGGATAAAAAATGTAGTATATCCATACAATAGAATGTTATTCGGCCATAAAAAGGAATGAAGTAATGATGCATGTGACAATATGGATGAGCCTTGAAAACTTTATGCTAAGTGAAAAAGGTCAATCATAAAATACAACATATTATATGATTTCATTTACATGAAATATCCAGAATAGACAAATATAGAAAGTAGATTAGTGGTTACTTAGGACTATGCGGAATAGAAGGATGGGGGATCATACCTAAAGGGAATGAATAAAGTTTGAGGTGATGAAAATGTTCTAAAATTAACTATGGTAGTAGTTGTACATATTGTGAATATACTAAAAACAGTTGAATTATGCACTTTAAATGTGTGAATTGTAAAAAAAAAAATGTGTGAATTGTAAGGTATGTCAATTAAATTTCAATAGCTTTTTTAAAATTAAAAGCATATTAGAGAAAGGAAATTGTACATCTCTAGGTATAAATATTTAATAAAGGCAAATAAAATACCTTGGGTGCAAAAGTTATAAGTGTTAGGATCTATGAAATTTTGTTTATATATTTGTAAAGCATATTATACCCAACATGGGTATAAAGTCCTGTAGCTCTTATATGAACCTTTATAGCAGAGCCTATGCACCACCTCTTTACATTCTGTATTAGATAGAGGACTCAATATTGGGTGCAGAACCATACTTTATTAATCTTATAAGTATTTCTCATAGAAAACTGAAGTACCTCGGTGGAAGGTAATAAAATGTGCTCTTTGCTTTGGATTATTGACACTTTTTACTCTTTATCCATATCCAAAAAAGAAAGCCAAAACAGGGAGAATTATCTACTGACTTATCTGTTAAGCTTTTCTACTTCTCCCTTATTACCACTTCCAACAGGATTAAATACTATGTTTTCTCAGAGAACTTTGCGTATAACTGCATCACAGTATTGATTTCATCCAAGTCAATTCTGTTTTCAAATGCTTGCTGTCTCTAGTAGACTGCAGCACCTTGAGATCAGAGACACTGGTATTTTTTTCCTATTCTCCACAGGGATAGACCTTCACTATGTTTCTGTAAAAACAGATAAAAATTTTACATTTGGACATTCTAGAAGATGGGCTTTTCTAGCAATTATAATAAGAAATCATAGAAATTCACTTTAGAGACCTGAAAATTTTGGTCTAATGTCTCAATAAATGTAAGAAATCTTTCCGTAATGTTCCTGAAAAAAAAATGCTTTATTCAAGTCACTATTTGAACATTTCTAATGCTGTAGAATCCATACCTCAGAACGGAGCTTGTTACATTTTCAACTAGGTTTTATTGTCGAAGGTTTCCTCATTAATGTTAAACCAGATAATCTCGTAACTTCCACCATTTGATTTGTCTAGGTTCTGTCACGTATGACTATACAACATTATCTAATTCATCTTCTGTGACAACATATTAATTATTTAAAGACACTATTACAATCTCCCTTGTCTTTTCTTTGTGGAGCATCTCACTTTTTTAAAATGTTTCTCATAGGTGTGATTTCTGGACCTTTCACCATATGGATTCAACTCCTTGGGACACCACCATATTTTAAATATTCATTTTAACTTATGCTTCCCAAAGAAGAAGCCTAAAATATGTGACTGGTGTCAAATATAGAGTTGTCTTTTCCTTTCATAATCTATAACTTGATCTTATGTTAATCATTCTAAAATACTGAGTTCTTTTGAAAGTTACATTATATCATAGACTTTTACTAAACCTGCCATAAGCTGAACTCTTCTTATATGTTTTTTCTGTATGAATCCTGTTAAGCCAGATCTCCTTAGTTCTTAAACTTGTAATTAATCTTTTCATTTAGCAAAGTGGCTGACACATAATGGTTGCTTAAGAACACGTTTCTTCCCTTAATTCTTTGGCTGCATTGCCATGATGCTGAAAACAAGTCAATTCAGAGAAATAGTGTAGTTCTATCATCAGTCAACTCATTCAAAACAGTTAACCAAGTGTCCTCATGGTGACAATGTTTGAAACAATCTTCCTAAAGAAGGGTCTGAGGTCAGTGCCATTAAAAACCCAAAGTCAGCACCGGATTTCCAAATCATGCCCCATCTTGCCTAAGAATCTAACCTTTGTGTCAAACAATTAACAATCTCATAGCCTGAGAAGAATTATTTTTACTAAGTGGCTGTTCACATGCTTAATCTCTTTAACGCTGCCTTGTAATTCGTAGGTTCACAATACTGATGGCTACTGCTACCACACGTCAGGTTCAAAGGAGAAAGGGTGATGTTTTATTTTTCTGGTTTTATTACCTCATGAGAATATTGATTTGAGCAAGTACAATTTCTTGTTTCCTTGGTTAAGGAAAGATAAATTCAAAGACATTGCCCAAGAAAACACCCGTTTAAAAGTATAAACATAACTTGAAAATAAATCATAGGTACTATTGGAAGAGGCAAGCTTCTCTGCAACCTAGAATTTCTAATTAAAATTGAGCTGTGACAGTTTTATAGTTTGTGGTGGCTAAAGATTATCTTTTATATCACATACCAACTTGAACACATTATTTCATAAATGAAGCTTGAAATTCCATGGATTTTAGAATTTGGGAAGCTTTTTGTCATTTTTTGATATCCTCGTATTTATGGAAGAATAGTCAGACAAACCTCCTGTTCTTTAATAGCATAACATCAGGTACTTCTTGGAAACAGGACACAATAGAGAGAGAGAGAGAGACTGTTTATGAGTCAGAGAAACATGTGCCACTGTCAACTTGAATAAGAGCCATCAGATATTTCTGGTGATGAAAACCTTTCAGTGAGGTGAAACAGGCCACATTCCATTTCTTTTATTTTCAGAGATGAGATGGATTTGAAAACCATAACCTGGCTTCTTGATGCAAGGACTCGCCACATGAGATAATCTCCAGCACATTACTATTGGCAAGCAGATCTTTCACCCTTTTGTCTCCATGCATTACAGAAAATGTTAAATCAGTTTGGTGTCCATATAAACTTTTGATCCTAGGAATAGCCTAGGGTACCATCATTATCTTCCCGAGGACCATGTATAGGCCTTCAGTAGGTAGTACTAATTTAATTTCTTTGCTAGAGGAAAAAGTAGCTGATTTTCTAGATCAATATTTGATTGAATATGTTTGAAATGTTGGCAGATAAAGGCCCCTTTTCTGGTCCAAAGACTTTTTGAACCACAGAGGTATAGCGTTCTAGCTCCCCTGGGATTTGAGTGGAAGGAGGTCTCAAAGATCTGTAAGAAGCCTTCCTGCCTTTCCTTGTGTTCTTCCAGCAAGACTCTCTAAAGGTTGAGATGAGAAAAAGATAAGATCAAGAACTGGAATGTCTTTATATCCATTTTTTTAATCTTTCCTGGGGCTTCTCTTAACTAAAAATAATCGTTTATAACACTAGTTTACAAAAACCTCCTATAATAGGATGGTAGAAAGAAAGCCCATCTGATCAGCTTTAAGGAGATAACCCAGTGACTTTGGCAAATAATTTGAGACCTCAAATTCTACCACTCATTCCACTAATTAAACAAGAATGCTCACTTATCAAAAAGGAAATGAATAGAAATTAAAATGCTGAGGTGTTAGACACAGTTTAGAACTTGAGTTGTCTAGTGAAATCGATAAATGAAAGAGTTTTTCACAAAACTGTACTGGCTTTGTAAAGACATTTACAAAGGAAAAAAAATGAAAATTGGAGGAAATTCTATCTAATATTTGACCATATGAACAACAAAAATGTAAAGAAATACATGTGTCACTTTCTTTTTTTCTTTAAAAATTTTTACCTAAATTATCAAAATTTATTTATTGGGTAAATAAATGTATTCCCCAAATAAAGTAGCTTACACATGACTGAGAAGTATTACTCGGAGTAAACAATGCCAGCAGTACTGTTTTCTAAGTCTACATAGGAAATTCAAAGAGAGATTCTTGAGAATGTTTTCCTTTATTTTTTTCTTTACTACAGCAATGCACATGCATTCACTAAGTACAAAGAGGAAAGGACTTAGAAATTCCTTCAACGTTCTTTCCTATCAATGAATGTTTGACTGAAGAAGAAATTTGCTTTCCCCTTGTCCCTGATTTGAACATGCAAGTTCATTTTGTAAGGGAGAATAAGCACTCCGTGCAAAGCCAACTGCAACTCCTCAGAAATACAGACTCCAAAGGATTTAACTTTCTTCAGATTTATCAAGTTGATTTTTTAATTTTAAGGTGGGAAGTGTAGTCTGTCTGTCTGTCTGTCTTTTCATAACAATTCCTCACTACTTCCACCTATATTGATAAAATTCTCCAGCCAAAATAATGATATTTGCCATATAAGTTGAACAGGTATCCAGGGTATTGTATCAAATTTCTTATTTGAACTGGGAAATACTTAGTCTGTGAAAAGGGACCTTGCTCACTACTAGGTATGGAATAGGTATTCAATAAAGACTTAAGTTGATCAATTATGTGAATAAATTTAATTTTCAAGTTCTGCTTTTAAGGAAGAGTCGTAGTTTGAATTAAGTAGACCAGATTTCTCTCTACAATTATATGATGAGGTACACAATGCTAATAGCATCAGGGATCATAATAGAGTATTTCTGCATGGTGCCTATTTATCAGTTGAATGTAACACATAAGCCACTGCTACAGCCAGAGGATCTTCAATGCAAACTCGAATTGCCCCTGAATCTTTGATTTAGAATCCTTGCTTCAGGTCTTCTTGCAACCAAAACCTCCCTTGTCAAACAGGCAGCTCTGATTGTTAGTCCTTGAGAGACTTTCCATATTTTTCATGGCCTAAAAAGAGAGAAAGAAAAAAAGCAGTAAAGGTTATTGGATGTGAAACTTAAAAGTGACCACAGCAAAAAAAAAAAAAAAAAAGTATTTCATATACCCTTAATACTATTGTTAATAAAAATGTGAGGCTTCCCTAAAGCTTCATGTTTTGTAAGGTTCAATTTAAATATTTTTATAATAGAGGCCCTTTCATCTGCTAAGATTTAAGGTTTTAAATTTCTGATAATTTCCCTAAATAAAATGATGGGCATTGAACTAATACATTTCATTGGCATATGTCAAGTCTAATTTGTAAATTCTAACTTTATAATACACAAATATTGGTTACCCACATCCCCCATCCTTTCAGAAACCAGAATTGGGGTAGGTAGGGGTATGTATGTACTCCTTCCCTACATAAGACATATATTCAGGGAAAGTTGACCGTACTCCCAGCCTCCTAGCTCTAGGAGAATCTCATTGACTTGCTTGACAACTTTTTGTTCCATGAAGTGGAGGCATGGAACTTTCCTGAGGCTGCACACTATCATCTCACCATAGGGAAGGCAGCCTTGGGAGGAGGCAGAGACTGACTAGAGAGGCAGAAGGACACTGTGCCCTTGAGAGCACATTGAAGTCTCTGGATCAAGCACCTCTATAGTCTGCTCTACCTGTTTTTTTTCCCCCTTGCTTGAATAACCAATCTTCTCTATCATTTAGGCTGTCTTCACTTGCATTTTCTATTATTTGCAACATTATAAGTACTGATACTCAAACTACCCATTTTTTAAGTATATTTCTTTGCCATTTTGTCACTGTCCATAGATCATTTGTGGCAAATTATGTGGTTTCCCTGTGATAATGTAGCCATACTCTAAATCCTACTATTTGGATATTTAAATTCCTAGTCCATTTCTCAATGGAATTTTCATTGTTTCTAACATTATAACTCATCATTATAAATCAGATTACAAAAATATCTCTTTTACGTCCGACTACCTCCCAAGTGACTCTGAACCTGGGAATGTAAAGGTTTCATGAAAGATAATGTCTTGCCAGAGAAACCTTCTAATGAGAGCAGAAGGTTTTGTCCATACCATGTACACTCTGTTGAAACTCAACGGATCCTTTTACTCAAGCAAGTCATACAAGCAAAGTAAAATTACTTGAATGTTATCCTGAAACAGTGATGTTAATATGATCTCATTAAGGTGAATTTTAAAATATATATATAACATTAAACAAAGTGACACAATAACAAATATCTGCAGTTAAATAATTCTATTTAATCATATCATAAAAATAGCATTAGTATTGATATGAATCAGGGAAACAATTTTCAAAAAAACCTGAGTGACGATTACACATATTTTTAAGTTCCTCAGCTTGCTAATCATTTTTGTTTGTTTACTTTTACTGATAAATCTGCAAGAAACAGCTGAATTTTATAAATGAAATTAATGTATGTCTGGAGGCACTGTGATGCACTTAGTACACTCACCATTTGTTTTGATTATTTGATTAGCACGTTCTTCTTACTCATACTATAAGAAATAGGATGTGGTTAATTTCATGACTATTAATTATAATAAAATAATTCAACTGAAATCTATCTATTATTATTTTTATCTGCTACTGTTACCTATATAGCACTCTTCTTGTTGGTGAGGATTGGCTGCTCTCACAATAGAACAAAGATGAACCACAGTAGGTAGTATCAGTTCAACTCCTAACATTTGTGGCAAAGAAATGAATACAATACATGGTGGAAAACTTGAGCAAAGTCTGTATGTATATATTCTGCATTTATGCATATATTCTCAAGCACTTTAAACAGTTTGAATCCAGTCAGTCTTTTCCTTGATATTCATATTCTGGAATGATTACATTGTCTTTACACTAGCTAGATGAATAATCCTAAGAGGAAGAAAAAGTGCTGTGATTCAATATTCTGGGCATATGTCAAATCCGAGGACTGAGAGATAGCGATTCCCTACTTACTGAAGCAAGAAATTTCCAGGAGCACAGGGAATAAAGATACGGTTCGATGAAAGCAGAAGAGAAAAAACATGGTACCCATCTAGTCAGAGTTGGCTCTGAGATCGCACCAGGTGGGGTAAGCCCTATGTACTGGGTCTCCTTCATTAATCCAAAACATGCTTCAACCGGAGTCCTATCACACAGACAGAGTACAGTTGCCAGGAATGCAGGAAGCAGCTATTTGTCTGGAGCAGACAAAAGGGATTGGCCATGTGAGAGGTGTTCACCCTCATCTTGGGAATGAGGCATCTGGGTATAGTCAAGCAGAATGGCATCCTCTCCATCATCGGGTGGGGATTCAGGACAGACTTTCAAGCCAATAGTACCACGGGTACCGAAGTCAGGTAACAAGGAAAAACAGAGAAGACGCCTATTGTCTCAGGAAATCTATCAGAAATGTATAGGACTTTACCCTTTCCACCAGGAAATGAACACTGCTACTCATACCGTAAGGCTGAATCACTTCTCCTAAAGCTACAAATTGGGGAATAGTTTAGATGATGTGTTGATAATAGCTTTGTAAATAGAAGCTATGATGGAGGCTTATGGAAGCAGGAGGAATGAATTATGTAGTTCTTGGTAGTTATCCACACCCACATACCATAGGCTGAACATGGAATATTGAACAGAACACAAGTCAGAGGCCCTACATTCTGGTCTTAGCTGTTGCCGATAGTTGCATTGCTTAGGGAAAGCCACAACCAGTGTAAGCCTCAATTCCCTCACTTACGAAATGAAAATCAGTCAGGATGATCTCTAAGATGTCTCAAAAAATTCCATGGTTTACGCATTTCCGGTAGATTTCCTGAGACAATAAGCACCATCTCGGTTTTTTTCTTGTTCCACCAAACTTCAATAGCCATATTACTATTCATTATTATATATAAGCTGATTTTCCTAACTCACATGTCTTTTAACGATCAGCAGCACTTCCACCGCTCCCACAACATCTTTAAGGAAATTGATCATATCAAACAGCGACTCTAAAATGTAGAAACTAAGCACCCCACAGTGATGTTGGATACACAGTAGTCTCCAAAAGGATAAAAGTAAGCCTGGCAAAATCTGTTTTGTACCTGCCTCCAATACATTTGCGAAGGAGTGTTAATGAAAAATGAGAGTGATGTCCCCATCACACATTTTTGGATTACTGTGCAGCAACATCAATTGGAAACCTAATGAAACAGAGACCACCTACAGAGAAGGGATATTGTGTTCCTCTGTCTGCCTGCATCCAATTTACCAACTGACTGTATGGAACAAGTTGCCTGTTTGTTTGCGACACTAGTACTGACTGACCATACATTTAACAGTGATAATTGGCAGTGCCAATTTCCACTGTCTTTCGCTGGTAGAAGTATGCCGTGGCACTTTACAATTATGTGGTGAATGCTAACAGGTTAACAAGCACATTTTCACTCAGGCTGACCTCAAAATTCCAGCACTGCATCCTCTCACAGTGAACTGTTGGAACTAGACCAGGTCCCAGATAAATTAGCTGGTCATTTCTCTATTTAACTCTTTCCACTGACTAACGAAACATGTTAGGCATTCGGCAAATAGAACTTCACTCAACCGGGGGAATAGCAATAAGAAACCTGGTAGGTGAGCTCTTGCAAAGCATTATCAGGGACTACATATAAAGAGGAAGGCTGATGATGTTCCAAATGGAAATGTTCTATTCTTTGTTTTTGCACCTGTTCAAACTGGCATCTGGTATTAGGTGTGTAACTAGTCAAACATTACTACTTTCTGTCAAGCTGGCTGGGAGAAACAAAAGAAAGAGACTATAGCATAAAATATTAGTTGTGTGTTATTTCAGAATGTAGTTACCGTGTTTTCTTCATCAGGCTTCCTACCTGTGCTTATCATTGACTGCAGTCATTCTTTTTTTTTTTTTTTAATTTGACTTCTAGAAGCCATCTGGCATTCAGTCTAATTCCCACATTACAGTTCTCCATAAGTCAGTCTGCTGACTGCCTGTCAGGTTATAGGATTAAGTTTAAGGTTTTCTTAATTCATTGTGAGGTTCTTCCTGAATTTGATCTATTATATCTTCCTGAGCTTGTCCAGTTGTAGATTTCTGCATGTGATTTATGTTTAGCAGGTGTTAGTTTGCTAGAGCTTTCTAAATATCAGCTTCACAATGCAAGGGAACCTCAGGAAGACACTAGGACTCAAAATTGTATTGCTCCACAACTGGAGAATGGCCTCCCTGCTGAAATCCAATGTTGCAGAGCTATTTATTAAGCTAAAAAAGATGGATATTTCAATATATGGGAAAGTAAAGAGGCTCAAATTCCATCATCAACTCACCAGTTGCACTTACATATTCTGTGGCTCCCAGGATACACTGTATCATTTAACAGGTAGGGCTAGATAAGTTTAAAAATTACAAGTTTACTTTTGGCTGTGAATTGGAGTGTGATTTTATAATGTCCTACTTTTAAGTTGAATTTCTTTGTATGATTTTTGTTTTCCTGGTGTAAAGTTTAAGTGCTTAATGGAAACCTAGTCGTTGTCAGGGAGAGGGGGAAAAAGTCTTCTTTAAAAGAATATACCTAAGAAAGCATTTTTAAATGCATTGTTATACATTTGGAAGATGTATATAGCATTGAAGAAAACATAGCATAAAGAATAAAGCTCATTTAATAATCAATGTCCACATAAGTGTCTGATGGCTATTAGAAAATATTTATTTCTTACATTACATGACCTTTAATAAAATTTGTAAATTGGGATATTGTGATTTCCATATGTCTCATGACAATGGGCCATTTGTCTTATCTTTGTGTAAATGACTCACTGGAATGCTTATTAAACCCTTATAATCTTTAGCCTCATATTGGTCTTTTATGTAGTATATATATATATATATATATAGAGAGAGAGAGAGAGAGAGAGAGAGAGAGAGCAAGCTTTTTTGTTTTGAGCCACTGTGCCTTGTGGTTAGTCCTCACCTCAACTACAGGAAGGGAATTGTTACGTATATATTGCAGATGAATGGTTCAAGGTACGGGGAAATTAAGGTACTGTGCCTGTGATCACACTGAGAGTTAATGGAAATTAAAATGCACAGCTCTGAGTTCCCAGGCCACTGCTCAGCCCCTGGAGCAATGCCATTTAGCACTATAAATTGTCCCTATAATTTTAAAAATTTATAATGTGTTCATCAATTTGCATATCTGAGTATGAATTACAAACATTAAAATTGGCTACAACTCCTCATCACCCATTACTAACAAGAAGCGCCTAAAAGGTCAAAGTCATGAAAGACCAAAGTAAACAGATATGTGTGCACCTTTTGCTAAACACCATGCATACAATGCGACATGTATTCATAATTTTTTGACACTCGGAGATGTTTCAAACTTTGGCTTATTCATACTATTTGACTTTGAATTATTAGGAGACATTAAAATGGTATTTTAAAATTGTTTTAATATGATTCAGATGTGATGATATCATCTTTAGACACTGACTATTAGGGGAAAGTACTTATGTACATCCAAGTCACTAATAAGATATATAACTCATCAATTGAAAATTGGTACAATTTTTTTAAGATCGAGAATATATAAAAAAGTCATGTACATTATAACATGTATTAAGAACTGACATTCTCATTTTGGAATTTCTTGATTTTTAGGCACATTTCTTCTGTAAGAAGGAGTTTTCCACAATTTTCTACCTTTCCACCAGCTGTTGTTCTCACTCCTCACCCTATCGTGGTTCCATTGTTTGGCTTCTCACAATCAGTCTCAATGGAGCAATTAACCATATAACATTAAGAATACTAACTCAAGAAAATTGTCAAAAGAACAGGGAAAATTCAGGATCTTTATTTAAAAAACTGGCAGTCTCACTGAAAACTGTAATTAAACTATGTGTGATTCTGCTTGTGTGTTTGTTACACAATTCTACTGGTCTAGAGTTATAGAACACGTGGGCCCCTACAGTGGAGTACAATGGGAAAGCACTTTTATTCTCTAGGCAGTGATAATAAAGCAGAACTCCTTAGGGAGGTACTTTCCCCCTATAGTATTCGCACCACCTTCCTTTTAAATGCTGCTAAGTGTGAAATTAGTGTTGTCCCTCAAAGTGCATAAGATTAATTGTCGGTAATTGAACACAGTTTGGGGGCTAATTATATAAAAATTGATATTAAAAGAATACTACCAGATTGATTGAGTTTTACAGTTTGCATTTAGTTTTCAAATTACACGAGTTGAAGGGCAGTGGTAAGAAACAATAAAAATCCATTCAAAGCTGCTAAAGCAAATCAAGGTTTACTAGTCCTTTGAAAGACAAATGAGTCAAACGCTGTAATGTAGGGAAAGCAGTAAAAATGATTTTGAAATTAACTATAGAATTAAAATATCAACTGTTCCAAGACTGTGTGGCTTGACCACATTTTGCAGAGGTGATCTGGCTTTCTTAGTACAGCTGACGAGTAAAGGTAGAGCAAACCAGGAAAACAGACAATTCTGACAATATAAGTTATGGTGATTTGACTGGAGAAGAGGAGAAGGGGCAGGACTTCACTGCCCCTGCCCCATTGTTTCTGATTTATCTTTACATTTTCAGGTAAAGACTTCTGCTTTCTGAATATGGAGTAGATGCTCTTTTCCTTAGTCCTCCCATTGAGTACAACTAAAAACCCATGAGCCTTATATATAAAACAAACACAAGAAGACAAAAAGATAGAAAGAAGAATGCAGACTGGCTAGAGACCTGAGGACCAAAGGAAGGACACAGTGGTAAATTTACCTGGTTTTTCTTTGTGCATCATATTCCAGATTAAGTTGTGGAGAATGTCAGAAAACACCAGTGGGTACAGACCACAGAGTCCCAGCAAAACCTGTTCTGTCTTGCCAAAATGAAACAAAACAAATCAGAAAGAGATAGCTTAGCAGGACAGAAACATTTAGACAATAACAGCTGTACTCCAGCAAACACCACAGAAAAAAACCTACAGCTCCTCATCCCTCATCCCTTCTAGCAAAGGCCAAGTGGAGAGCCTAAACTTTTACCCGTGCCAGCCTCCCCAAGGTAGCCCAAGCCACCTCCTGAGATTAGCAGGACAAGATGAGTAGAAAGTAAAATAAAATAAAAAACACACTTAACAAAATAAAATTAACTTTCTTAGAAACAGGAAAAAATAAGGTTGAAGACTACAAAAAAGCCAATCAATGATATACAGAGGCTAAATTTGAGAGGTGTCCCTAGACATCTAAATGACTATATAAAAAGAGAAAATATGAATTAAAATCTAAATAGTTATAAAGAACAGAGCAGGGATCCCTGGGTGACGCAGGGGTTTGGCGCCTGCCTTTGGCCCAGGGCGCGATCCTGGAGACCCGGGATCGATTCCCACATCGGGCTTCCGGTGCATGGAGCCTGCTTCTCCCTCTGCCTGTGTCTCTGCCTCTCTCTCTTTCTCTCTCTGTGACTATCATAAATAAATAAACATTAAAAAAAAAAAAGAAGAACAGAGCAAAAAGAACAGAAACAATAAGTAAAGATATAAAAAAATTTTCAAGATCTAACAAAGAACCAAGACATTAACAAAGCTAAATATGTAGCAGACAAAATTAGGAACAGAGATTAATACCTAGACCTGGTAAAGCTTTAATTTTTTGCCTTATGCAGGAACTTGTAAGCAATTGTATAAACATGCACACACATGTGCACACACACCTTTGCTTTTGGAAATAATTAAAATTAGATAGGCCTCTACAAAAATAAATATCAAAAGACAATTGAGAAAGTTTCTATAGAACTTCTAGAGAGAAAAGAGGAAAAGACAATGTTCCAATAATTTTATAATTAAGTTGTTGTTCATGTGTCAGATATAAAGGAAGACGTTTTCAGATGCCAAAAGCCACAGAAAATACATCAGCCAGGTATAATTTTGGAAAGGTTACAAAAAGATGCTCTTCTCACTGAAAAGTGAATCGACGGTAAATTGTGTCAGATAGGGATAAGAAATGAGAACCAAAATTAGCTAAGGAAATAACAGGAAGTGAAGGAGAGTAATCAGGAAATGGTTTATATTGTCACAGTAGTTACAAAACTAGAAGAAAAAATTAGAAAAATAGGTTTTTAATGATGGAACCTATGACTCCAGATTAAATTAGCAAAACCAGTAAAAGAGAAATGAGTTTGAGTGGAGTGTGAAACATGAAGTTCCTTGTCTCCCTAAAAAAAGTCATAACTCATTATTTTCAAATTTGCTAATAAGGCAACTATGCGTTTAGCTTTAAGGCAAATAGTATATTTGAAACAAGATATTTGTTTCACAAATCATTCAAATAGACAACAGAATACAGAATGTAGTATGTATCACAAAGGAGCCTTTGCCAATAAACAACAATTGAAAAATAAACAGCCAAGACACATAGAAAAAGCTAAACAATCATGTAAGTTTGGGTAACACTAGGTGCTATAACAGATAATTTCTAAGATAGTGGCACTTTTGCCAATAAAAGTCTGGTTTTTGCTCACCAAACAATTTAATGCCCATATTAGCAATAAAGGATGTGGGGGTTGCTGTACTGGGTCTTTCAGGGAATTAGCTGAAAGGCTCTGACATCTCCAGTTTCAAATATCACCCTGGGCATTAATGTCCAGCCAGAATATGGGACAGGAGGGAGGGTGGAGAGGACATGCCCACTTTGCCCACAGTATGACATCCCGAGATTCAGCCCCTGGCTAAACAGCTTTCTGTACATTATGGGAGAGAAATACATGTCTTCAGTGGACAGCCCACCATCTCTAGCACAGCCATACATGTAAGTGGTTTCATTTAACTGAAAAGCAAAGATTCCCAAATTGGATTCCTTTTTTTAAAAAATCCAATTATTTTCAGATTATGAAAGATATGGTTTAAACAAATAATATACAGATAGGCCAAGCATAAAGTAAAAGGGACTTAGATGAAACAAACTCAAGCAAATGGAAATGAAGGCAGTGGCGTTAATTTCAAACAAAGTAGAATTTATAACAAGATTCACTTAAAAGTGGATATATTATTTTTTCCCATTTTTTTTTTCTTGTAAAAGAGAAAAAAATATGACCCAAATTCAACTGAGAGTATAGTAGGGCCCTCCTTTTTCCAATAGGATTCTGCTTCTTGGCAGGGCAAGCTCAGGGTTACTTCTCTCTTGTACCTTCCTAGTCCCTTCTTGGTAGCGCCTCATACTTCTGAAGCTATTCAAACTTCCTATCCTCATATTTTCTCTTGTAACACATACCCAGCTCTTATTTCAGGCTGTTTATTCTTTTGTATCCACTGTTTACCCATCCAATGCCCTACTTCATCCCTGGCTTCCTCTTTGACTCTCTGGCACTGAGGACTTTTACATTCTAATAGCCTTGGCCTCTGTTAGGGTTTTTGGCAATGTCATTCCATCTTCATCAAACAATCTTCTTGTTGGTCTTCAACCTGATTGCATTCTTTCTGAGCACTCTGTGGACGGACCCCATGGATGGATTTTAGCCCACCCCAGGCTAGTCATCTTATAAGAACTGATATTGAGTGCCAAATAACAGAATCAGAAGAACAAAATACCTAAGGAAAAAAATCTATTACAGAACCAAAAAGAGATTAACAGAAACACTATTATGCTACGATATTTTAACATAGTGCTATCAAGCTAGGGTAAGGCAACTCAGCTAAATAAATAAGATCTCAGAGAATCAAATAAAAATTAACAGGTTGGAATTCTGACATTTTGAAAATTATACCACCCAAAGGTAATATAACTTGTCTCAGGACCTTCTGGTATAATGCATCGGCAAGAGTATTTTTTTTTTAATTATAAGAAAAATGAGTAATGAATGGGTATCAGCTTTACTGTACACGAAAACAATTCTACACTAAGTAAAACAGTCAGAGTTCTGGTGTAAAAATAGATAGGTCAATGGAACAGAAAGCAAGCCTCCAACTAGAGTGTTATGTATAATTATTTAATGTATCATAACAGTTTCACAATTCAGGGGCGGAAGAAAAGGGTTCCTAGTGACTGGTTTTTGGATAACTGGTTGGCAATTTAGGAATAGGATCAATTTTGACTTTCACTTTACATCATATAACAGTGTTTTTTAAATCTACTTCTCAAACAAACAAACAAAACTCAAGACACTTTCAAATATAGGACCAGAATAAAAGAAAGCAGAGAGATAGGACTGAGTGAATAACACCCCCACCACATCCATTCACCAAAACCATTTCTCTTATGCATTTTTACAAATTGTTTCCATGTGAGATTTTGATTGAAGACAGAATTTTTCACCTAAAATTCTATATTCAGAAGGATAAGATGTCTATTATTGAAAATAAAATACTGACAATCTAAGGGAACACAGAACACACTAGTAGTAAATATCTGAAATAAGTAGAGTCTTCCAAATAAGGTTGCAATGGAATGAAATACAGGAAAAGACTGAGATGACTAGATAAAAAATTAAAACTTTATGTCAAAAGAAACCAAAGTGAAAAGATAATGAGGACATACTTGTGTCAAATGTGAATTTTAATGAATTAGTTACTTAATTATAAAATCCTTTATTAAATAAATTAATAGACAAAGATCTTGATATTAGGGATGCCTGGGTGGCTCAGCGGTTAAGCGCCTGCCTTCAGCCCAGGGCGTGATCCCAGATCCTGGGATCAAGTCCCACGTCGGGTTCCCTGTGTGGAGCCTACTTCTCTCTCTACCTATATCTCTGCCTCTCTGTGTGTCTCTCATGAATAAATAAACAAGAATCTTTTATAAAAAGATCTTTTTTTTTATTTTAATTTTTATTTATTTATGATAGTCACACAGAGGAGAGAGAGGCAGAGACATAGGCAGAGGGAGAAGCAGGCTCCATGCACCGGGAGCCTGACGTGGGATTCAATCCCGGGTCTCCAGGATCGCGCCCTGGGCCAAAGGCAGGCGCCAAACCGCTGCGCCACCCAGGGATCCCCTATAAAAAGATCTTGATATTAGAAAAGACATTATTTGGACAACAGTGTCCAAAGGGGAAATCTTGATAAATACCATAACAATAAAGAGAGTGTGGTTAAGAAATTCCAACCAATTCTTGCAGAATGGCAGGTGGATGGTGGAATGGTGACTAGAGACAGGGTGAAGAAGGAGTAGAGCCTAGAACACGGAGAGTGGGCTGATGGATCTGCCCTCCTGAGCCCCACAGTTGGACCCCTGAAGCATTAGGGAGTAAGGCCTGGGGCTGGAAAGATAGGGCTCCTAGATACGGTGTACAGAAAATTCAGTTACTGCTGTTTCTCTCCCCCCATCCCACTCCCCCCTTCATGCACATACACACATGTGCACACACATGCACAATCCCCAGAAGTCAAGGATGTATTGCCCAACTTAAAAAAGAAAAGAAAATCAGAGTTTCCTTTTCCAAAGAAAATGAGCCACTTCTCTGGGGAGAATTCAGGAGTGTCATAACACTGCCTCATAGCAAAGCCTTCTTTCTCTGCTTTAGGGCTGCCCAGCATGGTGGCTGGCTTCCACCCTACTCGCTCTAAAACAAAGCATTCCAGTGGATAAACTGTGCTCATGTACACAAAGTACACATTTAGTTTTACTGTCACTTCTTAAACATAAACAGATAAAAAAATTAAAAAAAAAAAAGATCACCTGGCATTGAGCAAAGCCTGTAATATGAAAGAGAATGATAACAAAGTATGAACAGAAACAACCATCAAAGACAGAATACAGGCTAAAGGAAATAAATTAAGAAAAAACAATCTAATAACACCTCATGAATATTTCAGAAAATACCGTATTTATAAAATATGAACCGATGCTATTAAAAGAGGAGGGTCAATCAGAGAACAGGGAAAAACTCATGGAAATTAAAATAGGATGGCTAGGGCAGCCCGGGGGGCTCAGCAGTATAGTGCCACCTTCTGCCCAGGGCGTGATCCTGGAGACCGGGGATCAAGTTCCATGTCAGGCTCCCTGCATGGAGCCTGCTTCTCCCTCTGCCTGTGTCTCTGCCTCTCTCTCTCTCTCTCTCTGTGTCTCTCATGAATAAATAAATAAAATCTTTTAAAAAAAAGTCTTTAATAAAAAATAAAATAGGATGGCTAAACAAAGAACTAACACTAGCAAACAAATGTATGGGAAAACAGTATCACAAGTATGTAAATTAAGCAGATTAGCACAGAATGCTGGCTTTGTTCACTATTAACAAAAGCAAAAGAAATTTTTAATAAGATTAATTCTGGGGAGGATACAGTAAAATTCTGCTTGTGGTATTATATATTTGTACAACTCAGAAAATAGGTGGCAATATGTGTAAGAAAAGAGACATGAAAACAAAATTTTGGCAGTAGGCCATAAAAATCATCTACATGGAAGATATAAGGAAATTAAAACAAAATATAGGAAGTGGTGCCCAACTATATCATCACAATGGTGTTTAGAAGAGTAAAATATTGCTCTTGCAATAGCTGCTCTTGAATGAACCTTGACTATGAAGCATGTACTTCTGAAATATCCACAAAGTATCGCTGAGGATATTTAAGATCTCCCCCAACACTATCCTTGTAGAATCTACCCTTGGAAGTGAATTGTTTGGTCTTTTCTTCTCATAATTGCTATGAAATAAAAGTTGGTCAATAAAAATTGCTCCTAGAAGAAGTAATGCCTGGGATGGCTTTTGAAAGATGAATAAAAGCTAAACAGAGTAAGAAAAATTAGAAGTTCTCACCACAGAAGAGCATGAGCACGTGTACACAATGTAAAATTGCATAAAGAACTATGAGTGGCTTGGAGTTCCTAATGCTTAAACCATAAAGCTGGGAGAAGTTGGAGATGAGGCCAGGCAGATAGATAAAGGAATGCCAGGTGAAAGAGGACCTTATGATACGACAGGCTAGGAAGTTTTGACATTAGATAATGAAGAGCCATGAAAAGTCTTGAGCAGAGGAGTGACTATTTCAGATTGTGTTTTGATACATCATCATTGCTATATGAAAGAGAAAACTATTTCCTTTCTCTACACTCATATCCTCCTGGTTATGAAATAAGTGGGGATTTTCCCACACCTACCAATTTGACTCTCCAGTGGATATCAACTGGGTGTACTACATTTTAGCTCAATATTAACACTATTTACCTGGAGATAATGTCAGATCCCACATGTTAAGGGCTCAGTCCCACAAGACTGCCTCCACCATCACCACCTTTACTCACCAATTGCAAGTTCAGGTTGTCACCTATGCTTTTGACCTTCAGGCTACAATTCGGGGGTTCCCATGATTTCCTCTTCAGATTTAATAATTTGCAAGAATGGCTCATGGAGCAGTAAATGGTCTTCCTGAGTTTTATGAGCCATTCTTGCAAAAGGATACAACTCAGGTACTGGAAGACGGAAGAGATGCATAGGTATGTAGGAAAGGGCATGAAACTTCCTCGCCCTCTTGCAGGTATGCCACCCAGGCAGCATCTCCATGTGTTCATCTACCAGGAAGCTCTCTGAACTTCTTTGGTTAGAGTTTCTTTATGAAAATTTTATCATGTAGGCATGACTGATTGAATCATTGGTTCTTATGATTAACTCAGCCATCCAGGCTCTCTCCCCTCCAGGAGATGCAGCTAAAGTTCCCACCCTCTAATCATCAGATTGGTTCCCTTGGCAACCAGTCCCCATCCTTAGGAACTTCCTCAAAGTGACCATATTAACCTGAACTCAGGTGTGGTTGAAAGAGACTTTTTGTGAATAACTCAAGACTCTCCTTGCTCTTTTCATCTTTATCACTCTATGACTTAGGAAACTGCAGTGGTTTTAGAAGTCCTGTGCCTGTGCCAAGATGTTGAAGATTGAATATGCATTTCTTATTATAAATCACAATAGCGCACTATAGATATAGTAGAAATAGATGGGACAAGGGGGAGGGATGGGAGATGATGAGTTCAGTTTTAGGAGATAGAATATATGTGGTTGTTACAAAACATCTAAGGGGAGTTGGGTATTTAAATTTTTTGAAATCATTAGCATCATAAATGGGAGTTAAAACCATGAAAACAAGATGGCTATACACTTTACACAAGACTGTGTAAAAGAAAAGAAATAACAGTGAGTAAAAAGTGGAACTTACTGGGGCACCAATACGAAAGTGGCAGGTAAGGAGAAAGAGTCCACAAGGAAATGAAGGAGTGGATAGAGGTGAGCTGAAAATGAAGTAACAGTAAGATGTCAACCAATGGAGTCAAGTTTCAAAAAAATGTCAGCTGTGACAAATGGAGTAGGGGGATTCATTAAGCTATAAAGGTGAGGATAAAACATGACTTGGTTGCCCAAAAGTTGTTAGTAATTTTTCCCCCAGCACTAGTCTCTGTAGAACCTAAGTGCAGAAGTTTAAGTGTTGGAGAATTACAGAGAGCAAGAGCCACCTACTCTTTAAACGCAGCTTATTAAACAAAACAATAAAGGAGAGTGGTGGAGGCAGGCAGGGGAGGTTACAGGGTGTGTGTAGGGGGTGGCTATTTAACTAATTCATTCATTTAATAAGACTTGGGAGACATATTTATAGGATAAAAGTGAACAAGAGAAAATAAACATATTTATAGGATAAAAGTGAACAAGAGAAAATAAAACATGAAAATCACAGAGGGTGGTATGCTCTTGGAGTAGAGAACAAGAAGTGAGACCTAAAGTAGTGATGGAGGGGTTTTCAACAAAAAGAAGTAGACTTTACCCTTTGAGACTTGAGAAAAGTGAGGAAAGGTATAGGTAAACTGGGGGTGAGGGGAGAATAAGTAGAGATCTCAAACCTCATAGGCTTAATTTTTCTGTAAAGTAGGAGGCAAGCTTGTTTGGGTAAGGAAATTGAAAAACATGGTAAAAGGTAGTAAGGCTAAAGAGTCACTGAGTCCAAAGAGGAAAGGGAACTGACAGGGTTCAGTTCAGCCTCAGACTAAAAAAAAAAAAAAAAAAAAAAAAAAGCTGACTGACAAATTCACCTATATCTGTCATATGTGTTAGAATCACTATAAGTATCAAAGTACACATAAGTAATTTCCAGCACACACAAACAAGGACTTTTGACTCACATTGAACCATGTGTTTTCATTTAACTAAATGGATAGCTGGGAAAATTATAAGAATTAATTAAAAGGTGTATGTTAAAATATTTAAAAGTTAACACTTTAATGGCCTCATTCTGGTAAGGAGCAGTCTGAATTGACTTGGGTGAATTTTTCACTTAGATGGAATGTTTTCAGGCTTTTTCCTCCTGATCAGAGAATGTTTAAAGACCCATTCATTCATGAATTCATTCAGCAAGTATATTTTGAATATCCAGTATATACTTTATGCTGTGCTAGGGGCTGGAAATCAAAGGTCCCTATTTGCCTGGGACCTATCTGGTTTTAGCACTGAAAGTGCTACAGATCCCAGAAAATCCCTTAGTTCTGGGCAAATCAAGATGACTCTTCAAAGTTCTATAAAATATGGCACTTGGTCACAGGACTTCCCAGACAATTAACTAATAACTACAATATAATATACTAATATAGGTCTACATCATTGACCTAAACTTCCCGGGACAGATGTGTTTCAAAATTCCTCAGATTTTAGAAGGGCATTGTGCATATGCCACAGATCCCGCCAATGTCCTAGTGTGCTCTGGGGAAGTGCTTCCATAATTAACAAGCACATTATTTTTTCTACAGAGATCTCATATAGTTCAGGTCCTGCCTTGAAATAAATCTGCACCAAGCTTGAAAGTTACTGTTTTTAACAGATTTTTAGAATTAAGAACTGTAGATAAGGGATTATAGGGCTTTTTTTTTTTTTTTTAAGATTTGTTTATTTATTTTAGAGGGAGAGGGAGAGAATCTCATGTAGGTCCCTGCTGAGCATGGAGCTGGTCTCCTCTCAGGACTTGATTCCAGGACCCTGAGATCATGACCTGAGCCAAAATCAAGAGTTGGCCGCTTAACCAACTGGCCACCCAGGTGCCCCAAGGGATTATACTTTTATAAGTTATGGGCTGTCCACAATTTGATAGGAAATCATATAGAAGTCAAAAAAGGAAGAGAGGAACTAGGAAGTTTCCCAGTTACAATGAATCTTGAGCTGAGTCTCACAGGATAGTGAGCCATTGACCAGTGTTTAAAATAGCAAGACATTTACTTTCCACCTTCTGACATTATTAATACACTTCATAGATTAATCTTAAATTGGATCTTCCCTGGGTTTCTTCAGAAAACATTTCATAAGAGCTTCTGCAGCAGAACAATTTATGCTTGATGCTTTGATATCAATTTCCAGTAAAGTCAATGCCTTCTATACCTCCTGAGAGAAACTGTTGAATATTAAAAGGAATCTTGTTTAGAAGTGGAAAGCTGTGTGAGAAATGATAGAAATCAATACAACTAAGTCATATGCAGATATGGATTAATTAAAACATTATTAAGTCAAACATCAAAGTTTCTCATTACCACAATTTAACTGAATAAAAAGGAATTTGTATTATAAGAAAGTTTTTGCTCTGAAAGAAAGAACTTTTTAGGGGAAAAATGCTTATCTATCATTTTGTGCGGTAGCATTAAGCATTTGCTAGTTCAAATCTAATAAAGCCCTCTCCATGAATGCATCATTAATAAAATCTTCAAAATGGCTTCTCTCAACATTTTCTTTTTGATTTTTCATGATTTAATTAGAAACATCTTTTAAAAGGCTGGTTTTACTATGGCAGTATCACGTCTGCATTTTCAGCAATATGCTGTTTAATCACAATGGGTTATAAAGTGAAACTCCCAGTACTTATTGTATTATCTAGAAGAACCCACACATTTCGTATTTTTAGTGCCCCTGAGTCATCATCTTATATTTGTTCATCAACATTTTAACTGCCCCTCTTAAAAAAATGTAATTTGATAGTTAATTTTCTAAACTTGTTATTCTTTTATTTTTTTTCAAAGTAATGACATTTCCTATGCCTTTGATATGTATGCTTCATCCTGCACCTGAACTCTTTACTTTTAACAAGTCAAAAGTTATTTCTCTTTTACCTTATATCATTTTAACTATTTTTGTTTAAATATTTGATAACCCTAAATTCTTCTAAGGTTTTTATGATATCAACAAAAATGAATTAGCTATTTTATGCCACATTATTGGATAGTTTTAGACTATATGTAAACACTATGATGGTAGTACTGAAATGGTAGCATGAAATTAAAGGTCTAGGAAAAATTTTATATATACATATTTATATATATAGAGAGAGAGAGACATATAAAGTTTATGTTGGTTACTTGGGCAGCAGAAAAAAATTCAAGTTATTTTTAAAGACAAGATTTATTTTTCTAATAAAGAATAATTCCCAGATATTTTAATATTCAAAGAACGGTGAAAAATATTGTGGGGTAAGTGTTGGTTGCTGGTTTGAGAGTTTTTCATTTGTTGTTGCTTGTTGGGAACAGAATCAAACATGGATAAAATGGGTCATAAACTTTCTGGTGAAGAACCAAGGCTGCTTCCCTCCTACCTCCTCTTTCCCCCCTCCCTCTCCTGTCCTCTCTCTCCCACCCAACACTTGCTCCCCTACCCGCCTCATTTTCTCTTAAATTTCAAAGAAAAAAAAGTGAGCAAATTAAACATATATTGCTCATTATTGTAAGCTCCGTTGAAAGCGAGAGCCTGTTCTTAGCATCCTCCAAGGCTCCTAGCACAGCACCTTCATCATTACCTACATTCTGCGGAGTAATAGCTTGGAGCTAGAGTTCTGGCGTCTAGCTAGCTGACTTCAGTCCTGGTTCTGTCTTACTAGATATGTGACTTTGGGCAAGCCACAGGACCTTCCTTTATTTTGAAATAAAGTGACAGCAGTAGTACCAGTTCATAGAGAGGGTTGTAGGAATTACATCCTTCATTTAAAGCACTTAGACCTTTCTGATACAGTAAGAATTTAAATGTGGTTAGTTGCTAACATTATTATTGTTTCTCTGCTTCATTTAGCTCGAAGGTACATTCCTTTTTAAAAAATTTTAGGTTTTGTGCTTGCTTTGGCAGCCCATATACTAAAAAAAAAAAAAAAAAAAAAAAAAAGGTTTTAATTCCAGTGTAGTTAACAAATTGCTCTTCTTTTTAAAAAATTTATATAATTTACCCAAGCAGTTCTCCTTTAAGAAGTTTATTCATTAATTCATTCCTTTATTCAAGAAAGATTATTTGAGCATTTGTCATGTTCCAGGAGCTGGACTAGATTCTGGAGACACAGGAGTAAGAAGCCTATGGCCCTATTTTTCAGCCTTAAGAGTCAAAAAGGGGCTTCCCAACTAAGCAAGCATTACAAGGCAGTGCTATTAAGTGTTATGGTGGGGTGGTGGGGGTGGCAGGGAGCCAGAGGATGTACACCCAACCCATGTTGGAGAACACACCTGGTGGGGAGCCCCAGCAAGGTGTCAGTAATGTCATCTTATTGTAGAACACCATGTCTTGCCACTCTCTACATCCTAAAACATTCCCCTCTTGTCTTCGTAGGTATCTACAGATTCACACAGTGTCCAAAATGGACAGGGCCTCAGGGATCCGAATACTTAGGAAGTATTCCAGTTGATTTATTTGCAAGAGTCTGGAAGACACTTTGCAATCAGTCTTAAGCAAATGGGAAGGACCAGAAATACTGGAATAAAATCTCAATGTTGCTGCAGCATATCCAAATTATAAACAAGTTGGTACATCATTCCAGTAGTGCATTAAAGAAAAAGACCTTTCAGGTACAGTGCTTTCAAAGAGGTCTAGCCTAGACGGGACAATTAATCAATGTCACTGCCCTCTATTCAGTAGAACCATGCCAGAAAGATCCAAGTATCTTATCTTATCTTATTTATTTATTCCAAGTATCTTATTTTAAAAGACTTCCAGGTAAGAGGATCCTGTAGCAATCCTTGACATCACTTTCTAATGATTATGAAGTTAATTATCATCACATTTTGGGCAAAAGTAAGACCTTGATCACTCTTGCTCTTAAATTTCATTTTCTGCATTTTTCACCCTCTACAGCTTCTATAATTTCTTCTTTCAGCTTCTTAGTTGCCCTCTCTTATTCCACCCCTTTTCTCCACACTGCATCTGGAAGGTATGTGGAACTCATCAAAATAATACAACAACGAATACAGTTCAAAGAATCATTCATCTCAAGGAGTATTTGTATTTTAAAGTAAGGGAAGTCTTAAAAAATACAAACTAAATTTGGGGATTTTGAGACAACTGGTGATATATAGCTGGGTTTTATTTGTTTTATGGTTTTATTTATTTTTTGCTGTTCCTTAAATTATACCACCCTGAATGGCTATTGACTGGCAGCCAGTGCTGTATTTAAGGTATTTAATTGCTAGGATAATTACATTTATACTCCTCATCCCTGTGTATGTGCTGTTCTGGTTTGAGTGTATATCATGTGCTGAGAACTCTGTTCTCTGATTATATCTGAGATATAGGGGAGCAAAATGAAATTGTCCACAATGGGTTTTTAAAGCCAATTGTTACTCTTTATCCATGGCAGAATAATAATAATAATTGTCACCACTTAAATAGTGCCTTTCATCCACAGACCTCAGGGCACTCCAACATTGTTACTTTGCATTATTTGAGAGAATTTCTTTTGGAAGACAGGGCAAACTGAGAGGCACATAATACATGGTTAGCTATGCTAATTTTGTTTTCTTTAACAAATGCAAAATAAATAGCCTACGAAAAAACCAGATAATATCTTGAAGATAAACCCTTCCTAAAGTAGGTTATTTTAAACAGATGTGTTTTGTTTAATATCAATATCATTTTTAAAAATTTTATTCACGCAGACATAAATCCTAGGCTTGATTAACTAATGCTGATTTTTTTGGCTACTACTTTTTCAGAGAAACAGAAACCAGCAACTCACCGGCGCGCACACACACACACACACACACACACAAAAGGGTTTTAATGAATAATAAAACTACAGAATTTTTTAAAGCTTTGCTGCCTTCTAAATTTTATGAGTAAATTTTGTGGAAAGCTGTGTAAATAGAGCATAATTATTTTAAAAATAGAAGTCTTTGTTATTAGTCATCTAACTGTCATGGGTATACAAAGCACCCTGCTGTATAGACAAAGGATTGGGGAAAAAATTACCTGTAGAGAGTTTTTGCTATTGAAAGAATAAAAACTAAAGCGATGGGGTGAACTTTTGGTTTACGGACGCAAATACTGAATGCTAAACCTGGCTGAGGGAAAATCACTTTAGCCTGATAACCGGATTACTTAGAACAAAAATAGAGAAAATTAAGAACTGAAGAGCAGAAAATTAAGGTGGAATGCAATTTAAAGAGTAAGTAGATGATGTAGGCTTTCATTTTCTTCCCCCCCAGTGTCCAGCTAATTAAAATTACAATCAAAATGAAAGAGTCTAAACTTGTAAATATCTTTAGCTAATGATTTTGTCTTTTTAATCATCTTCACATTCAAAGTCTTCTTTTATTCATTTAGGTCTTTACAATAAAATGAAATTGTTTTTCCCCTGTAAAAATCCTTCTTTAATTTTCCTTATCTGCTTCTCTTTATATTATATATTCTTTAGTTCCTTTTACTCTCTCTTAGTGTCATATTTTTTTCAATTGTTTCTTTTACTTTGAGCATACTTTAAAAAAGAAAAGTTATACAGGTGTAGAAATATGCCTGTATTTTAGAATTTAACTCCTGATCCAAATACAACTTCCTCATGCACAATACGAATAATTACTTATTGCATAATATGTATCTTATACATTTGCACTTTCAAAAATGAAGTGGACTCAATTATCTTTTTTTTAAAGATTTACTTATTTTTATTTATTTTGAGAGAGAGAGAGCATAAGCCAGAAGGGCAAAAGGAGAGGGAGAGAGATAATCTCAAGCAGAATCCGGGTTTAGCATGGAGCCCGACGTGGGGCTTAATCTCATGAACCTGAGATCACAACCTGGGCTGAGACCAAGAGTCTGACACTTAACCTGACTGTGCCACCCAGGCGCCCCTATACACCAATTTTCTTGCTAGAAAAATTTCTTCATTGCTTTTACCACCAGGAATCTTCTTGACATTCCCAAGCAAAATCATAGCTGAAGATGCTGCTGACCCATGAAAACTTTGCTTTCCATCATTCTTCAGACTCTCCTGGAATAAGTACTTCGGAACTTAGGGCATGAAAAGGCACCTAAGGAGCATGAAGCCCATAGTGGTGGAGCCCTTTATTTAAGCACCCAAGTTCAATGCACGTTAATTGGGCACCACCATCCATATCCCTTGTGGAGGGTTTGCACTACAAGGAAACATTTTGTTTTGCTGGTAAGGGACGAATCTAGCTGTATGTTCCCAGACCTCTCCTATCCTATATACCCTAATTTCTTGAAAGTGCCACTTACCTTCCTACTTCAGACTGCCACCCTTGTTACACTGTCTTCCTCTTTTGCCTTATTAACTCCTATCTATCCTTCAGCTCTTAAATTAATAACTTCCTCTGAAACTTTGTATCTTGCATCTCAAACTAGATCAGATCTAGGTTGTATGCTTTCTTATCAAAGTCTGCTTCTCCTTTGTAATAGATACCACAATTGTGTTATGCTATATTTGCTCCCTCCCTACCCCCAGTCCTCCCCAGTTAGATGCAAGCTCCATCCTGGCAAGGACTATATTGGTTCTTGTTCACTACTTTAGCTCCCGTAGTACATTTTTAATACAAGTAGGTTCTTGATAAACATTTCTGAACAAAGAAATAAAGTATTGAAGGAATGAATACGTAGACTATGCCAGGTGCTGGGGATGCAGAAGAATCCACAGGATGACATTGCTTTGATCTCTATCGTCCTACTGATCACCATACTCAACTTGACTGATGTGGCCAAATGTCCTTCTCTTCCATTGCTCTCCATGTGAGCCCTACCTACAGCTAAGGGTTTCACTGGATTCTGGCCTCTGATGTAAATAAAAGTGTGCGTGGCCAGGACTTCTTTATAAGGCCATGCGATGGCACACTAGGAAGTGTTGGATAACTCTTTCAGACAGTGTGGTCAGTTAATACTTAACCAAATTAGCATAGTAGGCCCAATTGCTGAAATCATTCTTGACTAACTTAATTTTTTTTTTAATTCACATTTGTCTGGATCTGGAGATAGTTCATCTTATAGCCAGAACAATTTCTACCTTAGCTGCAGTTTGAGGCAGTATGGGGATGGATCTTTCTTCTATCACCACAGGGCAATAGATTCTGCTCAGAATGGGTGATCCATACTGTTGAATATAGTCCTCAGATATGTTCAAAGTCTCAATATATTATAAATTATAAGAAAATGTGATGTTCATTTTCATGATTATATTTCATTTGTAAAATGTGCCATTCATTTGTATCAGATCATTTTCATATTTCAGATTATGTAGCTTATTTATTCATCTTTTCATTAGTAGCTTTATGACTCTACCATAACTGAAAACTGAAAAATTAGGGCAAAACTTGCATATCTGTTTGTTCATCCAACACATATTTATTTGAGTGTATATTATGTTCAAGAAAGTAATTTAGTGCTGTAGATATGACAGAAAATAAAACAGAAAAACAAATCCTCTTTTTGCAGTCTATACACATTCTTGGGGGGGGGACAGACAATAAGTAGAATAAATAAGTTAAATTTACAATTGTTAGAAGATAATTAGTCAAAGGGAAAAAATTAATCAGGCTAAGGGATAGAGGATGTAGTGGTGGGCCACAATTTAACATAGGGTTGGCTGAGAGGTCTTACTGAAAAGATGACATTTGGGCAGAGACTTGAAGATTGGGAGAAAGAGAGAAGCCATCTGGGGAGCAAACATCCCAGACAGTGGGAATAACCAGTACAAAGCCCAGGGACAGGAGCAAGCACCTGGCAGGGTCAAGGAACAGCAAGAAGACTACTGTGACTGGAGTGGTGTACAAAGAGAATAGCAGAGAATGGGATTAGAAAGGAAAAGGAGGGTCAGGAGAAATCCTGTAAGGCCATGTGAACTATTTTGAGGAATTTGGCTTTTACTTGATTGAAATGGGGAGCAGGGATCTGAGCAGTGCGGTAAAAGAATGCGATTTTCATTTAAAAGAGGATCTTAGAGACTCTGTGTTGGGAGTAGAGGATACAAGGTGGAAGCAGGGATCAGTTAGGAGATTAGTTGGAGAACAATTTTTACTAACTTTCTGACTAGGCTATTACACTATGTGTAATAGTGATAATTCTATGTGTGATAGAATTCTAGTGATAATTCTAAATAATGTTATGTTACTGTTATGAATTTTAGGTCTTATTTTTCATACAGCTATAGACCTAGTGGAGAAACACTAAAAATAAATTAAATAGGCTGAACTTAACTGTTCTTTCCTCTCTGCAAATGGTAGAGCTTCCTTGTGGAACCTGAGAAATGTTAAAGGCAGCTCCCTGGCTGATGGGGATAGGGCGCTGCTGGGTAAACAAGCACCTAGCCATGTTTTGTAGAGTCCAGAAAGAATTACTTTCTCTTACCACGCTATTCAGATAATTTGGAAACCTGTGATATTCATTTGTAAATTCATTACCTAGTTATTTCCTTAATTCCTATTATTGCACAACA
Source organism: Canis aureus (assembly GCF_053574225.1). Taxonomy (NCBI): domain Eukaryota; kingdom Metazoa; phylum Chordata; class Mammalia; order Carnivora; family Canidae; genus Canis; species Canis aureus. The sequence goes on along the minus strand of NC_135621.1, from coordinate 61,563,881 downwards.
CAGTTAATCAGTTGATTTAGGGGGTAGAAAGAAATATACATGTTTCCAGCCTTAAGCAACTTATTTATAATATAATTAATTTTATGAGTATGATTATAATGGAATAAGAATAATTTTTATGGAGGGAATCAGACTTATTACCTAGCCTAGAATAACATACTATGTATTTATGATCTGATATAGCCTGGTTCCCTAAAATTTTATATTTAAAATTTATGGCAATCAGATTGTGTTTTAAAAATAATTTCACCAGATTTCATGCCTAATCATTATATGTAGCAACAGAAATTGATCTGCAGGATAGATAGGAGATTGCTCTTGCAGAATAAAAGATACAGCAGTTAAAGAGTGTCTAATGCTAGTAGGTGAGATTAGAAATGTTCTTTGGGATGTTTTCTTAAAGGTTAAATAAAGAACAAACAATCTATACTAACAACCTAAAGTAGCAACCTGAAGCAATTCATTCTGAATTTGCAGATTTAAAACTTAAATACTAAAAACCTTTTTAAAATAGCTAAAATTTGATATAGATGTCAATTTTAATAGAAGTCAAATACTGAAAATGTTTCTAAGCTTTGGGGAGTGGCCTATGATACAGTGCTTTGTAATCGCATTTTAAAATTTGATGTGCTAGAAAATTTCATAATTACCACCAAACCATGTCATAAAAATAAATGCATGTACCACACATATAGGCATACATACTATATACACTATATACTATATGTATACACACTATATACACATATTTACATATGAAAGATCATAGCTTAACCTGAGTCTCAAGATTCCTCTCCTGGTGCTTTTTCTCACCCACTTGTAGACCCAAAAACAAAGGAATTGGAAGAATTGTCTATCTTGTCAAATGTTCCCCTAAATGGAGAATTTTCTCTGCATAATTCAGCACAACTGAACAATCCATCCACAATTCATATGTGGCCATTTAAATGACATTAAATAATCTTTTTAAAAATATTATTTTAGATCAGACTTAAATGATCATATTTGGAACTAGTTAAACTAAACCAGCTTCTTGGATGCCAGGTCATTTTTAGATCCATATGTATTGTCATTGAACAGATCTTCTAAAATGTAAGGCTCAGAATCTTTGATATACCCCATAAGATATATAAGCCTAAAGCAAGTAACATGTTATTTTGAGGGTTGTGTCTCAAAAAAAAAAGAGAGTTTATCAAGCCCAGACAGTATCTTTTATGAATAGAGTAAACAAAGTGTTTTTTTCAGAGAAATCGTTTCAGTAGCATTTTAAAGTCACATTTGTCAAAATGAAATAAATCTATTTGAACTCAAGGTTTTAGTTTCTAAAAGGATCCTAATGAAAAATGCTAGTATTGTATTAGCTAACATTATTGGTATTAAAATATAAAATAATTTCTGGTGTGAGAACTATCTCATTAACATCGTCGATTAATTTATATTCTCCTCTTTAGTAATAATTTCAGTATTTTCCACATAATTTGCAATTATGGATGAGAGCTCCTCTAAAAATGATTACTATTACTATGATCTTTTTATTTTTCATTGAAATTATTTTATTTTTTATTGAATTCTTTTTAATTGAAAGGTATAATCTTAAAAAAAAAACATAAAAAAAGAAAGGTATAATCTTAATTGTATATTTTCATATCCCTTGCTGAATTGCAAGTTGAAGTAAAGCACTCTAAAGGTGTGTTTTTCTGGTTTCCACACTTCTGGGTTTTAAAATTCACTGTTTTGGCCCTGGCAAAAATACCTTCACAGTATGATTTAGTTTATGTTTTCAAAAAACAGAAAAACAAAGTTAAAATTCAGACTTTTCATCTCCAATAAAAATAAAAAATTTAAATTTATTAGTAAAATCTTGGATTTAACAATTCAGAGTGTACCCATATGATCCAAATCAAAGTAAACACTTTAAATGTCTCTTTTCTATCAATAAGCTCACTGGTAAATCAACCATGTCCAAGTAAAAAAGAAAATACCGAGTATTTGCTAGCAATTTTTTAGTTTGGATAGAGGAGCAGAACAGATGCGCACTGATAAGTGGAAATACTTTCAGAGAAACATCAACAGGTGCAAATTACTATAAAGCACAGTCTTCAAATAGCACAAAATCAAGATGTAGATTAAGGGTGGATTAAAATTAAGCTATAATTAGGGTGATTAAAAAATAGTTTTGGGAGATGAGTTTTGAGCAAGGTTTTGAAAAGTTATAATATATGAATTCAAAGATGGGAGCAGGTTTTCCAGTGAGAAGAGTAGGGGAAAGACATGGAAAGGAGCAATTGTAGGATGGGTCAAGAAAATCCTACTAGCAGAGCAGAGGCGGGTTGCAAGAATATATTGCTCTTGACCCACGCACTTCTTTAATCTTCTAATCCTCTTTCTTTCAGCCTATCTCTTATCACTTCTTTGCCTATTCCACATAGACCCTGTGGTATATCACAGGAGCCACGCTATGGCTGGAATGCTCAGTGCCTCTGATCCTGTTACTGCCCAGGCATGGCCGGTTTCAGAATTCAAGAAACTAGCTTTGCAGACAGGCCTGTACGGTGGTTGCTGGTGAACTGAACGAAGGTGGTCAAATGTGTGTTATCTATTGTGACTCACAGTCCTGCTCTTACACTGCTCCCTCTTGTACCTTTCTATCATAATCTTAACATCTTTCATGCCAAACTGTTTCTTCTGTAAAACATTTTTTTCAAAAAGTTGCCAGTATTGGAAGGCAGAGACTCTCCTCAGACAGCAATAGTTCCTTTACTTCCCATCCAACTTGCCCTACTAGCTGTACTTCTAGTTATACCTACCAGTAAACCCCCAAATTCAGGAGGTCTCTGCTCTTAAATCTAGGATATTAAAGAAAAACTCATACCTGTTCATGTTGTAGCTACATATCCATCATCTCTGGCTTCATCTAAGCTGCCATATCCATTTGGCAAAAATTCTATGCCTCCTATCTTTTGCAATGTCCTCTCCCATTTTCCCTTTACTCCCTTCTAATTGCCCTCCTTAGGTTTCCTAGCCCAACATGTGTTGACGAGATCATTGATCAGATACCAAGCCAGAAGGTCATCTTGTCCACTTGATTATTAAGGAGCCTCTTCTCCATTATTGGCTTCCTGCTGAGTATTTGCTTGAAACACAAGTATTTCCAGGCTTTAGGACTATTTTAAGTGATCCACCCCATAGTTTTATAGTTTTACCCATTCTCTAAGCTTGCTTTTTACCTAACTTTGATTTGGTTACTTCCAAATCCTAAAGAATCGACACCATTAGCCTCTCCCTGGAAATCAGTATATATCTTGACCTCAGGCCAGATCTTCTTCCATAAAAAGTGTCTAACATGTAAAGGCCAAGTTCTGCCTACTAATGTGATTGTTATTCTCCATTGTCCTAAGAGTCAGCAATCTTCTTCCATCTGGTATAGGCATATTTTGTGGAGCCATCTTTAAATCGGGATGCTCTACTCCATCTAGTACTTAAACTGGGATGTATAATTGACTTTTATATCATCGATAAATTGCTCATAGGAAACTCCCTCTAGGCTATAGATGTGAATTTATGCAAGTGTGGCAGTTTGCAGAAGGCATAGGAATGTAGGACCTGTTCCGGTATTAAATTATTTGGTTGCTGGGTTTATTGAATAGTACACAGTTTATTATTGACAGCATGAACCACATGGAACCCCATAGTCAATTTCCTCCAGAGCTAATATTAAGGCAGGAATTTTTAAACAAAAAGCTACTGAAGGGGGCATGGACTTTGTCTAGACTTGAGGATCCTTCCCTGATTATCTCCTACCTGGAGTTAGCAAGTCCATTCAATATTTCATTCGGCTATAAAAATTTCAAGCACAATAAAAGATTCCAGGTCATAATGACCAGTTGACAGTTACTTGCACTGAAATTCTGGACCAGGTACTCAGCTTTCTTTTATTATGTACCCTAATTACAGATGGATAAAATTTAGATCATCTTGTTGATGGTCAGAGTAAGACATACAAGTGGTCAGAATAAGACATACATGCATCCAAAATTTAGATACCCATTTTGAAAGGAGTATCTTGGAATGTCATAGATCCTCAAGCACCCAGGTCCTTTAGTATCATATCAGAATTTTTATTATTTTTATTTTTATAGAATTTGACATATATGACTTATAAAAGCAACCAGGAACATTTCTTACATTCTGATCTTCATGTCCTATCAGCATGATGTTTTGTGGCTATTGGATCAAAGTGATGTACCACTTGGATTAAAGAGGTGACATTCCCAGCAAACTAGGCTATAGCATAGAACCGGAAAGCTGATGTATTCCTGAGGCATAATAATAAAGATTTATTGGTGTTTAGGTCAATGAAGGCAAATTTCTGGTAATACCTATAAACCAAAATGGATAAAAAATGCTTTGGCAAGATTGATAACTGCACATTTAGTGCTAGAAGATATGTTAATTTATAATGGTAAAAAGGAAAAAAATTGCAATAGCAGCTGCAACGGGAGCCTCAATTGATTTTGTTTTCAATAATCTACTGTCATTGGGACGCCTGGGTGGCTCAGTGGTTGAGCGCCTGTCTTTGGCTCAGGGTATGATCCTGGAGTCCCGGGATTGAGTCCCACACCGGGCTCCCTGCTTGGAGCCTGATTCTCCCTCTGCCTGTGTTTCTGCCTCCCTCTGTGTGTGTCTCTCATGAATAAATAAACAAAATCTTAAAAAGAAATCTACTGTCATTCCCCATGACTTATGGGACAGCAAGAACCAAACCAGCCTGTTAATTAATCACCAATCTTCACTTTCAGGAAGCAGCCTCCTGTAGTGCTCCTGTTTATTCTCTGTTTTGGCTGGAGGGAGAGTGCCAAATGGCCTCTGCTGGGCCCTTCCCAAAATGATAGCCCTTTGTTTTATAGGTATAAGTAAGAAACTGTGTGGGGTTCTGGCAGTTTTCTAAAACATCTATTCCAACAATTCCCTCAGGATCTGAGAAAATGATCCCAAGATGTGCTTGGGAATCTCATGTGGCCTCCATGAAAAAATTCAAATCAATACTCTACTTATCACCCAGACCCCATAATGATCCCAAGCCCTAACTGACTATCTAGAGCGGAGTTACAGGTCCCTGGGAATCAGTGCTAACTTTGAGCCAACATCCAGTATTTCCCAACTTTAGGTATTTCCCCTTCCTCAGTGCACAAGCATTCAGATTAACAGCTGTCAGCCCCCGTTAGGGAAGATAAGGCGAAAGGTTACAGCAGGATCTTTCCTCATAGGTACTAGCCTTCTCTTCATTGGGTGATACTGGGTCTGTGAACCCAAAATTCTCTAGCACACTGGCTCCAGTGAGGCCCCTGTTCACCAGACCTAGAATAGCTTTGGTTAAATAAATCAAGACACACCTTAATTGGCTGTCTTTCTGTTTCATTCCTGGGGACCCCATGATTAATTAACCATAGCCAGAGATTTCTGCTACAGAAGCCATTCCCTGATCCCTGAGTGTAGCATCTGGCTATTAAAACAATACCCACTTTGCTTCAGACTGTTAACAGTCATCACCTGGGCCAGGCCTCAGCTGGCTTCTCACTGCGATCCACTGAGATCAGGAATACCATTTTTATTGCAGCTCTTTCCAGAGCATTCCCAGCTCAGAAAAAAATAAAAATAAAAAATAAAATCCAGCAAAGTACTTTTAAATATTTGGGTATTTCCTTTTTTGCTCTGTTTTATTGGCAGGGGAAAGGAATCTTCGGGGCCCTGGCAAGATATACGAATAAGACACATGATCCATGTAATCTACTTTCTTACCTCACAAAGTCTTTAAATTCTTTCCTCTATGTTGTGCCAAGGACTTTCTAGCCTTTATTTTACCAAAAGGAACCAACAGTGGGTTCCTGTTTGCTTTGCCAAACCCACAAAATCTGCTAAAACTTTTTGAGCTACTGCACTGAATGCAGTATGTTTTATGAATAAACCCATCATAATGAATACAGTTCATTTGTGTTTAGAAAAAAAAAAAAACCTTAGCTTTCCAACACTGGCTACACATTAAAATAATATGAGTTTTTAAAAAATATGATGCTTAGTATACCCTCCACTCCCAGACATTTAAATCAGAATCTCTGGGTTTAGACCAAGCATCTGCATTTTCTCAAAACTGCCCAAGTGATTGTGATCCACAGTGAGGTTTGAGGACTACTGCTATAGAAGTTCTCATTCACTCCCAAGGTTTCATCATCACCTTTGTGCTACTGATGTATGTCTTAAATTCTTCTATGATCTGTCTTCTAAGCTTTGCCCCCGCCCAAACACTATTTCTCTCTTTACCTCTCTGGCCCCAGTTTCCCAAGAATCTAGAGGCTTATACAATATAAAGGAGATCATCAAACATTTTTGCTTACCATGTGCCAGGAACTGCACAAAGATCAAAGTAAACATATTAACTCTGGTCTCTGCCTTCTTTGTGTAGGCATTTGATGGCCTATTGTGAGGTTTCTTTGTCTTTTTTTTAAAGATTTTATTTATTTATTAGAGGTGGGAGTGTGGGGTGGGGGTGGGGGTGTGAGTGGAGAAGCACATTACCCACTGAGCAGCGAGCCTGAGGCGGGGCTCCAGTCCCAGCACCTGGGATCATGACCTGAGCTGAAGGCAGATGCTTAACTGACTGAGCCACCCAGGTGCCCCAGGGTTCTTAACTTCAGCACTACTAACATTTTGGTATGGATCATTCTTTGTTAAGAATCTCTGTCTTGTGCTTTGTAGGGTGTTGAGAAGAATTCTTAGCCTCTACCCACCAGATTCCAGTAACATCTTACTCCTTCCCCTCTTGATATTGCCAGATGTCACCTGGGTGTCAAAATTGCTCTTGGTTGAGAACCGCTGGTCTATGGTCATCTTCACATAAAGGTTTCACAAGAACTTACATTTTAACATTTTATATACTGAGTAATAATTTTCTCTTCATTGTTCCTGATGTTGGATGTTTGTTCCATTTATCAAGACTTCACTTATCTAGAGACCCAGTATTCAAAATTCAATGTTTCATATTGTTGGTTCAAATTGGTTCAATTGTTCTATAGTATACCTGACATTCTGGATTTGCCTGATTGTTCCCACATGACTTCATTTAGCTTGTTTGTCCACCTCTGTTTTACCAGTAAACTAGAAGTTATATCCAAAAGCTTGGTTAGATTCATGCCAAATATTTTTTGATGCTGTAATTCATATTGTAATGTATCAGTTGTCACATAAAGATGTCCCACTTATCAGGTGATAATAACCCTGACTCTATCATTATGAAGTCGCTAATTTTGCATCATGTGATTATCCATTTCACCATAACTTTCCATATAATGGTTTAAGCACCTATTGATGCTTATTGCCTAAGTTTATTTAGGAGTTATCAATGGTCATTTTTCTGGAGGTCCATTTTGGATACAATTTGAGATGGCAATTACATATCTAAAGTGGATATGTCATATAGCAGGTATGCATATCTGAAGGTTGGCATGAGAGAGAAATTTAGAAGTCATCAGTATATGACTGACATTTACTATTCATAAACTTGATGAGATCATTAAAGGGAGAGGATAAATGGAGAAGAGGGTCCAGTGGTGAGCAATCAGGCACCCCAACTGTTATAACTGGATGAAGAGGAGGAACCAAAAGAGGGTTGTGAGGCAGGATCTACTTCATTAATATCATTTCTCATGGCTTTTTCCTCAGTATCTTCTCTGGACTATGGTAAAATCTAATAGATCTTACTGCCTCTAGTTTTGCCTCTTCTAATTCATGCTCCGCAGTAGCATGAAGATTCAGATTAATTATTCAAAAAGTTAAATCTATTAGTTCTACTAGTTTCCAGATTAAAACCCTCTCTCAAAAAGCTCTGCATTGCCTTTAGGATAAAGCCTAAATGTCTACTTTTACCATATGAGACTACTGATGTATATCTTTCCTGCTTGCTTAGATGACATCCTTTACCTGGATGCAGTTTCTTTATAAACATGCTAAACTGTTAATGTTTGTGTAACTTTTATTCAACTCTTTGCAGGGGAATTTGTTTCACCTAATTCATGTTCTAAAGGCAACTGTGAAGCCTTTCCTTACCCTCAGCAAGGTGGAATTGACCACCCTTGTTTTGTGTGTGTGTCTCAAATTGTGACCTTAATGCACTACTCTACAAATTGAGTATAAATATGGTCACTTATTTTCTTTCCAGTTGATTACTCAGAGTATACCTTAAATGCTGCAATAGGGGAAAAAAGTCATCTCCTTTTTGTTCCCTCCCTCAAATTTTCCACAGTTCTAGAGGCTCACACGGTCTATTTAAAGGATATTTCAGAAGACATGCTGGGATAGTCATTAGAGCTGTTAAAAAAATATCCTGGTTCTCTGTCTAAACATATAATGAATATATACTTTTCTGCTCCCTTGAAGAAAGAAGTAGCCGTATGATTTGCTTGGACAATGAAATGTTGGTAGAAATGACACATTTCCCTTCCTTGCAGAAGGTTTTAAGGCCCAGTATTTGATTTGTTCTTCCCTTCCCTCTGTTGTAGTGGTTGGGGAAGCATATGTTGAAATGGAGTCTTTATCAGTTTGGGTCCCTGTGTGATAAGCATTTCAATCTGTGTTGGAATGTAGTATGAACAAGAAATAAGCTCTTTTGCGTGTTCAGCCACTGAGCTTTTGGAATTGTTAGCACCAATGTAGCCAATTTAGACTGATATATACACTAAGCAGGAAGAGTATAAAGTCTTGATGATTCTAGTAAGTAAAGCTGGTAACCACACCTGGTGGCTGAAGTCTTGCTGCATATCTGTACAGAGGAGAGATTCTCAACCTTGGCATTTTTGACATTTTGTATGGAAAAATATTTGTTGGAGGAGGCCGTCCTATATATTGCAGGATGTTTAGTAACAGTCCTGGCTTCCAACTACAAGATGCCAGGAGTACCCTTCTCCTAAGCTGTGACAACCAAAATGTCTCCAAGTATTGCCAAATATCCCCTGAGAGTCAACATTGGCCCTAATGGAAAACCACTGCTTTAGGTAATGCACATCTGCTTTCGATGCACCCCTCTACTTAAGCTGCTACAGATCTTCAAGAGAGAAATGTTACTCTGTCAGAGCTCAGTTCTTTTTTTTTTTTTTTTTTCAGAGCTCAGTTCTGCTGGTATGCCTTTGATGGGTTCCCAGAGTCACAGTCTTTATGTCTTGGCTCTTCCAAGGCCATGAAGCTCAAAACACTTCCCTGTGTCAATCCCAGAAACACAACTGTCAGAGTCTGCTTCTTGTGATCCTGGGTCTACTATCCTTGGACATCAATACCATTAGGAATGGGGTAGCTATCACTACGTGACCCTAGAAAAATATCCAATTTATATATGCCCTTTCCAGAACAATAGATGTATCAAGCCAAAAAGGCTCAGCTAACCTGATGGGACAAGAAAAGAAAAAGTAAGAGCAAATTCACATACAATCAAATGTTACTGAAATTCAATATGAACTTGTTACTAGTCTATAGTACCAGATATTCTTAAAGATATTCAGTTTTATTATACTCCTAAATGAAAGGAGACTAATAAAGTGTTCCAAACAGAAGTTCAGCAAAACAAAACAAAAACAAACTTTGATAAATAGATAAAATGTTTATCCCATGGTAGTTGTTTCAGATTCATTGAATGTGTTTATTTTGTTTTTTTGTTGTTGTTGTTTTTTGTTTTCATTGAATGTGTTTAAATGTGGATTGTTAATCTGCATAATATTACCTGAAGTTTATCATATAAATACATGGAAAAATAATAGTGCAATAATAAGTAGAATAATAGTGAAGCCTCATAGCAGTGGTCTTTACACATTTGCATTCACATATACCCCAGATTAAATTTCTAATTACATGTATTTCTATTGATGTCTACAATTTTTTATTATAATTTTAAGTAGATCCGAAGGATATAATTTTGGCATGTGGTAGTATTTTGTTTTTTACAACAAAGCTGTTATTTCATTCTTTTACATGTTCGAATGGAATCTAAATACCAAAGCAACTTGATACCCACCATATCAGAATAATGCATGCTATATGCTAGTGTAACAAATGAAACCCCCGATTTCAGTGCCTTAATATAATAATGTTTATTTCTCCGTCACACATGTCAATTGGAAGACATTTCAGACTCAGCTTCTTTCCATCTCATGCCTCCACCATTCCTAAGGGCTTTAGATTACTTTGATTCAAGCCAGTGAACAAGGAAAAAGAATGCCGAATCAGGCATAGAAAAGTTTTGTGAGTGAGCCACCCACTTTCCATTGGCTATAATTCAGTCACCTGGCCATACGAACCTGCAAGAGAGGGTAGAAATGCAGTTTAGTTTTAGGCCCAGGACACAGAGGAAATGGGTTAGATGTTCACATAACAGTCTCCACTGCAGTTTACTCTTCTGATCACCAAATACCCTTCCTCTTTTCACACATAAAATGCATCCCCTCCCCCATTCCCCAAGTACACAATCCAGTATTTCATCTGTCACTGAATTCATTTCAAACTCTAGGATTTCTCAGTGGTATACATTCTTTCTACTAGAATCCAGATTTTGTTTCCTTTGGTCACTGCCACCATGTCCCCATCACAAACATATGGATGCAAAATACAGTAGTGGACCAGGGATCGGATAATACAATAAGCTTACCCATTTGGAGAGAAGAATAGTAGAAGATACAAAGCAGTTATTTGCCAACAGAAGCTAGGAAATTCTTTAGGGTAGGGACTATAAGGAGCCCCTGGCCTAGCAGCAGAAAATATTTCTTGATTTAGTTTTCATTCTGCTCATTGGGAGGTCCTTTACAGTACATAAAGTTGCATTTGAGTTAAATTAGGTTTGTTGAAAATCAACTAAATAAAGCATAAGCCAAGACTATTTCTGGGAACAGATTGCCTCTGAGGCTTTACCTTTGTTGAATAAAACTGCTTATCTAACAAGTCTATTCAATTTTCTTCTGAATTTACATTTGTCTTTTAGAGTCTCAGGACAATTGAGGAAGAGGACATAATTTAGATTGTGACTTCTACCAAACCATGCACGCTAAAGTGAGCTAAGGTACTCTTTTTCAGAAAGCTGAATAAATTTTAAATATAGAAAACAACTTATACTATCATAATTTATATGAAACATGATAGTATAAAACTATATTTATTTATATTAATATATAAAACTAGTGAATAAGTATTGATGCTGTAAAGAGTCCTAAAAATTTGTGTGATTTCATCTTTTATCTTTGTTGGTCAGATTTTTATATGGAATCCCAGCTATAAAACTCAGACCAGCCAACTTTAACACATGATTTTCTGTTCCTTTGTGCCTTTTTCCTTTCACATCTTTTCCTTTGTAACCCATTTAAGGCTATAAAGGAAAATGAGATTAAAATGAATCCTCCTCGGATGGAATATTTGAAGAATATAACTATTTTATAAAAAATAATTTTATATACTTAAGATTCTGAAAGATGTTTTTAAAATCCTGCTAATTTTTTATAAACTTAAAATGTTTTTGTCATTTTGAAATGACTATGGGTGTATATAAAATGGCTTTGAATTTTGAACTGATGATATATAATAATTTCTGAATGGCAAGTACCTCCAGAAGGGAGATTATGTACATCGGAATTTGTAAGGTTTTTAGTTCATAATTTGAACATGAGCATCTAAAGGATGAATCTTTTTGGTCCATCAAACAAAATAATAAAGCCTTATGTAAAGATGTTTGCTTCAGCTCTGTTGCTTTTCCCTCCGTACTGACCATGAACTTCATCTCGCTGCAATAATTTGTTCATAACTTTCTTCCATCATTTCCTGAAAGCATTTATTGTCCAACTAAAAGTGAACAAGACTAAATTATCTTAATTGTTGACAAAATTGTAAAAACACCCAATATCAGTATTCCACTTTATATTTCACACATTTTCATTAAGTGGAATGACAATGTGAATGACATTTTCAAAGTTCTTTTTCAGATTTATTATTCAGATAATCCATATTTAACTGTAATTATTGTTTTCAAGTCCATTCTTTTTTTAAAGATTTATTTATTCATTCATTCATTCATTCATTCATTCATGAGAGACGCACGGAGAGAGAGGCAGAGACACAGGCAGAAGGAGAAGCAGGCTCCATGCAGGGAACCTGACATGGGACTGGATCCCCAGTCTCCAGGATCACACCCTGGGCTGAAGGAGGCGCTAAACCCCTGAACCACCCAGGCCACCCCAAGTCCATTCATTTCTTACAAATACATTTTTAGAATTGCAAAGAACCCTACAGATCATAATGTGATTTATACAAAGTTATGTATTTGAAGTTTCTTGGCTCTTTTTTCATTTTACCGTGCTTCCTCTAACTCAGTAGATGATTTTAAGTTGGACAGCATTTACATTTATAAAAATCTTTGCTAATGCCTTCTTTAAAAAATTCATGGTGCTGTTAATTTGCTTTGCATGGAAAAATGAAAGATCTTTTATCTTTAAAATATCAACTAATTATGTAACTTTCTTCTCTTTCTCTTGACATTGTTTTGTTCTTTTCGCATATTGATATTTCATATATACTTTTTATGTAACAATACTGCATGTTCACATATGTCATTTTAATGGCTTTTAGACAGTCTATGTTATATAACTCGATCATTTCTAACTTATTGGACATTAAATCATCTCCTATTTAAATATTTCTGGATTATTCTTGGGATATACTCCCATAAGTGGTTATTTGTTCAAAAGAGAACAATTTTTATGTTTCTATTGTACATAAGTATGGTGCTTTTTAGAAACACTTTGTGAATTATGCATAATAATCAGAAGTGTATAATTATCTGTTTCCCCATAGACCTGTTAACATTAGCTTTAAATAAGTAAGATTTTAGAGAATAAAAAGGGTACTACAGATATTTTTTGATTTTTTGATACAGATACTTAAAATTTCAAACATTTTGAAATGACTATATATGTATAAAATTACTTACAAACTTCTGAATTTTAGAGTGAATTTTATTTTATTTATTTTTTAAAGATTTATTTATTTATTTGAGGTGGGGAGGGGCAAAGAGGATGCAGAGAGAGAATCTGTAAGCAGATTGCCCACTGAGTATGTGTCCTGACTCAGGGTTCCATCCCAGGACGCAGAGATCATGACTTGAGGCGAAATCAAGAGTCTATTTTTTTTTAAAGATTTTATTTGTTTATTCATGAGAGACACACACAGAGAGAGGGGCAGAGACATAGGCAGAGGGAGAAGCAGGCTCCGTGCAGGAAACCCGATGTAGGACTCGATCCTGGGTCTCCAGGATCATGCTCTGGGTTGAAGGCAGTGCTAGACTGCTGAGCCACCCAGGCTGCCCAAGAGTCTGACTCTTAACTGACTGAGCCACCCAAGGACCCCTAGAGTAAATTTTAATTTATTTTTGTTTATTTAGCTATTTCTCAAAATTTTATAAAATCAGCTGTTTCCACATTATGGCTAATCATGTTACTTTACTTGCTCTCTCTTACTAAATAGAAATAAAATTGCTATTTTAGCAAATCCTATTCCCATCAAGAAAGAATTCTTTACAGGAATGTCACAAACCACAACCATATCTTATTTATTTTTCATAGCTGAAGGACATTTTTGGATGAAAATATATTTGTAATTTCATGGCTTCCTTATTCTATTTGTAGGATATTTCATTACTATGTAGATTACACTATTTCCAAAATGTAAAATTGGTTCTTTATTGCTTTTTATAATGTTACTTATTCATATGATTTCTAATCCTTAATACTTTTTTTAGATGATGTTCAATTCAGTTAGTCAACAAAATACAATTTAATTAGTACTCTTTGAAGGAAAAAATTATCTTGAAAAAAATAAAAAACAGGAAAATATACTACCATAATTTTAGAAGTACACATACATGAAAATTTGTCATATAAAGTATGCATTTCATTAATAACGTAATGTCAAGTTAAAATCTTTTTTCTTTGTCTTGGGGGGAGGCAGGTGGATTTTTCAGTGTTGAAGAAATGGAAAGCAGCCCATCTCAACCATTCTCTCCTTTATTCTTACTAACTGCATTCTAAGCAATATATTTAGCCAAAAAATTGTGTTTCCCAGACCTTTTACATACAGGATAGCCAATGTGACATAAGACTTGTTCAAAAAAGGACCTCTTGGAAAGCTATCATTGTTTGTCCACCTATTCAGATGGTTAGGACTCCAGTAGTGACCTTGAGACCATTATAGAAAAGCCAAGAAAATTTCAGCTCCCTAATATCAAACCCAAATTGGGATTACTCTTTCAGCTTTTTTTAAAGTTTCTCTTTTTATAATTAAAATTATCTCTGTCTCTTAAATAATGGCTTGACAACAATAAACTATGTTTATTCATCTAATATTTTCTAAACTTTACAATGTGGCTAGGTTAAGTCTGAGCTCAGAACTAAAACCTTTGGCAATTATTCACTTGATTAATGCAATGACTTTCAACTAGCTACATAACAGAATTAGGTGTGAAAATGTAACTTCACTAAGTCTAGGGTAGTGTTTTTCAAACTTTGGTTTGCATCAGAATTCCTTGTTAAAACAGAGGTGTTAGACACATGCTTGTTAAAATACAGATTGCTGAGCTCATGATACTGATGATGCTGAATCAAGGACCACACTTTGAAAACCACCAGTCAAGGATATAGCCTGGGCATCTATGTAAATAGTTTAACATGATTGTGATGGTTGAACACAGTATCATCCTTAAGGAATGAGTTGCATAATGGAGTGTGGGTAGGTCATATCCCTAAGGAGGAGATTCTCAAATTTCAGTGTGCATTACCATCACCTGGGGGGCCTTTTAAAACACAGATGGTTAAGCCTCACTCCCAGAGTTTAGGATTCCCTAGATCTGAGACAGAGGGGGCAAAAAACGTGCATTCCTACAAAGTCCCTAAGTGTTACTAATGCTGCTGGTCCTAGGATCACATTTTAAGAACCACTGCTTTAGTGTGATTTGTATCTAAACACTGCTGTAGGATCCTGTTTTCCCCATAAGTATCCAGAATACGGTCACAGTGGTTGTGAAACTTTAATCTTCAAGATGTCAAATTCCATTTTGAGGGCAATAGAGATGGGAGAGGGCACATCTTGCTCATCTCTGCGTAGCCTTGGCATATCACGATCGTGTTTTACAAATACTAGGGCTCAAAAAATACAATGCATTTGAATAGTGACTGGGATGTCAAATGGTTTTGTGGTAAATAGTCGTGTTACTTACTTAATCGGCCCTTAGTAAAAGTAAGTGGGTCATTACCATCCCTGAGTTCAAAAAATGTATAGAAAGGGTTACCAAAGAAAAACTAACTGGCTCATCAAGTTAATTAGCAATCTTGTCTCATGTTTTGTCTTTAGATGTTTGTGAGTGCAGTGCGCCAAAACGGAGTATAACGCTGCCCTGAGTTTGGAGATACGTGTGTGAATGTAGGTATGTGTATACGCACACCCATTTGTGCATCCCTCCAATACTGTATATCTGACTTCACTTGATAAGCCACAGAATTACATTGCATATGTTGCATTATGTCGAATGGATTCAATACACTATTAACTTGGTGGAATAAAACATTATTCTGTAAGCTGGCGGCACACTGGAGATCCTGTAGGACAGGCCAACAGGAGGCTGGTTTCGGTGAAGGCGGCGAGCTGGGGCATCTTATGCGGCAAGAAATGCAACTCCAACAAAGTTGCAGCAGTCTTTCAATAAAATCCAACAAAATGACTGAAGGAGTTTTGGGACAGGCGAGGCTGGAAGGATCTTGTTCAGGTAGCTCTACGGAGCCGAGAGCCCCGCTGGGGCCAACGCTGCCGCCCGCCGAGCCACACCCATCTGGCTGGGCCTGACCTCCGTTTCACCCCGCAGCGCCGTCGAGGCTTTTTCCCGCCAAAGCCCAGTTCCCGCCCCTCCGAGCGCGGGGCGCAGGCGAGACTGCGCATGTGCGGGGCTCGGCGGCGGATAACCCGCCCCCCCATCCCCCTCCCGCGGCTCCACAGACGGCGAACCATGGCGGAGATGGAGGCGAGCCTGTTGCGTCAGTTCCCGCTGCTTCTGCCCCAGAACCGGGCGAAAACCGTGTACGAGGGATTCATTTCGGCTCAGGTACCCGCCCGCCTGGGGCTGGCTGGCCGGGAGGGCCTCCCTCTCGCGGCGCAGCCCCGCCCCGCCCCTGGAAGTCAGTCGCGGGAGCGGTGAGGGGATGGAGAGGCGCGGCGCGCGACACCCGAGGTTGGAGGGCTCGTGCGGAGGTCGGCAGCCGGCGCCCCGCCCCCGCGCCTGCCTGGGCCTGCGCCGCAGCCGGGGACGCCGTGGGCGGAGCCCCCGCGCGGGACGGGAGCGGGGGGCGGGGCCCAAGGTGGGAGGCCACGCCCCGAGCCACGCCCCCCGCGCTGCCTGGGCCTGCGCCGCCGCCGGGGACGCCGTGGGCGGAGCCCCTGCGCGGGACGGGGGCGGGGGGCGTGGCCCAAGGCGGAAATGCCACACCCCCAGCCACGCCCCCCGCCGCTGCCTGGGCCTGCGTCGCCGCCGGGGATGCCGTGGGCGGAGCCCCGACAGGAGCGGGGGGCGGGGCCCAAGGCGGAAGGCCACGCCCCCGCGCCCGCTTCCCGGGGTTTGCCTTCCTTTTTAATTCGGCGTCCGTCCGTCCGTCCCACCTGTCACTGGCTTGTTTGGTTTTCGTTTGTTTTGCAAATTTTTACCTCGTTTCTAACAACCCCCCACCCGTCAAGCCGCCTGAAGTCTGGTGGCCCGTTCACCAGGGAATCTACCTTCTTTTAGTTTTCTGCCGTAAAAATATATTTTGGAGGAAAACCTCCTTTTGGCTCTCGACTAAGTTGCTGTGTCCCTGAGCACAGCCGGTAGCGATATTTTGCACGGAGTCTTGGCAGCAGAATTAACGACCTTTGCAGAGTCCGGGCGGCTTCTCCGGTGGAGTTGATCACACCCAGTAACGCACGTGTACAGGTTGGAAGTTTGCAGAGCGCTTTCCAAGAACATGGTCTCGCTGATCCTTGGCCCTTGGAGGCAGATTTTTTTTTTTTTAAAGTCCTTCTCAGCCTTCATAGTCGAGGAAATCAGGGCATGGGCAAGCGCTCAGGCTAAGTTCCTTGTCCGTGATCGCCGGAATCCCTGAAAGCGAGGCCATCTGATCCCACTCCTGCATTGGTGCCTCTTTCCGTTGCACCAGGATACCCGAGGTTGGGATTTTGAGTATAGATTTTTTGCTCCCAGACCTTTATATTCAACTTCGTGCTACCTCCCTCACCAGCACAATGCGAGCTTGTTTGTTAGTTTTTTTTTTTTTTTCTTCTTCTTCTTCTGTTTTTGTCCTTTAACACAGTGTGCTTGAGGAAAAACTGGTGAAACCACACAAATTAACCACCTGCCACTTGGAATATGGGTCACGAATAGGTTAAATTACCAGCAATAACCTTTTACCTGTAAAATGTAACCCCTCACTGACCAACCTGAGGGTTTGATTTGCTATGTAAAGTAAGGACAAGTTCCTAAAGAAAAAAGAAACAAAGTGGTCATTGTAAAGCCATGGAGCATTGAAACATAAGTGTGTTTTCTGGAAAAAATGTGTATGAGTTTTTTGCAGACATGCACTTTTTCAATTATTTGAACTCAATTATATAGAAACATGAATTATGCAACTGTATCGTAATAAATTTAAAATTTAGTAATTAACCAGATAATTTGAAGGAAAAAAAATCATAGTAATGGATAAAAATTTCTGTTCTCAGAAGTATTTTTATTTTCTGAAAGGAAAAGGAGTAATTGCTTTGCTCCACCTTACCTTGATTAACACTCACTCCATTCAGCAATCCTCATCAAAACATTGTCAGCATTAAAAGAGTGGGATGGAGGTAAAATTTAACTCTTAATTATAGTGATTAAGAGAATGATTTCAACTTTCAGAAGTGTTTGGGTATTGGATATATGAAAACTTGATACTTAACTTTAAAGAGAAGCCTATTTCGTGGGTTTTTTTATGAGGTATAACTGACATGCAACATTAGTTTCAGGTGTACAACAATGATTTGATGTATGTATATCTGGTGAAATGATCACAGTAAGTCTAGTTGTTCATCGGATTCACCATATGTAGTTACAGATTTTTTTTTTTTTTAAGATTTTATTTATTCGTGAGAGAGAGTGGGAAGAGACATAGGCAGAGGGAGAAGCAGAATCCCCATGGGGAGCTGACATAGGACTTGATCCCAGGACCATGACCTGAACCAAAGCCTGACACACAATCACTGAGCCGCCCGCGTGCCCTCCTTACAGAATGTTTTTTTTCCTTGGGGCACCTGGGTGGCTCAATGGGTTAAGCATCTGCTTTGGCTCAGGTCGTGATCCCAGGGTCCGGGGATCAAGCCCCCCTTAGGGCTCCCTGCTCAGCGGAGAGTCTGCTTCTCCCTCTATCCTTCTCCCCTGCTTGCAGTCTCTCTCATGTACTCTCTCTTTCTCAAATAAAATGTTAAAAAAATTTTTTTTTCTTATGATGAGAACTTTTTTTTTTTTTTTTTTTTTTAAAGATTTATCTATTTGAGAGAGAATGCTAGTCGTGGGTGTGTGTGCCCTTGAGTGGAGGGAGGAGCAGAGGAAGAGGAGAGCAAGAATCCTCAAGCCAACTCATTGCTGAGCCCTGAGCCTAACTAGAGCCTCATCCCAGTTCCCTGAAATCCTGACCTGAGCCAGAATCAAGAGTAGGCCACTTAACCAGCTGAGCCACCCAGGCGCTCTTCTTATGATGAGAACTTTTAAGAGAAGTCTCTAAGCAGTTTCCAAATATGCAATGCAGTGTTAATATAGTTGCCATGCTGTGCATTACATCCCTATAACTTACTTATTTTGTGACTGGGAGCTTGTGTCTACAAAATTTACCTGTTTCATCCTCTCCCCTGCCAGCCCACATACTTTTTGAGGGTAGGGGCCATATCCTAGGAATTACTGTATGTTTTGACGTTTATTCAAAACCTGTAGTGATCTCTCAAAAATACTATGTGAATTATCAGATGTATTTGCTAAATGAAACTTTTACCTACCCCTCAGAATATTAAATATAGAACTAATCAGAATGCACTTTGGTTAAAGAAAGGTTATAGAGAGTACATACGGGTTTAGTCATTTTTCTTCAAATTCTTGTGGCTGTCACAGAAAGTAGAGGCTAAATTTCATTATTATTTCTGGAGTAAAGGTAATCTACCTTTTCTTTCCTCAATTGGAAGTATCGGTCTTGAATTTCTTAGTTGAAAACATGATTCATTCTCAGATAACGTTTAGAAAAATTGAAGAGATACTAAGTTACATTTTTATCAGGAACCACCTAATACCTAATGTTAGGCATTTTAAGGAAAGTACTTGGTCTTATATGTGTCTATCTGCTAAAGCCTCTTAGAAAATGTGTAAACATAAGAATTGAGATTAGATGAAATTTTCTTATGATCCTTGCTGTAGCTATAATTCTGATTTGTACCTGCCTTGAGCAGCTTGTTGAAATCTTAGCCTAAACGCTTTATTTAACGTTGTTTTGTTTGGTGCAGTGGATTTTTTTTTTTTTTTTTTTTTATGATAGTCACAGAGAGAGAGAGAGAGAGAGAGAGAGGGGCAGAGACACAGGCAGAGGGAGAAGCAGGCTCCATGCACCGGGAGCCCGATGTGGGATTCGATCCCGGGTCTCCAGGATCGCGCCCTGGGCCAAAGGCAGGCGCCAAACCGCTGCGCCACCCAGGGATCCCGGTGCAGTGGATTTTGTTTAAAGGTGTTTGTCTTGGATATAATTTCAAATTTACAGAAAATAACAAGTATGGATGAAGATTACCCAGATTTGCCATTTTACTTTTGCCCTATTTGATTTTATTGAGTGTATTGTATGTGGGTGCGTGTATATATAAATTATTTTTCTGAACAGTTTGAGATGAGGTTGCAGATATAGTTCCTCTTTATTCTTGAACACTTCAGCATGTATTTCACGAGAGCTGGGACACACATATATCCATAGTAGTTATCAAAATCAGGAAATTTAATCATGATATAATGCATTATCTGGAGTCCAAATTCAAATTTTGTTAATGTTACAATTACATTTTTGTAATTCCTTTTTGTATATTTTGTATTCCTTTTGTATTTCTTTCTAGCCTACCCCCCCATCTGATTGTAAGGTAAGATACCACATTGCATTTAGTTGTCTTTCTCTTTAATCTGGAATAGTTCCTTAGTCTCTTTACTTTTTATGAACTTGACATTTTTTAAGAATAGGTTTGGTTATTAGGCAGAATGTCTCTCAGTTTGGGTTTGACTGATACTTCCTCCTCATTAAATTCAGATTCTGTAATTTTGGCAGAGAATGTTGTGTCCTTTTTAGGGTGTGAAGTCAATGCTTCTCATGGATGATGTTCCCTTTGATTATCTGTTTAAGATAGCATATGTGAGATTTTCCTTTTGTAATTCGTAAGTACTTTTAGAGAGCTACTCTGAGGCATCACAGACTTTCAGGTACACGTAGCAGTTTTAGCATCTTGATTGATCCAGTTAATACTTTTGTGGTTTCCAAATGATTTTTCTAACTCCATTATTTCTTCTTTATTTCTTGTCATTGTATTATAAGGAATAGCTTTCTCTTTTCCTCCCACTTATTTGTATAAGAAAGGAATCATAGGTTTTAAAAATAATTTATTTAATGGATTGTAATTGTTACTTTCCTTATTTATTTTGATGTAAATTGTCCCAGATTTGGTTGTGAGAGCCCATTTTTACTGATAAAAGTTTTTAAGGCTCTGCATTTTCCTCTCACCACTGTTTTTAAAGTACCCTGTATATGCTGACACATGGCGTTTTATCATAATCATTTTTTAGTATTAGCATAATTTTACTTTCTAGATCCCTTGCATCCAGGAGTTACTTAATAAAGATTTAAAAATTTCTTACGGAAGTTTTTTTTTTATTTTTAATTTTATTATTTTTAGTTTTGTGATTAGATACTGTTTCTAAAAATTATAGTTTGTGAAACTTACTGATTTTGTGTGTGTGCGTGCACGTATGTTCCCTGTGATTTAAAGAAGATATTGTCTCGATTAGGTTATTCCTTTTGAGTGAGCTTTGCAGTTTGTTTTCTTCAAAGAATTTGTTCATCTTCTCTAGATTTTTTCATTTATTGGCTTAAATGTTACTTAATATTCCTTTATTGTCCTTTCAGCGAATATATTTAGGGTCTGTAATGATGTTGCCTATATTGGTTGTCTTGCTGTATAACTACTTATTCCAAATCTTCATGGCATAGAACAACAAACATTCATTATCTTACCTTTGTTATGGATCAAGAGTTTATTTATTTATTTTTTTTATTTATTTATTTTTTTTTGGATCAAGAGTTTAAAAGTTACTTAGGTAGATGGTTCTGGATCAGCATTTCTCATGAACTTGCAATGAAGATCTTAGCCAGTGTGTCAGTTCTCTAAAGTCTTGAC
Source organism: Canis aureus (assembly GCF_053574225.1). Taxonomy (NCBI): domain Eukaryota; kingdom Metazoa; phylum Chordata; class Mammalia; order Carnivora; family Canidae; genus Canis; species Canis aureus. The sequence continues at coordinate 61,542,344 of NC_135621.1, read as the reverse complement.
CAGAGGGAAAAGATTTGCTTCCAAGATAGCTCATTCACAGGGCTATTGGCAGGAGCCCTCTGTGTTCTACTGCTCTTGACTTGGAGGCCTCAGTTCCTTACTGCATAGACCTGCATGGGGTCCTCACAGCATGGCAACTAACTTCCCCTGAATGATACAATAGAGATCAAGCATAAAACAGAGATCAAGTTACACATATTTACTTCTGCTCTATTTTTTTTTTTAATAGTGAGTCTCAAATCTAGTCCATATTCAAAAGGAGAGAAAGTTAACACCAATTCTTAAAGGTAGAAATATCAAAGAAATTGTGGACATTTTTTATACATACCTCTTGTCTCCATTCATGATGATATTTTTCCTGGTGCAACTGGATAGAGGTTTATAAATTTTATTGATCTCTTCAAAGAGCCTACTTTTGATTTTTATTGATTTTTCTTATTTTTCTGTGTCTTTGCTTTCTGATCTTAAATTTCCTAGTTTCTTCAAGTGGAAGGTTAGCTCATTGATAATGAGGACTTTCTTGATTTATAATATAGATGTTTAGTGTTTATAAAGTTTTCTTCAGACACTACTTTGGCTGTATCACATGTATTTTTGCATATTGTGTTTTCATTTTTTTAGTTCAAAATACTTGTTAATTTCTTTTTTGACTCATGGGTCACTTAGGAAAACAGTATATCTTTTCTGAATATTTTAGGATTTTCCAGATATATATTTGATATATATTTTTTAAAGATTTTATTTATTTTTTCATGAGAGACACAGAGAGAGGGGCAGAGACAGAGGCAGAGGGAGAAGCAAGCTCCATGCAGGGAGCCCGATGTGGGACTTGATCCCGGGACTGCAGGATCACACCCTGAGCCAAAGGCAGACGCTCAATCGCTGAGCCACCCAGGCGACCCATTTGATTTTTTTTTTTTTTAAAGATTTTATTTATTCATGAGAGACAGAGAGAGAGAGAGAGAGGCAGAGACATAGACATAGAGGGGGAAACAGGCTCTCTGCGGAGAGCCTGATGCAGGACTTGATCCCAGGACTCCTGGATCACAATCTGAGCCAAACGCAGATGCTCAACCACTTAGGCACCCAGGTGCCCCTTGATATTGATTTATAATTTACTTTCATATTGATCACAACATAATTTGTATGTTTTAAAGTCTTTTAAATATATTTGGACTTCTTTTATGGTATAGAGTATGGCCTGCCTTGGTAAATGTTATGTCTGTACTTGAAAAGAATGTACATTCTGCTGCTGTTGGGTGATTGTTCTATAATGTCAGGTCAAGTTCGTTCATAATGCTATTCGAGTTTTTTATATGCTCACTGATTTTCTGTCTACTTGTTTTATTAATGAAAGGAGGTGTTAAAAATCTTCAACTATAATTATTGATTGTTCAATTTCTACTTCCATTTCTGTCAGTTTTTGCTTCATATATTTTGAAGTTCTTTTATTAGGTACATAAACTTTGAGGATTGTTAGGTACTCTTGAACTGACTTTTTTTTTTTTTTTTTTAAATGATTGTGAAATAACCCTTTTTATCTCTGGTAATCTTTGTCCTAGAATCTCTTTAGTGTGGTGACTCCAGCTCATTTTTGATTTAGTGTTGGCATGGCCTAATCATTTTCCATCATTTTGTACCTATTTGTGTCTCTATTTAAAAAAGATTTCTTTTGGATCTTGCTTTTTTTTTTTTTTTTTAATCTAATTTCATAATTGCTGCTTTTCACTTGGGGGTATTTAGACCATTTACATTTAATGTGATTATTGATATGGTTGGGTTTAAAGCTGATACCTTGCTGTTTGTTTTCTATTTGTCCTATGTGTTTCGTATCTTTTTCCTATTTTTCTGCATTTTCATTAAATATAATTGCATTTTATCTCCTTTATCAGCCTATTTTTAGCTATTTTTCCCCTTAATTAGTTGCTTTAGAGTTTATAATATACATCTTAAACTTGTCATGATTTACTTTAAAGTAATATTAAGATTACAGTTTATAGGCACTGTTGGTTTATCAGCTATATCATTTTCTTCTTTTTTTAGTGTTCTCGGCTTTACAATACGGAGCTGTATTTTAACATTTTCAAGTATACCACTTCCTTTATAGTATAAGAATCTTATAATGTATTGTTTCTTTTTTTTTTTTAAGATTTTGTTTATTTATTCATGAAAGACACAGAGAGAGGCAGAGACACAGGCAGAGGGAGAAGTAGGCTCCCTGCAAGGAGCCCAATGTGGGACTTGATCCCAGATCCCAGGATTATGCTCTGAGCCAAAGGCAGACACTCAACCACCGAGCCACCTAGGCATTCCATAATGTACTGTTTCTCATTGTCTGGCTTTTGTGCTATTGTTATATATATTTTTCCTATTTATCTTGTAACCCTCCCAATATACTTCTATTTTCTTTCTTTTCTTTTTATACTTCTATTTTCTTTTAAACAATTATCTTCTTTTACTAAGAGACTTTTATTTATTTATTTTTAAAGATTTATTTATTTATTCATGAGAAATACAGAGAGAGAGAGAGGCAGAGATACAGGCAGAGGGAGAAGCAGGTTCCCCACAGGGAGCCCAGTATGGGATTTGATCCTGGATCCTGGGATCACGACCTGAGCAGAAGGCAGGCACCCAATCACTGAGCCACCCAGGCGCTCCAAGAGACTTTTATTTTTTAATGACAGTTTTAGAGTGGGTTAATTTTTGGGTTTTCTATCCTGTTTCATTGATTTATGTTATTGGTTTTTGAGAGAACATTGCAAAGTTTAAGTACCATTTCATCACATATATAAAGGGAGCAAACTGTCAATATGATTTACCACTGTTGGTGTTGACCTTAGCTGTACTAGTGTTTGTCAGGTTTCTTTACAGCAGAGTTAACTCTTTTCCCCTTTGCATACTTACTCTTTGGAAGAAAAATCTCTATCAGTTGTTCTTACATAAGGAATGCAGGGTTATGTTCCCCCTCTTTTAATGTAGAGTATATAATTTATCTGGAATTTTGTAATGAAGTTTAGTTTAACTCCCTTGCTTAAGTTTTTAAATTTTATTCCAGTATAGAGAACTGTACAATGTTCTATTAGTGTCAGGTATACAAAAGAGTGATTCAACAATTCTTACATTACTCAGTTCTCCTTATGATAAATGTATTTGTAATCCCCATCACCTTTTTCACCCATACCTCCTTGCCCACTTCCCCTCTGGTAATCTGTAGTTAATGAGTCTATTTCTTGGTTCATCTCAAATTTTTTTTCTTTGCTCATTTGTTTTATTTCTTAAATTCCACATATGGGTTAAATCATTGTATTTGTCTTTCTTGAGTGACTAGTTTACTTAGCATTTTACTCACTAGTTCCAGGTTGCTGCAACTGCCAAGATTTCATTCTTTTTTATGGCTGGGTAATATTTCATTGCATATATGTACTACATCTTTTTTATTCATTCATCTGTCAGTGGACCGTTGGGCTGCTTCCATAATTTGGCTATTGTAAATAATACTATAGTAAACATAGGGGTGCAGGTATCCCTTTGAATTAGTATTTTTGTAATTTTAGGTATATACTTAGTGCCTTATTTATATACTTATTATTGGATAATAGGGTAGTTCTATTTTTAACTTTCTGAGAAACCTCTATAGTGTCTTCCAAAATCATTGTACCTTTTGCATTCCCACCAGCAGTGCAAGAGTGTTCCTTTCTCTCCACATCCTCTCTAAAACTTGTTGTCTCTTGTGTTGTTCATTATAGCTACTGACAGGTATGAGGTGATAACCTCATTGTAGTTTTGGTTTGTGTTTCCCTGATGATTAGTGATGTTGAACATCTATTTTTACATGTGTCTTTGTCATCTGTATGTCTTGGAGAAATGTCTGTTCATGTCATCCGCCCATTTTTAATTGGATTATTTAGGTTTTGTGTGTGTTCAGATGTATAAGTTATTTATATGTTTTTTATATTAATCCTTTATCAGGTATGTCATTTGAAAATATTCAGTAGATTGCCTTTTAGTTTTGTTGATTGTTTTCTTTGCTGTGCACAATCTTTATTTTGATGTTGTCCCAATAGTTTATTTTTGCTTAATGTTTCCCTGGCCTCAGGAAACCTATTTAGGAAAATGTTGCTATGGCCGATGCTAGAGGAATTACTACTGCCTGTGTTCTCTTGTAGGACTTTTATGGTTTCATTTCACATTTAGGTCTTTAATTGATTTTGAGTTTATTTTTGTGTGTGGTATATGAAAGTGGTCCAATTTTGTTCTTTTGCATGTAGCTGTCCAGTTTTCTCAATACCTTTCATTGAAGAAACTGTCTTTTTCCCATTGCATATTCTATTTTTTTAAAGATTTTATTTATTTATTCACGAGAGGCAGAGAGAAAGAGAGAGAGAGAGAGAGACAGAGAGGCAGAGAGGCAGAGACACAGGCAGGGGGAGAAGCAGGCTACATGCAGGGAGCCTGATGTGGGATTCGATCCTGGGACTCCAGGATCATGCTCTGGGCCGAACAAAGGCAGGCGGTAAACCTCTGAGCCACCTAGGGATCCCTCCCCACCCTTGCATATTCTATATAGACATTTTAACAATATCTGTTCTTGTAATCCATGAGATGAGGATGGAATGTCTTTGTGTGTGTGTTGTCTTCAGTTTTTAATTATTACATAGTTTTCAGAATAAATGTCTTTCACCTCTTTGGTTAGTTATTCCTTAACTCTCTCATTTATTAAATCAATCATTTATATCAGTATGGACTCTTACATATTAATTTTATACTTTGGGTTGTAATCCACTACTTATTTATTTGTTCAGATTGTCCACTTTTGGTACAGTTATCCTTGAAAGACAACTTAGAAAATAAGAAAAAAGGTCTTTTGTATTTACCTATATACTTAGTGTTTCTGGTACTCTGTTTTATTTCCACAATTCTGTTTTGTTTACTTCTTTAAGTTATTCTTTTAACATTTCTTGTAGTACACATCTTATACTGATACTTTTTTTAATGGTTTTATGTCTGACAGAGTGTTTACTTGGCCTTTTGAAAGATACTTTTTACTAGGTATAAAATTCTAGATTGAATTACTCAGCTATTAGAAATGACAAATACCCACCATTTGCTTCAACGTGGATGGAACTGGAGGGTATTATGCTGAGTGAAGTAAGTCAGTCGGAGAAGGACAAACATTATATGTTCTCATTCATTTGGGGAATATAAATAATAGTGAAAGGGAATATAAGGGAAAGGAGAAGAAATATGTGGGAAATATCAGAAAGGGAGACAGAACGTAAAGACTGCTAACTCTGGGAAACGAACTAGGTAGAAGGGGAGGAGGGTGGGGGGTGGGAGTGAATGGGTGACAGGCACTGGGGGTTATTCTGTATGTTGGTAAATTGAACACCAATAAAAAATAAATTAAAAAAATAATAATTACCACATCAAAAAAAAATTCTAGATTGATTTTTCCCCCTTTTTCATTCTTTACAGATGTTGCTTACCTGTCTTGCATTATTTCCTATGAGAAATCTCTACTGTTTCTTACTTTTGTTCCTTTGTAAGTGGTGTGTTTTCTCTGACTGCTTTTAAGATTTTTCTTTTTATCATTGATTTTTGTCAATTAGATTATAATGTACCTTGGTGTAGTTTTCTTTATGATTTTATTCCGTAGGGTTTGTGGACCTCTTAGGATTTGTGAGTATATCTTTATACTTAATTTGGGAAAAACTTCAGCCATTATTTCTTTAAAAATTTTTTTGTTTCTCCCTCTCCTTCCTTTTTTTTTGGGAGACTCAAAATACATGTATATTAGGCCACTGTATAGTTGTTACATAATTCACTAATGGTTCTTTTTAATTGTTTCAGTCTTTTTCTGTTTTATTTTGAATGTTCTGTACCTCAGATACCCTAATACCTTCTTTTGCAAGGCTTAATCTACTGTTAATACTCTCTAGCATCTGAGATATTGTATTTTTTTCCTCTTTGATTTGGGTTTGTATTTATCTTTCATGTTTTATTTAGCATGCTCATGCTTTTCTTTACCTTCTTGAATATATGTAATGTATTTACCACTGTTGAAATTTTTTTGAGCAGTTCAATCATATGCCATTTTTGTATTTCTCTTGATTTTTCTCTTTTTGAATCTTACTTCCGTGTGTGTGTGTGTTTGCATTCCTGGTATATTTTGACTGGTTGCCAGATATTGTGCATCTGTAACTATTGTGTGCTAGATCATTTTATTCTCTTAAGTATTCTCGATTTATTCTAAGCTGTATTTAAATTATTTGGAAACAGTTTAATATTGTCATAGTTTGCTTTTAAGCTTTGTTAGGCAGAATCAACACAGACTTTATTTAGCCTAGATTAATTTGGCTCTGCCACTTAGGCAGTATTCTTCAGGCTATTCTCTTTAATGATACATTTTATAGTATAAAGTTTTCTATTCTTGCTAATAGAAAACATGACTACTCTCAGCCTTATGTGAGCTCTGAAATTATATGGTCCATTCTTACAAATCCCTGGCTTTCGGTGGTCTTCTCACATACATGCAGCAATCATACTTACCTGATGACTCTTTTGCAGGAATACACTGACATTGTCTAGGTTTATTGTCTGTATAGTTCTCTCTTCTTCTTTGGTACTGTAGCTTGTGAATTACACATACTTTTGCATCCCCCAAATCATTTCTTTTTCTCAAATCAGGAAGAATGTCAGGCTCCATTTGGTTCTCCATCCTTGTTGTGTAGCCTGAAGATTCTGCAAGTAGTAAGACAGGATAATTATAAAGATTTTCTCATTTGTTTCCCTTCTTTCAATAACCACTGTTTTTTGCTGCCTATTTGATGTCTGAACATCATTGTTTCATATATTTTGTCCAGTTTTTAGTTAATGTTGGAGGGCAAATCCTGCCACTGTTATTCCATCATAGCTAGAAGCAGAAATCCTCTTTCAGTTTCCTTTTTTTTTTTTTTAATTTTTATTTATGATAGTCACAGAGAGAGTGAGAGAGAGAGAGAGAGAGAGAGAGAGAGAGGCAGAGACACAGGCAGAGGGAGAAGCAGGCTCCATGCACCAGGAGCCCGATGTGGGATTTGATCCAGGGTCTCCAGGATCGCGCCCTGGGCCAAAGGCAGGCGCCAAACCGCTGCGCCACCCAGGGATCCCCTCTTTCAGTTTCTTAGAAGTTCTGTTGTTGCTTTTTAAAAATCTTGATTTGAAAAGTGTGATGCTACTCTTATTCTGTTTCCCATATATTATTTGGTCTCAGAAGCTATGAACTTTTTCTTTAAAGCCTGCATATTAAGGTACATTTCAGAGTGGATCATTAGGAGTCATTTCTCATGTGTTCAGTTCTTTTTATTATGTGAATTTCCAGAAAGTATACTTGGATTATAATTTAAAATATTCTGCTCTTTTGTTTTCCTTTCAGAGTCTCCAATTCTTTGTATATTGGATTTTCTTTACCTGTTTCCACTTCAGCCTCTTTTCCTTGATGGTTTTTAATTTTTTTTTCTCATTTGGTAACTTTCTAGCTTTTTGGGGGGTGGGAGGGCTTCTTAAGAAATTTTTAAAATTTTTTATTGGGAGTGGCACCTGGCTGGTACAGTCTGTAAAGGTCCAGCTCTTGGTTTTGGGTCAGGTCGTGATCTCAGGGTCATGGGATCAAGCCCTGTATTGGGCTCCGTGCTCAGCACAGAATCTACTTAGGCCTCTTTCCCTCTCCTTCTGCCCCTCCCCCTGCTCTCTCTCTCTCCTCCTTTCTCTCTCTAAAATCTTTTTTTTTTTTATTGGGGTAAAGTACACATAACTTTTGCCACTTTTAACCATTTTATTTGAAATAATCTCTACCCTCGACTTGAGGCTCAAACTCACCGCCCTGAGCTCAAGAGTCTACCACCTGAGTTACCCAGGTACCGTGCCTCTTAGGAAATTTTTATTTTACTCTATTCTTTGAGAACCTCTTAATTTATTCTTCTATTTTAATATCATTTTTTTCTGAACTAATTTTTTTCCTTATAATTTATGTTCTTTTTGAATTTCTGAATCTGAGTACGAATGCTATTAATGATAATATAATTCAGTATTATAATTTGTTTATGCCTTGTGTTTTTTGTTTGAATAGGTGATCATCAACTACAATTATTTTTGTTCTGATTTTTACTCATAGTAGGTTGGCATTGGTGAAAACAGTATCTTTTGAATTTGATTGTTGGCAGTAGTTTATAAGATTCCTAGTTTAAGAATACTTTCTTCTGGAGGTGAAGCAAAGTATAGCTTATTTAATGGATAATTTTTAAAGTAGTGCTGAGGGGGAGGAGTTGAGTGTTTTTATTTTGTTATGTAAAATCCTCAATTTCCCACTTTTACTTTTTCCTCCTAGCACCCAGTTTCCAAGGGATGTATTTACCTCCCTTTTTATCATCTTATGCTTGTGTATTTCTTTTCCAAGGTGAGCTTCTTGATTTTTGTATTTATATTAAGGCCCCTTCTTGCAGTCAGTGCTCTGATCTACCAAACTTTTTAATATTATCTTAACATTAGTTCAGTCCCCTCTTTTCTCTTCCATGTATTTTTTCTGAACCCCCTAGTTCTTTAAAAGGATTTGATATGGGAGCCCAACTGGAAACCACTGGAAAGTGGCTTATATTATATTTCCTATAGATATTTTGAAGTTTATAGTGTTCTATTTTCTGATTTTGCTGGAGACATTTTTTTTTTTCAAGATTTTGTGTTATTTTTTAGAGAGAGATGGAGAGTGGGAGGAGAGGCAGAGGGATAGAATCTTATGCAGACTCCATGCTGAGCATGGAGCCTGATAAGGGGCTTGATCTGGTGACCCTGAGATTGTGACCTGAACTAAAACCAAGAGTTGGATGCTTAACTGACTGAGCCACTCAGGTGACCCTGTTTTAAATGTTCTTAATATTGATCTATTTAGGAGGATGTGTGGAGAGATTCAGATTTAGGCAACTGACAGTACTTTGTTCCCTGCAACCTGGAAGACTTGCTTCTTGAGAGCAATTAACATTTTTTTATATGCTTTAGCTAAAAAAAACAAAAAAAAACAAAAAAAAAAACCTAATTTTGGACATTTTATTGAATCAGAAAAGTATTATGGCATGTAACATGGCATTTGACCTTTTAAAATGGCTGGATTTTGCAAATAAGGGACTTTGGAATTTTATTCTTTCAGATAACAGATCAGTAGAGTAGTTTTACTATTTTTCATGTAAATTCTGAATTCCAGATTGTTCTTACACCTATGTGTGGGATGTCTATAAAGTTAGGTTAAAGTTACTACATAATACCTTCTAGTGCTTTAATGAAATAGTGAATTATTGTTACTTGACCTTTTGAAAAGGTCAGTAGTACATTTTGTTTCATTTTTTTAAAGGACATTTAAATGTAATGAAAGTCAGAACTGTAATATCATGAAAGTAAAGGTTATGGGGTACATTTAATTGTGTTCCTTTAGTTTTGAATCTGCTTTGAGGGAGCCTGTGTTAAAATTCTCATGGTGATTATTTTTCAAGAATTTTATTACTCTTTTTCATTTTATATTGTTGGAGTAAAAGATTATATTTCTGTTTGTCTTTTTCTGCTTACCTTTGCTCAGATCATGTGTATTATCCTATTTAAGATATAAAGTTTAAGCTGCTTACCTATTCACTTTCTCAAGAAAGTAAAACTGAATATATTTCTTAGAGAACAGTTCTTTCTTTAGACTCTTAAGTAAAATTTGGTCTATCTAAATGTATAGCTAGTGAATATTTAAATGTTAGTGATTTTATTTATTAGAGGTCCACAAATGTGGGAAAATTAAATACTCTGTTTTTTTGAAAATATTTCTCTCATGTTTGTATATTTGGATTGTGGAACTAAATGTATTTCCATTTTATTAAAACGAGGAAATGGAAAATATGAAGCCTGTAATGTATTATATATTCTTATTTTACACTGTGATTTTTTTCCTTCCACAGTCAAAGCAATTGAAAGAATTTCTTTTTTAATAAATTTATAAGAAATATTTGGATTTCTTTGTTTGCATTAATTTCTTAATATTTCTTGTGTTATCTGAGTTTGTTATCTCTTAAAAATCAAGCTTTATCTCTGTTTTGGTTTTCCAATGATTACAAAGTTGCTGACATTTTTATATTATTTTTCTTCAAATCAATATTCCATTGCATATATTTTAACAAATGTAAAGATTCTGATAAAGTTGATAACTTTTAGAAAACAAAGGAAAACATTACCTTTCCTATGTGATTTTTGTGTTTATCTTTTAATATTGTGAAAGATGAAAATTTGAGTGAATCTTTTCAATATTTTCCACAGGGACGTGATTTTCACCTTAAAATATTGTTGCCTGAAGATTTACAAATGAAGAATGCAAGGTGATATAGTGTTTTGTTATATACATGCATCCTTGTGGGATGGGCATTGAGTTAATCTGGTAAAAGCTTATTCTAACCATTAGAGTTTTGACTAGAGTCAACCAGAAACTTCTAATTTTTCCAAACCAGTGTACATTTGTAAATTATTTTTTCCTTGTGAAGTACTTTTCAAAGGTAACACAATAATTTTCTAATTTTTTTTCCTTTTAAAGCAATAAATAGCAATTGTGTAAGATATCTGTTGGTACAGACAGCCCATCAAGGAATGTTAAGAGATGAGACTGGGAATTAGGTAGTACCTAGAATCTCTTTTCTGCTCTTAAGCATCTTTGGGGGTGAAGTGGAGGAAGAATCCAAGACATTTATTAGTAGAATTGACAGGATTTTGTGACTGATTAGAAGTAGCAGAAATGAAAGAGTGAAGCATGCTTTCTAGATTCCTGGCTCAGATCACTAAGCTAGAAAAGAGGTCACAGTGGAGAAATAGGAGAGCCATCATTTTAAGATATATTGGGTGTGAAATATCAAGAGGAGATGTTTAATGTATTGGCATGGAACTCAAGTCTAAGACATAGAAGTCACGGTAGGCATGGGATTTGGAGCTGTGAGTATGGATATTTTCTAGTGCCTGCATGTGTGGGGTGAAAAGAGAAAGCTAATATTTAAAGGATTTGAGAGTATACCAACATGTAAAGCACTGATAAATAGGAACTTGGAAGAAGGCTAAGAATTGAGCAAAGAAGTAAGAGGAAAATCTATATAGTTGTCGCTGAAGCCAAATAGAAGCTTAATGAGGAAATGGTTCATAGTGTTGAGTATTGCAGAGGGATTAGGTTAAATGAGGTTTCATGTAGTGGCAGAAGCCAGATTTTATTGGGTTTTGGAGTGCATGAGTAGAAAGTAAATGTAAACAATGTAAACTATGGTTGGCCCTTGAAGAACTTAGGGGTTGGGGGCATTGACCCCTCATACACTTGAAAATTTTACATGTAACTTTTGACTCTCCAGAAATTTAACAGCATGCTGTTGACCAGAAAAGCCTTACCAATACCATGAACAAATTGCTTTAACACTTGTATACTGTATGTTGTATGAATTATAGACTATTAAAGCAAACTAGAGAAAATGTCACTAAGAAAATCATAAGAGGAAACATGTTTGCTTTACTGTATGTATATTTTATTGAAATAATCTGCAAGTGGACCTGTGTACTTCAAGCAGTATTATTGTTCAAGGATCAACTATAGTTTAAAGAAAGGAGTGATAGAGAAGGGTATGCAGCCAAGGAAGAGTTACAATGATCTTGTTTTTTTTAAATTGAGATTTGCTTGAACAAGTTGATATATTCCATTGGAAAATACTAGCAGAAAATAAGAGTATCCCAATAGTGTTGATTAATAAGTTAATATGACCAAGTTGGTGGCAAGGGATGGAAAGTACACTTGGAAAGGGAGTTTCCCCATGGGCAAATGGGGAAACTCTAATGAACGAACTACTTTGCCAGTAAGAGAGAAAATAGGGGTGGAAATGGGGGTTAGCATAGCAAAAATGGAAGAGTCCTTGTGGTCTGAAAGGGCTATAATTGGGGGAATCTAAGAGGGGCATCCTACTTTAGATAAGGAAAAGCAATTTTTAGAAGAGTTAGTTACCTAAGCAATATTGTAGCACAGCTGAGGTGAGCCAGTGGATAGATGAACACTAAGTATATCTTTTACGTTAGTCTTGAATGTGAAGATTATATTGCTACATATGCCTTCTCAGATACAAGCTCAGTATATTATGATCAAAACTACTGGTTTATTTAACTAACCTTAGAGAAGAATCTAGTTCAATGGAAAATTTTGCTTTGGATATGTTAAAAAAGAAAGATTTACTGTTTGCATGTCATTTACTGATCGTAGTTATTTATAGTTTGAAATAAAAGTAGTACCGACAGTTTGAAGACAAGACTTTCAACAGTATCAGTGGTAAAAATTTTATTAGCTTGTCAGAATTATATTTGTCATTCTTTTCTATGTATGTGCATGTTAGTGTTAGCATACAAATAAGTCTTTTCCTTTTAATTCTGAACAGTAAACAAACCATTTTGTTCTATTAAAATTTTAGGTTATTATGTAGTTGGCAACTGAAAACAATACTTAATGGATACCATCAAATAGTGCAACAGGTAAGTTCTTTAAAAGGTTTATTTTAAGCAGGGATATGAAATTACTAAATTAACTCTTTTTAGTGGACAACTTGTAGAATGTTGTAACAGACTGGTTTAGTAGTTGCTGAATTTTATAGGTTTTATCTCGCTCAAATATTTTAAGGATCCATGCATTATTTAAAATCTTTTCTGTCTGGGAATCCTCAGCACATTTCTAGGTAGCATTTGTCCTGAAACTGATTTCCATCCTGGAGAATTTAGGATCTTCAAATGTAGTCAATCACCCTTATCCATATCTATCACTTTTTGAGTGATTTATTTTTTCCTGCTGAGACTGAATAGGGGTAGTAAGAAGAAATCCAGGACTCATTATGGAATTGTAGAGTATCTGTGGGGAAGTTAGGAATGTAGTTCTACATTAGTAACAGAAAAGGTGTTGTGGAGCTCACTTAGGATCATGTATACATACTTAATGAGCCTAGTCCTAAATATAGCACAAGTGAATAAATAGGCAGGATTAATTTTTTTTAATAACTGGAAGTTTTTCATCACCTTCATCCATTTCACCCCTGCTCCAATGTAGTTATTCTTAAAGTTTAGGTTCTTCTACCTGAAAATTTCTTTACAAATTAGAAAAACTTAAAAAAAAAAAATCAGTTACTTAAGAAACCAAAAGTAATAAAATGCCTCTTGTAGAAAAATAAATGTAAGTAGAACTGCATTTCTTTCAATGCTTTTATTCATTTGTATGTTTTCCTGATTTCATATATTTTTTCTATCTTAAAAGCAGGTTATTATCTATGATAACTGACAATGACAGTCACTCACATAAAGCATTACTGAACCACAAAGAAATATAGGAGATAAACTATTTGATTTGTAGAATATAGGCTGTCATTGCTGGCAGCATAATTACTGTAGTTTTTTAAGGGGATGTTTAAATTATTTCTTGTTTTCTCTCCACTGCCTCCTCCTTATCCACTGTGACTATTTATATTGTATACTAGAGTTTAAGAAATGAATCTACTGAGATATTTAAATAGCCTGGAAAAAACTTGTTAATAAAGACTAAGTATAATAATATCTATAACTGTTTTACTCTATCAGTTCACCAAGAGGGTTCCTAGAGAAAGTCCCAATTACTTATTAATCTCTTTCCTGCCCTCCAGTTGGTCATATAGAACCCAGAGTTAGTATTACTAATTCTTTCTGTATATTGTTTTTAAGTTCAGTAAATATGGGTCGGGGATCAGCAATCTTTTTCTGTGAATGGCTAGATAGTAAACTTTTCAGGCTTTGGTAGTTGGCTCTGTCACAAGTCCTTAACTTGTAGAGCCAAGGCAGCCATAAGTGGTAAATGAATGGATATGGCTGCGTTTCAATACATCTTTATTTACAGAAATAGGTATTGGTTTGGATTTAGCCTCTAGGCTGTAGTTCACAAAAATCTAATATAATTTATTGCTCATTACTAGTAAGCTAAGGGGGGAAAATATAGAAGATGGGAAAGTCAAATTTGTTTTACAGACTTGCCCACCCAAAACTATGTTAAGATGTGATTCATATGTCTCATGCATTGTTGAAATATCTTAGATTATTATTTTCTTCATCTAAAAGAGGGAACAAATTCACAGATTAGCTTTGTTCAGAACTGTGTGTTGGTAGTGCAGCAGCATTATCACAAAAAGTAACAAAAATACAATGTTTTGATTTCAACCAGAGAAGTGATGTAGAGTTTCATCTAATAAAAAATATGTTACACTTGAGAATTTTCTTTGCTTTCTTTATTCTATGGTTATTTTAAAAATCAAAGATTTCTAGGAAAGGGAATTATAACTCTTAAATATTTATTCAACTTTAGAAGTTCTTTTCTTTTTGCTTTTTTATTCTGATGGTTTTATCTTGTTTAAAGATTGACTCCTCTTGAATTAATATGGGTTAGTTATGAAAAGACAAAATCGACAATTGTATATAACTTTTAAGGTCAAGGGAAAAAATTAAAAATATGATATTGATAATTTATCACTTTTAGATTTTTTAATTGCATAGATATGCCTAATTTTTATGTTTTACGTTCTTTCCTCTTCACCTCATACCATCTTTTTTTTTTTTTTTTTTTTTTTAATGATGTAGTTTGGTAGATTTGCTAAACTGACCAGTGGTCAGTGCTGAAGGAACAAAGGAGTATGTGAAATTTTAAAAGATTTTAAGTACATTCAGTATAACTCATCAAAATAGATTTGAGGGCTTCAATTATTCTTTCAAAATGAAATTGGTGAGTGTAGTAGGGATGGTAGCTAATATTTCAATTTCTGATATTTTTTTTTCACGTTCACATGAACCTGTATCTCATTTCAATTTCAGTGTATGGAATATTCATTGTAAAAGTGAAATTAATTACAAATGTTTTGATCTAGAGAATGCAGCACTCTCCTGATTTAATGAGCTTTATGATGGAGTTGAAGATGGTTTTGGTAAGAATTTGCTTTCTAATACTGTTATATTCTGTAAGTCTTGATTTTCTTTTTTAAATTCCTGCAAAAACTTAACATGATTAGACTTTAAAACGTCTCAACTTCTAGTCACTTAATGTTTCATTTTCCTGTGTGCGTAAATGTGGATGATGCTTTTTTGAATTCCATGAGGAACAGAACTGTGTATAGGAACCAAATTGATTTTGTCAAACTGAGTGCGCTTAACACTATTCTTGGACAGGTGGTGAAATAAAATGTACTCCTAGTCAGTCAGAATTTTAACATCTATGGTGAGATTAGGTAGCCACAATTAAAGATCTAATACAGTATATAAAAATTTTGTATGTAGCTGCAGATTTCTGAAGAACTTGTTAGACTTCATTACATACATACAGTTATATATAATAGACTATTCAGTTTGTCAATTATGCATAAAATACTTGAATTTTTAGTTTGTCCTATAGACTTTGTGTTTAAGAAATTTTTTATTCAAGTTTTCATCATAAACAGAAGAGGGAAGACTGTATAGTCAAACCTGTAGGCCCGTGACCTAACTTCAACATTTTGCCATTTTTTTCTTCCCCTACTCTTTAAGGAGAAAAGGACTAGAGTTGTTTTTTTTGTTTTGTTTTTTTGTTTTGTTTTGTTTTTGTTTTTGTTTTAGATTTATTTACTTGAGAGAGAGAGAGTGTGTGCATGCATGAGGGGAGAGTGGAGAGAGGCAGAAGGAGAGAATCCTCAAGCAGGACTTCCTGCTGATTGTGGAGCCAGCCAATGGTCTCAGTCCCAGGACCCTGAGATCAAGACCTGAGCTGAAACCCAAGAGTTGGACTCCTCCCAGAATGAGCCCCAGACTAGAGTACTTTTAAGGAAATTGTGGACATTGTATCCATCTCTCAATGAATGTGTTGGTGTATACTTGTAACAGCTAAGTGTCATTTTGTTTTATTTTGGTTTTAAATATGCTATTATAACCCTGACAAAGTTAGTGATAATTTTTTTGGCTTCTTTGTTTGTATTTGTATGTAAACAAGGTCCATATGTTATATGTTGATATGTCTCCTAAGTCTTTTAATTTCTAACAGTGCTTCATCTTTCCTGTACTTTTTTTTTTTTTTTAAACTCTACAAGTTAAATAAACTAGATTATGTGTCCTATAACATTTCTTGCATTTTGGATTTGGCTTATTAGATACTCATGGTATCTTTTAACATATTTTTCTACCTTTTTTGTGATCTAGTCTCAGCAGAGTGGGTTCATTTCTTCTGGTAAGAATACTTTGTGTTGTGTACTTTATTGCATGAGGAGGCACATGGTATCTGATAGTTCTTCTCTTAGTAGAGTTAAGATTGGCCAATAGGCTTTAGATCCATCAAATATAAAGTTTCTTATCAGCCTATCACCTAAGATTTTAGTATACAATGATAATCATTGCCTACACTCACTATTTCATTAGAGGTATCAAATGGTGATTTTTAAAATTCCATTCGCTATATTTATTGTCTGGAGATACATTATTATCTGGAGAACAACTTCCCTTCATCAGTTATTTGGTTAATTTTGAGGTATAGCTCGTAGTGGAGAAATAGGTTAAGTGCTTGTTTCTTTTCCTTTTTTAAAAAAATCAATTTTTAGAGTAATGAGTTAGTGCCTAGCAACTGTCAAAGTGAAATAATGATTTTTTTTAGTATCATTATGAACTCATGGGTTTTTATATATCGATTTTAATCCATTGCAATCACTATACCTTTTGATGCTTAAATTTTGTATCATTTTTAGTCAGTGTATGCCTCTTTATATTGGCTCCTTAGTTCTTCTAACACAGCCAAAACTTTGCTTTCTGACACAAGTTGCCCCAGTTTAATTTACTCATCCTTTTGAAGAACTATAATTTTACTTCTCCAAAGAGCCATGGTTTCTTTGTAGGAAATGGTGTTTAGATGCCACCGATCTGGAAACTGGAGTGTTTATTGCTATTATTGCTAGGCCTTTTCAGTGAACAGAGTTAGGAAAAAATAATATTTAGAAAGAGTAATTTATCATGAGTTCATATTGATATTTCCAATTCAAATTTGGTATTATAACATTTTTACTTTGATTTTAATGCTTATATTTTACTCTGAAAATCTTGGTTTCTAATATTAACATAATTATTTATTATGTTGTACTTGTTATGGTTTCTTATGCTTTTCCTGTATCTCTATATTTGTTTGACAAAATTATAGTACCAATATATTGCTACTAACAACTGAAAGCAGTTTTTTTTTTTGTAGTTCTTTTTGAGTTATTTATTCTTAGCAGTAGCTGCCACATACAAAGAGCTTAGCTGCTTAAGTTGTTCTGAGTCCTTTTTTTAATCCTTATAACAACACTCCAAGGTCGGGCTTTGGTAAAATGTTTGACTTTAAACTCTTTATTCTGATCCCAATTTCTAAAGTTTGAATTCTGACTTACAAATTTGCAAACCCTAACTAATTAGAATTATCAAAATTGATTATAAATTTCATCAAAGGCCAGATTTCATGATAAGCTTTAAAAAGGTAAGGTGAAGAAGTAAAGCATATTTTGAGTTACCCTTGGCATTGCAAAAAAGTTTGAAAATAATTTTATCTTTTTATCATACTTTTCATAAGCTATGCAAATAAAAGGGCTCAGGAACCGGAGTAAAACTATATATACCATGTCCCATTAAGCTCTTATTACTAGCAAACTTTATTAGGTTGTAAGAACAGATTTATTGGTCATTTAATTTTGAAGAAATACTCTTTAGTTTAAAATAAAATATTGACATTGATTTCTAAGAATATTCTATTTAGTGTTAAGTTTTTTAGTAACTAGATGGAAATGAGACCGCCAAGGCAAGCGAGGGTCCAAGAACAGATTTTATTGCAGGCACCCTCGGGCGAGGTTCCACGACTCACGGGGGGAAGAGAGTGAGTCGAGGAAGTCTCGCCAAGACAAGGTGGTAGGGGGTTTACATAACGTTGTAAGGTAGAACGGTTTCCTATTGGTTGGCTCATATGCAAAGGAAGGATTGCAATCCAACCAGTCAGAGTGACCCTCACTATGCAAAGGAAGGATTGCAATTCGACCAGTCAAAGGTGACTTCCTCCTCTGGGGTTTGAAGGGCATTGGGTTCGGTTGGGGAAGTCCAAAGGAGAGGTGTAAGGGTCTGCTCAAGCTGTCAGCAGGTCATTGGTCCATTGGCGTCCCAAGTGGAGGTGGTGACAGGAACCTCAGCCATTTTGGCGTATCTGCCATCTTGAGGAGTTTCCTTTCCCGCCTGGCCCCAACATTTAGTACCTTTGTTACTTCATTTCTGAATAAAATGACATGCTGTATTTTAGCTTTCTAAAGAAATTGACAGAATTTGTGATACTATTGCACATTTATGAACAGTGTACTTAAAGAGAGTGAGAGAAAATTATATTGGTTTATTTGTTGGGCTGTCTTGTCAGTAACAGGGTTCCTGTAATGTAATCCTCAATGAAAGAATTGAGGATGATGTCCAAATGAAATCAGTAGTTTTTGAACCTTTTCAGGAAATGTGGTAAATCTTCACAGTTTCTTAGTAATTACTAGGCATATAGTAAGAGTTCAGTATATATTTGATAAATGAACAATTACCTGTATTTTATTTACTTATTTATTTATTTTTGAAGATTTATTTATTTGAGAGGACATGCATATGCGAGCAAGGAGAGGGGCTGAGGGAGAGGGAAAGAGAGAGAATCACAAGCAGACTCCAAGCTGAGAGCAAAGCCCAATGCATGGTGGCTTGATCCCAGGACCCTGCGAGCATGACCTGAGCTGAAATCAAGAGACGAATGCTTAACTGACTGAACCACCCAGGCGCCCCACAATTACCTGTATTTTAAGAGAACTCTGATGTGTTTTTGTTTGTTTGTTTTTAAGATTTTATTTATTCATGAGAGACACAGAGAGAGAGAGGCAGTGACATAGGCAAAGGGAGAAGCAGGTTCCATGCAGGGAGCCCGATGTGGGAATCGATCCAGGGACTCCAGGATCACGCCCTGGGCTGAAGGCAGGTGCTAAACCACTGAGCCACCCAGGCGTCCCGGGTCAGGTTTTTTTGAAACTCCTATTTAGGGCTTAGTCACTGCATAGCTAAGGTGTTAAAACTAGGAAATGATAAAATTAGGACTTAGAACCTTTGTAAAACTTTAAAACCTTTGTTCTATCTACTATGTATCTTGCCCTTTCTCCACAAAGAATGCTTTGATTCTTTGCCTTTGCCTTTTTTCCTGCTATGGCTTTGGAATAGGAGTAACTTGTCTGACCCAAGGTAGAAGGTAGAGTTTACAAAGTTCATAAAGCTAGAATTAAAAGACTTTATTGTTATTCAAATTTATTTTTACATTCCGTGTATGTGGATAGGAGTATTTAATATTTCTGGATTTACAAAAAGTTCAAAAGAATTCCTGAAGCTGTTTTATATATAAGTATAGGAACTATACTGACTTATTTTTTAATAACAGGATAATCTTAATAGTAAAAATTTATTTTTCTGGACCATATGGCAAATTACAGATAGCATTAGGTATTTAGTTTTATTTAAAAAGCAGTATACTCCTTGTCTTTTAGGAACTTACCTTCTAATTAAATCCAAATTGACATTTTGGGCCTTAGAAACCTGCTTTCATAGTTGTTTTTATCCTAAGCAGATTTAGAAGGTAGTTTCAGTTAATAGTCTTGATTTTGAAATACTGTTTTGTAAAATCTATTCTTTCTAGTATTACCTAAATTTAATAGTATCCTATTCTTGTTTTAAAATTAAAAAGTGTAAGGACTAATATATTAAAAATATGCTTAAAGAAATAGAACTTACACCTCTTTTTAGGGCTACAGTTAATATTTATAATTTTTATACTTGTTCTCACCTGGTTTTACTATTTACTGTGTTTGACTTTTTTATTTCTTTATTTTTTTATCTCTTTTGATAAAACAGTCCATATGAACATGTGTAATTTGCAGATACATTTATTTTTACTTTCCAAATAAGGTATTTGTCTAGGTTAGCACCTTTGAAGTAATTGGTAATACTCAGCCTCAGCAATTCTAGTGATGTTTGTATTGCTTGTAAAAAAAAAAAAAAAAAAAAAATGTTAGGGGTTTTTTTTGGAGTGGGGGGCAGGGTACATAAACCATCTTGAAGATATAGGTGGGTCTTGCAGGAAAAGGAACTGTGATCTAGCCACATAGATGAAAAAACACTTAACCTGGTCTGGGAGTAATACAGAATGTAAGCCAGTGAAAGAAAGTAGCAGATGAGTATTTACTGTGGTAATAAAGGGGTTTTACTTATAAAAGTGTGATTCATAACTGTATACATATAGATCTGTCTAAACAATGTACTTAAGAGTTCAGGCTTTTCTTAAAGATATATGTTTCTTTATATCAAAGTTTTTCCACAGGAACAGAAAAATATTCATAAAGCTTTGAAGATATTTTTAGACTCTTGTCATCTCTGATAGGCATAATAGTCTAGGAAAATACTAAAATCTGAAGTTTTAATGGTATAATAATTGGCATTTTCATATAATAATTTTCAATACAGTCCTTTAACTTTTTTGTCTTTATATAAGAAGGGGAATGATTCAGATGGAATTTCTATAAAAATAATGGACACTTTTAGTGAGGCACAAAGGAGATTATGAAGTTGTTTTGTAATCAGATAGTAGCAATTTACTATCTAGCATTCCACAGCAGATCAAGTTTGTTTTCTTTTAAACAGGAAGTTGCTTTAAAGAATAAACAAGAGCTGTATGCACCACCTCCTCCTCCCCAGTTCTACTCAAGCCTTATGGAAGAAATAGGAACTCTTGGTTGGGATAAGTATGTCTATTTTAAAATGTTTCAGAAATGTCTTTTTTTCTTTCCACATTTCAATTTATTTGCAGTTTTAGCAGTTTATTTTATACCTGTTTTTAGTCAGTGTTTCATTATAATTAGAACTTAATTATAGTAACATTTATTGTGGGTATGAATTAAAGGGATATCATCATTAAGTGATCTGCAAGGTAAAATACTAAATGTAATTTGGAAAAAGATAACTTTTATTTATGCAGTAAGATGTTACCACATTTTTACTGAACATAAACATGTTATTTAGTTTTATTGAGGTATAATTGATAAATAAGATTATAATATTTTTAACATGTGCAATGTGATGATTTGATTTACACATGTACATTGTGGAAGGAGTCCCATAACTCATTAACATATCCATTACTTCAAATACTTTTTTTTCCTGATGTTCTTGCGACTATTATGGAAGGGAGACCTTTAGGAACTTCTGACTGCCATTTTTACTGACATGACTCCATGTATTTACTGCCATTTTCACTGATATCATGCTGTATGTTTACTGTTTTTCTTACGGGTTTTGTGTTTGTTTTTTTTTTTCCTCTTTATCTGCCCTTATTTGAATTAATCAAGAATTAAGTTGTTATATACATTCTCTTAGAATTACCTTGGAATTAGAATTCTCTTAGAATTACAACATATGTATAGTAAAATATATATTTGTACTTTTACCAATTTTCTTATAAAGGGAGGATCTAAAACTCCTTAATGTATTTTTTAACCTGTACCTGTTGTGTTATTTTTATCATGCATTTTATCCTATATTAGAATTGGCAAGAAGAATTTGTATATAATTTGTGTATATATGAAATTATATATAAATATTTCTGTGTGTATATATATATGTATAAATTTCTCCCAGTGTTCTTTTATTTTTTAAAAGATTTTATATATTTGAGAGAGAGTGTACATGCACATAAGTGGGGAGGGGCAGAAGGAGAGAGAGAAGCAGGACCCTGGGATCATGAGCTGAGCCAAAGGCAGATAACTGAGCCACCCCGGCACCCCTCTAATTAATAACTTCATGCATTTCTATCTTTCTGTCTGGAATCTTTTTCTTCCTGACTAAAGAATTTCTTTTAATATTTTCTTTGAGATATAATTGACATATACTAGTTTCAAGTGTGCAACATAGTGATTCTATATATATATATATATATATATATATATATATATATATATATTATGAAATGATCACCATAAGGCAAGCTAATCTCCATCATCACACATACTTACACACTTTTTTGTCTTATGATGTGAGCTTTCAAGATTTCCTCTTTCAGCAACTTCCAGTTATATAGTTTTATTAATTATAGTCATTATGGTATACATTACATAACTGGAAGTCTGTAGCTTTTGACCCCTTCACTCATTTCACCTCTGCCTCTGGAAACCACCAATATGTTCTCTGTATCTGTGAATTCATTTCTTTTTCTTTATTCTGCATATTAATGAGATCATATTGTGTTTCTTTCTCTTATTTGTCTTACTTAGTGTAATGCCCTCAAGGTCTATCCATATTGTCACAATAGGAGCATGTCCCTTGTTATGGCTAAATATCTCATTGTATATTTGGTGGATGGGTATGTGTGTGTGTGTGTGTGTGTGTGTGTGTGTGTGTGTGTGTGTATATATGCCAGATTTTCTTTCTCCATTCATCTGTTAGTGAATATTTAGGTTGCTTCCATGTCTTGGCTATGGTAAATATTGCTGCAATGAACTTGGGGATGCAGATGCCTCTTCAACGTTGTGATTTTGTTTTCTTTGGATATATACCCAGAAGTGGAATTGTTGGATCATATGGCAGTTCCATTTTTAATTTGAGAGTGTGTATGGATTTATAATCACTGTATCTTCCTGTGGATTTTTTTCTTTTATCATTAAATGTTTCTTTTTATCTCCGGTAATACTTTTTGCCTTACTGTATACTTTGTTAGATATTAGTATAACTGTACTAGATTTCAAAACTTTTTAAAAGTTTTCCACCTTTTTCTGTATTTTCTTTCATAGTTGTTTAAAAATACTTTTCTACTAACTCCCATAGTCTATATCCACTGGAGTCTGTTTTTAATTTTTTTTTGGTTTTCAGTCATATAGCTAGTCCTAGATCTTAGCATACCCAGTGCTTTTCTTTTTTTTCCCCAAATTGCCTGCCTGCCTGCCCGCCTGCCTGCCTTCCTTCCTTCCTCCTTTCACAGTTGTAGGTTCACAGCAAAATTCAAAGGAAGAAGGTATAGGGATTCTTTTACTTTCTGCCCCTATATATGTATGCAGACTACCCCATTATCAGTATCCAACTCTGCCACCCTCCCTTCCCCCGACCCCCCTCGCACTGAGGTAGTACATTTGTTACAGTGGATGAATCTATATTGTATTGATACATTGTTATTACCCCCAAACCATAGTTTACATTGGGGTTTACTCTTGGTCATACATATTTTATGGTTTTAGACATGTTTAATGACATGTATCTGCCATTCTACAGAATAGTTTCACAGCCCTAAAAACCTTCTGTGTTCCAAGTATGTCTCTCCCTTCCTCTCCCCTAACCTCTGGCAGCCACTGATCTTTTTACTGTGTCCACATTTTTGGATTTTCCAGAATGTCCTATAGTTGGAATCGTACATTATATAGTCTTTTCAGATTGGCTTCTTTTACTTAGTAATGTGTGTTTAAATTTCTTCTTAGTCTTTCCATGGCTTGTTAGCTCATTTGTTTATAGCACTGTATATAGTTCCATTGTTTGAATGTACCAGTTTTTTCATTTACTTACTGAAGGACATCTTGGTTACTTCCAAGTTTTGGCAATTATGAATAAAACTGCTATGAACACCTGTGTGCAGGAAGTTTTGTGTTTTTTTAAATCCACATTGGTAAATACCAGAGGCTTCTACCTTTTTTTTTAAAAAAAGTTTTTATTTAAATTCCAGTTAGTTAAGGGTGCCTGGGTGGCACAGTCAGTTAAGGGTCTGACTTTTGGATTTGGCTCAGGTTGTGATCTCAGGGTCCTGAGATTGAACCCTTTGAAGGGTTAAGATCATCTGTGTAAGATTATCTCTCCCTCTCTCCTGCCACTCCCCCATCCCCATGCATGTACAGGTGCACATTCTCTATCAAATCTTTTTTTAAAAAATGAATTCCATTTAGTATACAGTATAATATTAGTTTCAAGTATACAATAATGATTTAGTACTTTCATAGACTACTGTGTGCTCATCATAGCAAGTGTACTCCTTGATTCCCATTACCTATTTAACCTAATCCCACCTCCACCCCTCCAGTAACCATCAGTTTGTTCTCTATAGTTAAGAGTCTCTTTCTTGGTTTGCCTCTCTCTTTTTTAACCCTTTGCTTATTTGTTTGTTTCTTAAATTCCACATTTGAGTGAAATTGTACAGTATTTGTTTTTCTCTCTTATTTCACTTAGCATAATACTCTCTCGCTCATCTATATCATTGCAAATGGCAAGATTTTCTAAGCCTATAGTATTCCATTCTATATATGTACCATATCTTCCTTATCCATTCATCAGTTGATGGACACTTGGGCTTTTTCCATAATTTGGCTATTGTAGGTAATCCTGCTATAATCCTTGGAGTGCACCAAATCCCTTTGAATTGGTATTTTTGTATTCTTTGGGTAAAGACTTAGTATAATTGCTGGGTCGTAGGGTAGCTCTATTTTTAACTTTTTGAGGAACCTCTACACTGTTTTCCAGAGTGGCTGTACCAGCTTGCATTCCCACCAACAGTGTGAGAGGACTCCCCTTTCTCCATATTCTTGCCAACACCTGCTGTTTCTTGTGTTGTTGATTTTAGCTATTCTGAGAGTGTGAGGTGATAGCTCATTGTAGTTTTGATTTGTATTTCCTTGGTAGTGAGTGATGTTGAGCATCTTTTCATGTGAGTCTACTACTTTTTAATAGTAAGGAGTAAAGAGTTTTTATTTTCACAATTGAATCAATCGAAAATTGAATACTCTGTAACAACAAAAATGTAAAACCTGAACTCTCCTGGTCTCTGCTCTACAAGATGACTATTCTTTCTTTTAAAAAAAAAAAAAAAAAAAAAAAAAAGGAGCCCAAAAGACAGAAAACCTGAAAAACTGATAAAAGGGGAGAAAAGAGGAAACTGACCTAATTTCCAGGTATTTCGTTAATGCACCTTTCCTCACTGTCTCTTGCTGTCTGTTCTTTAGTATATGCCCTTATTCATTAAGGCTGCAGTGCTGTGCCTAATGATCTTTCAGCTAGAAATTGTGTATAAAAAAGTTTAGAGGTTCTAGGTGATATTTTCTTTTACAAAGGGTTTACTTTTTCCTTTGTTAAGAAATAGAGTAGGAGGGGCACCTGAGTGGCTCAGCGATTGAGTGTCTGCCTTCCTCCCAGGGCGTGATCCTGGAATCCCAGGATCCAGTCCCACATCAGGCTCTCTACATGGAGCCTGCTTCTCCCTCTGCCTATGTCTCTGCCTCTCTCTCTCTGTGTCTCTCATGAATAAATAAATAAAATCTTTTAAAAAAAATGGAGTAGGGACAGGTTGCTATAATCCTATTAAAGATTGAACTGGTTCAGGTTGGGCTATAGTTTTTGTAACACTCCGTGTACTAATGATTGCTCCCCTCCCTTTCCTAAGTTATAACCCTTTAGAACTTTTACACAAGAGCTAGGTGTGTTCATTGGAATTTCTCCCTTGGTAGATCCTAAACTCTTACGTGTGTCTCTTCACAAGGCCAGTTTACCTCTCAGTTGGAGTCAGGGGTCCATTTTTGATAATGCTTCATCTGCCTCTTGTTTGTTTTGCTTTTAGGGGTAGCCTTCCAGGGGTTCCCACTGAAAGTTTGGGGATATTCACTGGGGCTTTTCCTGGTGGTGGGTTCTAAATCTTAATTAGTTTCTCCTCAGTATTATGAAATCTCTGAATATTCGTTGGCTTTTATTGGCTTTCTGCTTAGTTTTTTATCCTCATCACTTGCAGTTCAAGGATTTATCAAAAGTTTTGATGGAAAATTGCCTGAATATTAGAACAAGGTCTCTGGCCCTATGTTTCTACTAGATTTTGGCCCTTTAAAAGTCTGTTATTTTTATTTCCCTAGCCTCAAAGAAATGCTGTCTGCATTTTGGTTTGCCACTTAATAGCAGCTCTCTATCTGTGCCCTTTGCCCAAATCCTTCTTCTCTTGCCCTGTGACCAGAATTGGTAAATAAATTGGTAAATAAGCTGAGAGAAAAATGGCTTCTATTAGTACTGGCTTGTCTCTCCTCTGTTCCCCTTTTTCAGGACCTTGGTTCTTTAGGTCTTGGTTGCCTTAGTAATTCTTTGATGCCTTCAGGCTTTTTTTTTTTTTTTTTTTTCCCTTTGCATCAGGCTACTCTAGTACTTCTCAGTGAAAGTGTAGGTTTGTAGCGAGCTAGTCTAATTTAGCCAGAAATGGGTGTTATATATAACTTTAAATGTACTATTCTTGTGTTATTGAGGATTGGTTAATGTTTATTCATGTGATTAGGCGTTTTTTGATAAGTCGCCATTCCTAAATAGGATTGGGTAAGATAGAACTTTTAAATAAAATTTAGCATGACAAGAAGAGGGGAGACAGAAGACAAATAACGAATTGAGCAGTTTGGCTGAAAGTATGAAGATTTGTCTTGAGGCACCGACATCATGGACCTGCTTGGTCTTTGGATTTAAGGTGATAGAGAAAAATCATAACTTATTTTCAGATGCTTAAATGTTAAGATCTTAGTGTTTAGAGGATTTAGGATTGTAGGACAGACTTGGGAAGGCAAACTCTTTTCTGTGTGGTTGTGACATATTTGGAAGAATTCCAGTAATGAAAGTAGTTGAAGCATTGAGAATACAAACATGAGATTTGTGAATCATTGGTTTTCTCCCCCACATATTGAATGCCTATAATGTAAGGCAGTGGATATACATAGTTAAGACTTAAAATTCCTCAAGGAACTTAGAGGTGAGAACTAGATAGTGGGAGAGTCAGAATTTAAGTAGATGATCACAGTAGTACTTAATTCTAACTGTGATAAGTACTACAGAAGATAATTATAGGATTTCTTGGGAGCTGTTAGCAACAAAGGTATAAGCGAAATAGTGCAAGTATTAAAATACTTTATGGAATAAGCGTTTTTTTAGGGACAAATAGAAAGTATTGAGTTTTACGTTGCACACATTGTTCTGATGTGAGAGAAAAAGGAACAAATATCTAGCTTGGAGAATAGCCAAAAGGGAAGCCAAAAGGAAGATTATGAATGCCTCTATCATAGCACTGATCACTGAATGTTTATCTCTTCCTTAAACTAAGATTATTATACACAGGAACTTCCACTTATGAAGTTTCTGCTATATGCCACTGACTGCTATAGCCACTTTATATATTCTTAGTTACTTCTCAGAATAAATTTCAAGATACATATTTTTATGTTCAACTTTATATATAAAATGGTAGCCAACACTGGCTATATAACAGTCCTCAGGGATTCTGTGTGAATTATGCTGCCTGGAATTGTGCTGTGGGGAAGCTCTGATATGGAGTCTTCAATAAAGTTCCTTCAAATACTTGGAGATAGTTTTTATTAGTTTCACCCTCCCTGTGTGACTATCTCATCATGGATAAAATTGGCCATATGCAAAATTAACCCATCCTGAGAGAGAGTTTTGAAATCTGTTGCTTAGATTTGTGAAAAGATCAAAGTTTAATTATAGTGACGAGTATGCATGATTGAATTAGAATATAGCTGCTGTTACTGAGTCATTTGTTTCATTAGTCCTTACAATTGAGGACTGTGTTAGCAGAAGAGAAGTTGTTTGCATGGATTGTCAGAAGCCAGAGAATAAGATTTTGTCAGTATTTATTCAATGCTTTCTGGAGTAAGAAAATCTATCAATTTTATTTTTGTGATTTATTTATTAAATTAGGTCGTGTTGGTATTGGGTTTCAGAGCTAACACCAAGACTTGAATTGTGCTGTCTGCGTACTAGAATTGCTACCTTTTGAGCCCCTGCCTGAGCAACTGGCCAGCTTAATTTAAAATATCTCTTAAAATGACACAGACAGTGATTTGCATGACAAATCGATTTGAATGGATTGTCAGAATCTTAATGATTAGTAGGCCATGTCAGTATGTCTATATTTTCCTCATACCTAAATTCATATTTTTGTAGATTTACTATTGCATGGGTAAAATCTGATAATGAAAAATCTTTTTTTAAGGTAATGAAGACCTTGCTATGTTTTTAAATTACATATCTGACATATCTAATCAATTCTATAGGATGAGGCATTACAAAAAATTAGGAAAAAATAGAGTATCTAGAATATGATTGAGATCTTTTTTCTTTATTCACATACATTTTTTTAAATAGAAATGACATTGAGGATTAGTAACTGACCTTAAGTTTGATTGCTATTGGTGTAATTTCTGTACTTGTTTCAACTTGTATAAAAACAGCTAGCTGTCTGGAGGGTAAAAAGATGATGGTAAGACGAGTTGTGATTTTGGGAGTTACACAGTTCACAAAGGTAGAGTGATGCAAAAAGTTGTCTTGCTGGGTTTCTCTTCACTTCTACTGGTGTTGTTTTGCAGAATGACTCATTAAAAGGATAAGAATTAGCATCCTTGGGGTTTAACAGGATTTTCTGTTAAGATGTTAAGGACATTAAGAATGTCCTGGAGTTGAGAGCACTGAATACTTTATAAGTAGATTCATCTACATCCCACTTTACCTAGGATAATCCTAATTTATGCCTTTTATCCTGGACCTTTCAGTTTCAAAATTGTCTCAATTTGGAAGAAATGCATAGTCATCTTAAATACCTTCTGTTTATTTTAGTAATCACATAGCCATAGGTAATTCAGAGATTAAATTGTTCTAACAGGGGGAGTGTGATCTGATGGTTTTATTCTTTTATAAGACAGCATGTTTATCAATTAGAGTAAGTAGAATTCAACTATTAGGCCTTTTAAATATGTCTAGGGAAAGAGCGGAGTTTTATTAAATTTGTTGTGCTGTCGAAAGATTGTAGACATATATTGCATTGGATATTTAATTAAGTACCTTATAATGGATAAGTACCTTATAATGGGCTTATTAATTGGTAGTATGTTCTATAATTTTTAATGCATATCAAAGATCTGTATGCCATATTGGAAGAAATGGAGATACTTGTTAAGATGAAATTAATTCCAGTAACCAGCCAAGAGCTTTAATTCTGGCTTATCAGCTGTGTGACCTTAGGCAAGTAATGTAACCCCTCTGAGCCACAGTTTCTTTATTTTTCAAATGAAACTAATACTTAATAATAAGGGTTAAAAAGAAACACATGTTATTTGATTCAAATAATGCCTTCTGCAAAGTAGGTATAAAGTTGAGTCACTAGTTCACCTAAAAATGTCAGACTATATATGAGTTTTACAGCTCTTAATGAGTGTTATGATTTAATTATAACTAGTAATGATAATTTTCATTCCATAATGCATAAGAACATAGATGTTAATAAGTATGATTTTCATTCTAAATTACCTTTATCATAGAGTGCTTTTTCCTCATATATATTCAAATCACTGAATAAGTGCGAATTACCTAATAGTGAAAAAATTATGTTTTTTCTACATTGGTAATATGTTTATAGTATGTAATTTAAACAATTTGCATTCAGTTTAAAAGTTGCATATGAATCAATAAATATGAACCATTGGGATAGCCGCTTCTCCATGGTCATATAACAAGCACATATAGCATTAATATATGTATAGAAGTTTAAACTTTTCATATTCTTTATAATAAAAGCTTATTTGGGAAGCAAAAATTTACCTAAAACTGACAGTTTTGAGAATGGTGAGGTCCCTTTGAAGACTTATGTATTTATTTTAGACAGAGAGTGTGCATATATCTGCAAGTGGGATGGGGGAGAGGCAGATGGGGGTGGGGGCGATAGGAAGGGGATGGGGGAGAGAATTCTCAAGGAGACTCCAGGCTCTTCGATGGGGCTTGATCTCATGATACATGAGATCATGACCTGAGCCAAAACCAGGAGTTGGCTGCTCGACCAACTGAGCTGCGCCGGCTCCCCTTGAAAGATGAAGTCCTTTTGGGCTACAGATGATTTAGGAAGGTTCTTAGAGGAGGTAGGTATTGGGATAAGCTTCAAAGGAATGTAGAGAGCCTTAAAAAGGAGGTAATAGTGGAAGTTAAGTTTGTAGTGATGGAAATGTGTAACTAACTCCTCTTTGGACTTAAGAGTAGATCACTTGCTCACATAAGAATTAATACCAGGGTCAGACTGAAAGATCTTAACCATGAGACTAAGGATTCTATATATGCAAGTGATGGGGACTCATTGGCTATTTTTGAGGAAGGGGTTGATATGATTTAAAAACAACTTAGGAAGATTGGGATGCAGGGTGGCACAATTGGTTAAGTACCTGACTCTTGGTTTTGGCCCATGTGATCTCAGGGTCTTGAGATCAAGCCCTGCCTTGGGCTGCATGCTCAATGGGGAGTTCGTTTGGGACTCTCAAATAAATAAATCTTAAAAAAAAAGAAAAAAGAGGACGTAGGAAGATTAATTTAGTCATGAAAGGCAGAATAGATTAATGTACAGAAGATACAAGAAGTAAAGACACAGCCACACATGGCTGTGGTTACTATTTTGGACAGCGCAGGTAGAGACCCCTCTGTCATAGAGAGTTCTGTTGGTCAGCTGCTCTAAGAGTGTTGTGCTTGTCTGCTTGGTCTTTGCTGGCTCATATTGGCCTAGGTTCTAGTCTGTAGGTAGGGAGAAGGAGAAGGGGCATGGGGAGAAGGCACAGTTTTGTTATAAATGATTCAAGAGATTCATATATCCCTACTGCTTACAGTTCATTGACCAAGATTTAGTAATATGCTGATATCCAAGGACAGCTAGAAGAAGGGTTATTAGCTGAGTGGAATGTAAACTGCTAAAATTTGGTTTGGAGGCAGGAATCCTATTCTCAAAAGGAAGGAGGTGAGAATAGGCAGCAGAGGACATTTGGCAATCTAGGTCACATGTACATGATGTACTCAAGGTATTAATAATTACAATAAGGTTTCTTCTTGTTCCTTATACAAAGTAGACAGGGAATCAATATGGGTAAAATGTTTAATTTTAAATGACTATGCTGAGATTAACCGATAATCTTAAACATCTTTTGCCACTTTTTTGAATTACGTCTTAAAGTTCAACAAAATTAACATATTTTGAGCAATGCCACTGTTGATCTCTAAAGTATTATCTTTGTCTTAAACTATGTGGGAAGGTGACGATTTTTTGTGTGATTGCATAAAGACTAGAACTATTATTTATATTTATATCTTAGTTTATAGATGTTCAGTAATTTCTAATATTTGATGCTGAGCAGCAGTGTAAATTATGAAAAGTACTAGTTGGTGATTTGATTGTCTCTTCTTTCTCACAATCCCCTCTTACTTTCTGTGTGTATATTTATCATGATTGTAAACTATTTAAGTCTTACAATGAAGAGCAATTTTTTTCACACCATTTTGTATTCCTGCTCTGACTCTTTAAAGCAGATACTCTAAGATGTTCATGTTTACAGCTTTCATGTTTCTAAATAATATGCCTTTTTCAATATAACTTATCAGTATTAGAAATTCCAAACTGATTAACTACTGTAATAAAAAAGGATTTGGCTCATATACTACCTTTTCTTTCCCTTCTTCACTATTACTCTATTAGCTTTAAAATTTCTTAAACTTTTTTCATGTTTCTTCAATTAAAGATGTTATCTCTTACTCTCATTAGCAATTAGAAATTTTAGTGTTCCTAATCTTCCTCACATCTTTTCCCTTCTGCCTCTCAATTTTTGTCATCTCTACTTTTTAAAATGCTGTGGTCAAATATATTTACATTAGTTTCTGTAGCTATAATTAAGTCTTTTAGTTTTTGTCTATTGCTGGATTCTAAAAATTGTAATTAGTAAGCAGTTAAATTTGTAATGACTACATAAATACTTTTCACTGAAAAGCTAATGGTAGAGCAATTAGTTTTCGTCATAGCTTTATTGTTTATAACTTGGTTTAAAATTCCTTTATCCCTTTGGCTTCTTGTATTTTTAAAAAATATTTTTGTAATTTTGTCTTGTATATAAGTCATACCCTCTAGTCTACATATTCTACAGACTTTTCTTTTTTGCCTACTATCTCCTTTCTGGAGCCTTCTTTCTTCTAATTTGTTTTACTAGCCAGTGCTTTTCTAGCCACTTTTCATTTTTATAATATCTGTTGGAAATTTCTTTGTTGATGCTTAGTACTTCTTGTTCTTTTGGTTAACTGAGAGTTTATTTATAATTTTAAAAAATTCCTTTGCTTTTGTTTGGTGAATGAAGGAAATGCATGTGCTCGTCTCAACATCTTGAATCTGAACTGTCAATGTATTCAGAGTCTGATGTCCATATATCTAAACCTTAGAGTCCTATTGATGAAACATGTGATGAAGTCTCATGTGCTAAATTTTTGGAGGGAGGATCCGAGATATTTATAGACATAGCTATAGGAAAATAATGATTATATATATATAAAGTCATTGATATTTTAATGTAAATATGTTTTTCTAGAATAGTTTTACTTTCATTTGTTTTCTAAGACCCTAGGCTTTTCATAGTTTATGATACAAATTTCTTCTGTTGATAAAGATTATTTTGTTTTACTTTTTATTCTCCTCTTGAAGATATATATCTTCTTCAGATTTAGATCTATTTTTCATTACAACCATGGTTCCATAGCTATTGCCCAGCATTTCTTGAAATTGACCCATTTTACCATTATATCTGGCCAGTGACTAAATGGCATATAGTGATGTTAAAAGAAATGTTTCCTGGGTTAGGAGGCTAATGTTAGTTCTGAACTCTAATGGATCTCACCATCAGTCTGGGTGATAAGTTGTGCAATACTCTTAGGCTACTTTTTATCTTTACAAGAGAATAGTATTGTAAAAATGTCAAAAAATATCCACATGCCCAGTTCACTAGTAAATATACTGCTAAATTTGAACCTTTTTGGCAGTAGCTTATGCTACTCAAGGGACTGTATTTTTACAGAATGATGTATTTCAAAGGGTATTGGTTTCCGTTGTAGAAAATTCATGCATTTAGAGCAACTTAAAGCCAAAAACAGTTGTGCTGTGCTGTAGGTTTAAAATATTATTCATCTTGAATATGTGTCTAGGTTAAATGTCAGAAGCTATATATTGCATAGAAAGAAAATTTATTGTTAGCAGATTAGACTGTACCTGTGCTTATATAACATTTTCCATGGAGGATCAATTGAGTAGATGAACTAATATCAGCCAGATTTTTGTACACTAACATTATTGATAATAAAGGAGAGGTTCATTGAAGAGAAAAACAAATAAAGGAAGTATAAAAGTCTCATATTGTATGAAACTACAGAAATGGATCAAAGAGTTTGACAGGAAGTTTAATGTGTACATAAGTAGAGGCTGACAGCAACATGCTGTGTGTGCCAAAGGTTCCAGTGATGGAAAACCGAAACATAGTGCTCACTGACCACAGCATGAGCCTTGACACACATTGTAAATAATCCAGAGATCTATGACTGCATTAAGCACCAGGCTGGTGTATTAACGGCAGTAAATCTATAGCTGTATAAAGGGCTGGCATGCAGAAATTCCTCTGATTAATTTTTATAATGGATTCATAGGAATACAGCAAATATTTTCATTTTGAATCCTACCATCCTCGAACCTCCCCTCCCCCCACCTTTGTCCTCCTTAGTTTGATCATTTTTTATTTCCTTCTACTCACCAGACTTGTATACGTGGATACTTGTCTCAGTACTATCAAGTTAAAAGCTGAAGATGCTTCTGGTAGAAAGCATCTCATTACTCTCAAGTTGAAGACAAAGGTATGTGCTTATTAAACTATTATGGTCAGGAAATACTTTGTGAAATGAACTCTGAATGTATTCAATGTAAGATGTGCTAGTTGCTTCTAAAAAGATATCTGATACTTTAAAAAATTTATTTTGGAAAGCTCAAAAAATTCACTCACTAGGTTTCCAAAAGCCTAGAGATAATTTGTGTCACTCTTTTAGTGCAAATTTTTTCAAAACATACACTTCATAATAAAGAAATATTACAAATAAGATTCAGCAGTCTCAAAGTACCTTGCTGGTCATTTTTGTAATATTGTACAAAGAAAGTTTCTACTATTCCAAGTGAAGTTTCACTGAAGTCTCTTGTCTTCAAGTCTTGTTATGAATTACATTTGTAGTTCTTCCTCTGAGCATCAAACACTCTTCAAACACATCCATATGCATACCTTTTTATTCCTTGTTTGGGCTGAAATTTTACTTCTGTATTTTAAGAATTTGCAAAGTTTATACCTCCATTTATAGACACTTTACAGGCTAGTGATCTACAGTTACTAATTTTATTGGCACGAAACATAGCTGTTTTGTCTTTTAGTTCTAGATTGTGAATTTTGAAAAATAAGTAGAATAAGCATGTTCAGCATATTAACCATTTACTTAGTAATCACTAGGGACACATTAGAATTTGAGAAAACCAGGACATTTAAGTTTTTTTTGTTGTTCCTAAGAATCATCAATCAACTCTATTTCAGAAGATTGTAGTGATGAAAGATCAATTGTGTTGTCCGTTTTAAAAATGTGTCTGGCATTTAAGCTTTCCATGAGAGAAAATTAATATATAAAACTGAACTGGGTGACACAGAAAAGTTGCTATCTTATGGTGCCTCTTTATCAGACAAGTTGAGAAATGACTCATTCTCTTTTTCTTACACACAGAATATTCATGTATAACTTTAAGATTTATGTGTGATAAGTGTTGAAAAAAATTAATGGGGTAGAAATCTTACTTGTAAAAGAAGTTACTAGGGTATTTTTGTTAAAATGAAAAAAAATTTATTTGAGAGAGAGAGAAAGAGAGAAAACATGAGCAGAGGGGAGGAGCAGAGGGAGAGGGAGAAGCTGAGCAAGGAGCCCAGTGTGGGCTCAATGCCAGGACCCTGGGATCATAACCTGAGCTGAAGGCAGACGCGTAACCAACTGAGCCATCCAGGCACCCAGTTTTTTAAAATTTTTAAAGGTGTGCTTTGTTCTTGTTTCTGTTTTTTTTTTTTTTTTTTTGATGGCTTTATTTTTATAAGCTTTACTTTTACAAAGGAGATTCTCTGTCTAGAGCTACATCTATAAATTTTATTATTAATTCCAGTTAATGGCAGTAGTAGTAGTATTGAGAGTAAGGACGTAGCTGCTTGTATGGCCCAACCTGTTTGCTTTTTCTTATACCATTTCAGGGTAGATAAGGTGACACTTAATATTTCCGTGAAGAAAGTTTTTAAATTTTTGCATCATTGATAGTTGTGAAGCACTATTATGGATGCCCTGGCAAGAGAAAAGAGGAAGCTTTATTTAAATTAGGAAGGAATTGAGAAAAAAAAAAATGCATCAAAAAAAGACAAGGGATCCCTGGATGGCTCAGTGGTTTAGCGCCTGCCTTCAGCCCAGGGCGTGATCCTGTAGACCTGGGATCAAGTCCCACGTCAGGCTCCCTGCATGGATCCTGCTTCTCCCTCTGCCTGTGTCTCTGCCCCCCCCCCACCCCCGTATTCTCACGAATAAATAAATAAAATCTTAAAAAAAAAAGAGTGGAAATGAATGAATCTTATGTTGGTATGATTTATTAGAGTCTTTAATTGTCCATTTTGTTCAATTTTCATAGACCAAAGTTGTATTTTAGATATGGTAATTGCTTTCTTTAAGAGTATTTGGGTCCGGGATCCCTGGGTGGCGCAGCGGTTTGGCGCCTGCCTTTGGCCCAGGGCGCGATCCCGGAGACCCGGGATCGAATCCCACATCGGGCTCCCGGTGCATGGAGCCTGCTTCTCCCTCTGCCTGTGTCTCTGCCTCTCTCTCTCTCTCTCTCTCTCTCTCTCTGTGACTATCATAAATAAATAAATAAAAATTAAAAAAAAAAAAAAAAGAAAAGAGTATTTGGGTCTGGGATTGTCAGTTAAAAACAGTAATAGTTGAAGCTATATGTTAAGAATATATAGTGCAAAATCACAATTCAAACTAAATTTTAAAGGTCAAGCTGATTTTTAAACCTTAATGCAGGCTTATTATTATAAATATACAAACCTTTATTTCTTTTATTTGATGTTTTTTGATATATAGTAAAGGAGCACATTTTTTTTCTTGAATCCCTGTTCTCCCAATTTTGCCATTCCTCCTCACTGTCTCCAATCCTGAAAGAAAACATACCAATTTTAACAAAACACTTTATTAAAAGTGAATTTATAAGTAAAAAAATATATTATAAGGGAAATAGTTGAATTTTGTCATTTTTTATAGGCGTATTTTTATGCAGTATTTATAATACATGCTGAACTATGGGATGGAACAATGATCTTTTCTTTAAAAAACAAGTAGACTAGGGCTTCTTTAGCTTTGGCAAATATCAGAACTACTTGAAAAACAAATCGTGGATCTGTTTCAGAGGCTCAGCACTCTGTGTCTGCTGGCCATTTTTATAATTTGCTGCAGTTTGTATGTAAATAAACTTTGAGGAAGTGTTACTGCATAGATGGTCCAATTATGGAAGAGGTTGGGTTAAGTATTCCTTAGAACAATATGCTATGGAATCTAAAAAATACTGTATATGACAAAAATATTTACTTAATACTATAATTGTTTTCTTTTATAGTTATTGATTTGATGGATTCAGGTGAGATTTGATAAACTGTATGTTGATTAAAAATAAACTTTTTGAATTAATATTCCTTTATGTGGAGCTTTCACTATTTTCAATCAGACTGCTAAAGTAAAACTTGGCCAGTTAGTCTCTGGTTTTATATATACCTATACAACTTACTATTGAAAACCACCTGAAAAAAAAAAAAAAAAAAAAGGAAAACCACCTGGATTTTAATAGTTATTTTACAATATTAAAAAAAAAATTAATAGTTATTTTACAATATTGCATTTAGGTATCTATGTTACAGTTTTACAATACAAATGATTCTGAAATATCTAGGGTGTTATTTCATAACTCATGTTTAATTATCTAGAAGTATATCAGTTTGCTTGTTAGGTTGTATACAGTTATAAAGTTTATTGTATAAACAAATTTGGGGGCGCTTGGGTGGCTCAGTCAGTTGGGTGTCAGTCTTTGGCTCTGGTCATGAATTCTGAGTTCTGAGATTGAGCCCTGCATCAGGCTCTCAGGGAGCCTGCTTCTCCTGTTCCCACTCCCCTGCTTGTGACTGCACTCTTTCTCTCTCTCTCTGTCAAATAAAGAAGTAAAATCTTAAAAAAGAAAAAAAAGCGAAATTGATCTTGAGCATAAATATAATAAACATATACAGTGTGTTTGCATTTAATTCATAATAGGTATACGGTAAAGCCACCTACAAATCAGTCTAATTTGTTATATACATACTTATATGTCTGCATAATTACACATAAAAATATGAAGATGTCATCATCTCAGGAATTACATTTGACTCATATATATGGGATCATATTAAATTTATTATAACCTGCTTTTTTGTTTAACTCTTTGTAGGTCTCTTTATCAGTATATGTGTATTATTTACTATACTGAATCCTATTTGAATGTAGGATCATATTCTCTTTTTTAAAATAATGTGCTGTTTGTACTAAATGTCTTCCAAAGTCTTGGATATTTTACTTTGTTCATCTGCTCTAAATACAGTAAATATTACCTTCATATTTTTACCTAGATTGATAATTTAAGTAAGAGTTGATGCTATTTATTGTCAATATGAGTAGGAGATAAAACGTAGCAACTCAAAATGAAAAGTATTCCATTTTTTGGCCCATGGATGTTTCAAGTGTGCATTATTATTTTTACAGAATCTTAACATGTTAGAGGGAAAAGAAACTTGATAACACTTTTAGTTGAATTCCATCAATTTTACATATCAAACAGTGAAGTTAAAATGACTTGTTCAAGATCACACAAGGTAGCCGAACTGGAAATCATAGAAAGTTAAGGTCTCTGCCTGCACTCATTTGAGATAATCACATGACTTGTTAAAGTGGCATAGAGATTGTTTCTGTTGTGATTATAGCAGTTACACTCTGAAGTACATCATCTGATAGTTTGAATTGTAATAGAGCTCCCTCAATCTCAGCTTGACCTTTCTCTTTTTTATTTTTCTTTGAATTGGAGCATTATTATATTTTTATATGACTTCCTGTGTATTTGCTTTTGTGTTACTAGTTCTGTTCTCCATATAACCATCAGTTGGAATATAGGTTGATAAGTTTCTTTTTATAAAACCACTTAGTATAACTATTTCTTTTCAAAATATTGACTTCAGACGGGCTGATGTTTGCTAAATACTAGTGATAATTTTTAGAACCCATTTGCTTATTCATTGAAGTAGTAAAAAATAAGAGGCTGAAGAAAGTGAAAGTCTAAAACTTATTTTAAACATTTTGTCAAATGGGAGTTTTCCCAAAACTAATCTTCTTTTAGTAAACTTTGCTTTTTAATGAAAAGAAATCAGTGTTCTTTAATTACATGTGACTTTCAAGAATCTAGAATTAAATTTTATAGCAGTTATGTTGTATAATTCTCTAATAACAAAATTGATTTTAAGAAAAACTGCCTTTTGTCTTTCTTAACTTAGACACCTAATTCGTCCTTAATGACTATCACTTTTTGTGTGAAGCTATTGAATTAATTTTCTGTTAATCAACCATGAAAAGATTTTTCTTAAAACTATTATTTTTATTTTTCCTTAATAACCAGGAGACATTTCATTGTTTCTTTTTTTAAGTTACATTCTTGCTAAGAATAATTGCTTTATTGTGGAAAATACTTCTTTTAATTGATTGGTACTTTTTTGTACACTTCTTGGCTCTTTTAAGAGATGCTGCCTTTTTATATAGTGACTGAGACTGAGATTAAATTTTAGGTTGAAAGGAAATTAAATATCAACCAGTTTGATCTCTCATTTTAAAGATAAACTGAGATTCTGTGTGGTTCACCCCTCAGTTTACCGTTAGCAGCTGACCTGAAACTGGATTAATTCACTCTTCTTTACTCAAAGCCTGTTGCTTTGGCAACCCAAATCACCAAACTTTGTACTTCCTGAGCGTAAGTTGACTATTAATCAGCTCTTGACATTTTCTATAATAGTAGAATCAAAATATTTCTATACATTTGCATTTATAATAAAACGTTTCCTATTCAGTTTTTCTAGAATACTTCATGTGAAATTGCCATACAGCAAAAATCACTTAATTTTATGCTTTTTCATAGTACCCTACAGAATCACCAGATTGTGTTGTGGATTTTCCTGTTTCATTTTCTGTTTCCTGGACACCACAGGTAAATTCTTAAATTTATTTTTAGTAGCTAAAAAGCATTTTCTATCATAATTGGTAATAGATTATAGCCAACATAGCCATTATAGTTTAGAAAGCCATATATATATATATATATATATATATATATATATATTTATTTATTTATTTATTTTGTAAGCATTTATTTATAAGCAGAACTTTCAGGGTGTTTTTTTTTTTTTTTTTTTTCATATTTCCTAGTAGGTAATGTCTACTTTTTCCCTCCCCTCACACATAAACACACCATTCAGTCTTTAGATGTTTATACCTCATATTAGATAAATATGAAGGTCTATTGACAGAAATTTTCCTTTGAATTTAAATTGTAAAGAACTCTATAAAGCAATAAGTGGAAGTTGGGTGAATTTTTCAGATTGCTAAAACTGTTAATATTAATGGCATAATATCAGAGAATCTTTTTCAGAGGAGAATGAGTTATACCTGAAAATACAAATCATTTACACACAGTTTTCATTGTTTTAAAGTGATTGTTCATAATTCATCCTTGAATATAGATAATATTTTTGTTTGGGCCTTTTGGAGCATTCATATTTTGTATAAAGAACATAGGAGAATCTTTCTCCTGCTTCTGTCAGTTTTAATTTCTCAAAAAGTTGATATCTAACAAGAAAATGAAATTAGAAGTACACCTTGTAAATGGTTACATTATGTAGATGGATGGTAGTATGATATCAATGGTACCAACATCAACATTATGTGTGTGTGATTTTTCAAGATCTGACAGACTGGTGGTTAGATTCAGGGAATAATCTAATGATGACAGACATGGTCCTTCTTTCACCAAGTAAATTGTGGCAATTGGATGCAAAATGGAAAGAACATTTTTGTTCTTGTGCAAAGAGGGGAAAAAATTCCTACTGACATTTTATAAATAATCTCTAGAGGTTGCCCATATTTTTTAAATAAAATTTTGATAGGATCAAGTAAAAATTTATGCCTAATATTTTAAGTATATACATATAGTAATTGTATATGAAGTTAGTTTTTAAAAATAGGATTTAAATAGTATCATGTAGGTTCAAATGTCATTTTAATTATCCCTATATATTAAAATTTATATTCATATTTTTTCTTTAAAAACAACTGTCTCCCTCCTTTCAATGGAAATTGAGAAAGCACAGCAAAATAAAGGAGAGGAAAAACCCTGTAATTTGCTTTTGGTATTTTAATATATGTTATAAATACTTAAGAAATACTGTGTTCATTTTTTTAAAAAAAGAAACCTTTCCTCTTTTTAAAATACACATTTTCTATTTGGCTTTCCTCTTTTTAAAATAAACATTTTCCTCTTTTAAATATAAATTCCCTATTAGACTCTAGAAACTTTTTGTTTTATGCGAGATTATGAGATAACCCTGTACCTAGATTGTATTATTCTTTCCAGATATGCTGTCTCTACATTAAATTTAATGTGTATCAGAACTGCAAGTCTAAGACTATATTTTTAATGAGTTTTTAGTGTTTTCAGTGTAGGTAACGCTGCAAGTTTTTCCCCAGTTTTAAATCTGTGAAAGAGTTTGCATCTCCACAAAAAGACTGTTTAGCACTTACCTTTATTCTGTCATTTAGCAAAATTATTTTGTGATTTCAATATGCTGGAAAATCTCTGAGGATAATTTCTTTCAAATTTTCTGTCCCTGTTTAATACCAGCTCAATGCTTTGCACATTTAAGCATGGGATGAGTTTTAGATTTAGTTAGGTCATACATTAAGTTTTCTGTTTTGTACTAGCTCCAAGAAAATAGAACTGATTAGTAATAATTGGAATGTCATAAATTCTTTTTTTTAAATTAAAGAATATACTAAAATTCTTAGTAAAGCACAGATAAAAATTTAGATAACCTTTTCATCCACAACTCAGATTTGAATTAATTTTTTGTCACATTTGTTTCATTTCTAGCTCTTATTTCTCTCTCAGGAATAAAATGTTACAGGAACAACTAAGACTTTATTTCTCTTTTCCCTTTCTTACTCTTTCTTTCCTTCTCTCCTTTTCTGGAGGTAACCACCTCTTTGAAACTGATGTGTGTGCTATCCTGCCTATTTTTCCTACATTTGTTCATGCCATATTCTAGAATATTGGTTGCCTGAATTTTTTTAGGCAGCACTGTTTCTGAGATTTATCCGTGATCTTTGCACATTTAGTATATTAAATGCTTTTTATAGTTCTATTATTTGACTCCGCCAGTTAATTTATCCAATGCCCTACTGATAAGGTTGTTCACAATTTAAGTTGTACTCTAGTGAACATCTATGTTTCCTTGTACACGTGTCAGTCTTTTAGTATGGCTTATGCTTAGAAATGAAAATGTTTGATTGAGGAGATTGTACCTCTTTGAGATTACTAAATATTGCCAAATTGCCTTCTCACATTGGTTGTATAAGTTTATATCCCTACCCAGTAATGCACGTGTATCTACTTTTCCAGATCCTTTCCAAGTCTTAGTCTGACCTTAATTCTTTACAAAAATTGAAATAATTATTGTTTTATTTATAATTGTTCTTATTTAGATTTTTTTCTTTATAAGGATTCCTTTTTAATTTGAATATTGTTACATAGGGTGTATCTTTTCTCTGTAGCATAGTTTTATCTTTGTATGTAATCTATTTTGTCAGAAGTTTAATTTTCAGTATGGTCCTGTTTTATCAATTTCTTCTTGTGATTTCTGCTTTTTGTGTCTTGAATGAGAAAATCATTTTATCTTGTTCTGAAAAGATAGTTTCCTATCATTCTAAAAGTTATCTTTTTTCATATTTAAGTAGGAGATAGGAATCTTATTTACACTTGCCTACTTTATATATGCTCAGATAATCTGGCTGTGTCTATTTGTGTAGATCTGGGGGTGATTTCTGTTTTTCTTTTACATTTGCCATTAAAATTTAGAAAAGTTTCAAAATATATTATTTACTTACTAGTTTAGAGTCTGGCAGTACACCATAAGCATTTTGATAATACTACTAGTGAGTCTTTTAGACATAAGAGTATTGGCAATATTAGTTTATGTTTTAAAAGTAAGCAATATCAGACTACTTTGCTGTGTATGATCTGTTTTCATTGGTATGTTGGAAGCATTTCTGCTTGTGAGAGTTTTTTTTTCTTAGCAATTTTTAAACAGTTGTGGTTCTTAAGCAAAATAAATGTAGTCTAACAGCAAACTTATATTTAAGATACTGTACATAAGTTCCAGATAATTGGTTAAAAAAAATCCTTGTCTGTTTTTGTTTTGTATATTTCCTCTTTGGATTCAGTGTTTCTGGACTTTAAACTTGGAAGATCTTTATTTTCCTTTCTTTTTTTGTGAAATAATAGGCATGGCTTTGTGGCATCCATATTAAAAATGGGTAATTTTCCTTATGGTCCCTGTCTTCCTGCTGGGTTGATAATGTTTTGATGTATTTTTCTTTTGCTCTGATGAGAGGTCTGCTGCTGCTGCTCTGACATATTCATTTGGATGAATAATTATAACTTGCACAATGTCAAGC
This sequence comes from Canis aureus, assembly GCF_053574225.1. Taxonomy (NCBI): domain Eukaryota; kingdom Metazoa; phylum Chordata; class Mammalia; order Carnivora; family Canidae; genus Canis; species Canis aureus. The sequence continues at coordinate 61,499,537 of NC_135621.1, read as the reverse complement.
TGAAGATGGTAGGGTTTTGTGCGTCATGACAAGCCTAGTAGCCAGTGCAGGTGTCTCACAGCATGATCAGCAACAGCCAGTGTATTCTGGCTCAGAGGAGACATTTAGAGTAGTAAGAAATCAGCACCAAGGGCAAGGCTGCTGCTACTACTGCTGCCGTGATCTGTGCCAAAGAAACACAAAGTGCTTCTCAAAGACAAGTGACTACATACCTCTTTTCAGATATTTACTTTGCTTACCCAATAAATTTTCTTTTATAGATTTAGCATAAAATGTAAGAACATCTCATTTTTATCTTATCTTTTTTATCTTCTAGCATCACAGATCCTCCATGTATCTTTAACAACCTGCTACCTTTTGGACTTTTACATATGGATCATATATGTGAATTTTGTTGACTAATGATACCAGAAAATACTCTAATGTAAGATTTTAAGTGCTCTGATACTGGGGTATGTAAGAACAAAATTAATTTATTCTAGGTCACTGACCAACCCTAAATAGTTGTTAATTGGGGTTCCTAGGGGGTGCAGTCAAAGTGTCTGACTTGGCTTCAGCTCAGGTCATGATCTCAGGGTCTTGGGATCGAGCCCTGTGTCAGGTCCTGCACTCAGCGTGGAGTCTGCTTAGGAAAAACTCTCCCTCTGCCCTTCATGCCTTGCTCTCTTTGGTATGCACATGCACTCTTTTTCTCTCTCAGGTAAATAAATCTTTAAAAAAAATATTGCTGTTCTACATGTAAATGTGCCATTAAGTGCAGGTTTGGTAAAGTATCCTTGCCATGGCATTTGGAATTTTCAGATTTGGTATAATATAAAAAGCAGTGGTCTTTATATATATATATATTTTTTTCTTTTTATCATAGAAATCTCCTATTCTTAGAATAATGCCGTGAATACAAGAACAGTAAAATTAATAATGAAGCCTCTGGCTGATAAGCTGATGGTGAATGAAGAATTCATGATTAAAGGAAACAGTCCTATTACATAGCAGGGAGCATGATCCATTAGTTAGAGCAGCAGACTAGCAGTTGGGTATCTTAGGTTCTGTTTACAGTTCAGTCATTGACTTAATTGTATAATTTCAAACAAGTTGTGTGACTGCCCTTTGCCTCAGTTCATATGTGTATGGAAATAATGAACTTTTTCTTTTTTTATGGAGATGTTAAGAAAAATAAATTTGATTTAAAATAAACAGTGTCGGGGGGGGGGGTGGAAGAACCCTCAAAATCCACTCTAAGGATCCTGTGGAACTTCTTTTTGACCCAATCCTAGATTATCTTTTGTTTCATTTATCTCTTTGCTATCTTTGTTGGAGAACTCCTAGTACTAGACTTTTTTGTTCATTCTTAAGTTGGTTAATTAAATATGCTTTGGGTGCCTGGGCATTTTATTGTTGCCATAGTAGTAATGTTTAAAAAATACATCAAAAGGACCAAAAAGACCTGAAGGACCAGAAAAGAAACTGAATACATTATTGAGGTCATGTGATATGGTAGGAGGAGTATCAGTGTGATCTATTGGACTCAGTAACCTATTAACCACCTATCTTCTTCTTTTTCAATAATGTATTTTAAAAGTATCCTACACTGATTCTTAACAAAACAAAACAACCCCCCCCCCCCCCCCCCAGAAAACAACAGTTGAGAAAAGTTAAGGAAGTATCCAATCACCTTTAATGCCTTCATTTAGAATTTGGTTCTCATTAGATAATAGCTTTGAAACTATGCTTGTCACTTAAAATATTTGTTTTTAAAACATCATTGATAATGTTTTACATTTATTCAGGTATTCCTTAGAATTATTTAGTTTTTAATTACAATTAGGTTTACATTTATCCATCAAATTAAGAACTGTTGTAGACATAACCAGTTCCTAGATTGTGAACACATTTATTTAGGTCACTCAGTTAAGTAGCAGTGGTTTCCTAATCTACATTTTGCGTATTTTTGTTGATTTTTTCCTAAATATTTTAAAATTTTTTCTTGCTACTGTGAATGCTTTCTTAAAAAATCATATTTTGTAGTTTACCATGTGAATATGGGCAAGCTATCTTCTTTTTAAAGTTTTTACTTTCATTAGAGTTACACAAGAAGATAGTTTAACCTAACCTAGAGTTAGATTACAGCGTTTTTTTTTTTTTTTTTTGGTGCTGTTTTCTTTTTAGACCAAAGAGCATCTCCTTGCCTCCTTCCCACCTTTTTCTCCTCTGTGGGGTCAGTGACTTTTGGTGTTATGATCTTTATATTATTACACGCTCTTATAATTATACTGCCTTTTGTTTGCTTGGTGTTTAGCCATTATTATTAACTTTCCCCTATAGATGGGTTTGCTATTTTTTCTACCTGTTCCCACTTCACACACATGCATGCTTCCTATCTACCTGTTTTTCCCAAATATTTATCTTTTATTTTTATTTAATTTTTATTTTTTTATATGGAATGCTTCACACATTTGCATGTCATGCTTGTACAGGGGCCATGCTAATCTCTATCTTGTTCCAATTTTAGTGTATGTGCTGCTGAAGTGAGCACCCAGTTATCTTAATTTTGATTATATCAGTACTCCGTATTCACATTATGAAAGTGTATGTATACTATGCAGAGATAAGCCATTTAGTTAACTATTATTTTTCCTTTGTTACCTTGGTTTTTGTTAATCCTAGAGTTAACCGTTATCTTACTTTTCCATTTCTGTAGTTTTCTCTATACATAAAACTCTTTCAGACCTCAGTTTTTTCTCATTACTTGTCTATATCTCCTCTTAGCCATCTATATTAGGTTTTCCCTTGGCTTTACTTTCTGGGAAATTTCATGAGATTTACCTAATCACTTTCCTGTTGAATTTTTTTTACTTTTGTCATGTTAATTTTTAAGAGCTTACTTCATAGTTGTACATTCTTTTTTCTCCAGAGATACTATTTTTCCTTCTCTGAGTAGTTTGTTTCCTTAAGTTGCTCTTTTGTGTGTGTGTGTGTGCTTATAATCTTTGTGTTTGCTTGTGATTAAAAATCAGATATAAAACGTTGTTTGAAAGCTCTGAGTGCATAGATGGGGCTTGCCAACTGTGAACTTTATTGTAAAGTCATCTGACTGTATCTCATGATGAGGAATGCCAAATGTCAATACCTTTAGTTCTTTTTGAAAGATTGATTGGTTGGTCTGATTTCTTGGAGAAGACTCTTCCACCTTTCTGTTTTTGAGCAAGCAGAAAACATTCCTCTGAGGTATAAGTTTACCAAGGCTGGTGGACAGGAAATCACAGCCTGAAGCACTTAACCTGATGGCATCTTTTGTTAGCGCTGAACATCATGTAGCTGTTGAAGGCCTGCCCTGAAAGCATCTCTCTTTATTATCAAAGAGCAGGTAATGAGGATATATTTGAAGCTAAGAGGCAAAAAATGGTATCCTAGTTATCCTTGGTATTTTCAGACTTTTAAATTTGGGCCATTCTTAGTTATGTATAGTGGTAATTTTTTTTCTTTTTTCCTCAGTTTTGTTTGTTGCTGATGTATATAAATCTATTTTTTAAATGATTTTCTACCTAGTAGCCTTGTTAAACTTTTATCTAATAACTTATCAGTAAATTCATTTGGATTTTCTATGAACATAATTTTCTATGAACATTTGTAATGGCAGTTTCATTTTCTTCATTCTCAACTTTACAGCTATTTTTTTTTGCCTTATTGCTCTGGCAAGACTTTCTAATACCATATGAAATATAAAGAGTAAACCCAAGCATTCTTATCTTGTTCCAGACCTCAAAAAAATAAAAAAAGCTTTAAAATTTTTATTAGGTAGATTTATGTGTCTGTATTTCTTGTACTAAAATCCTTTAACAATAATTAATAGAATTTATTTAGATTTCTAGTTTGCTGAGAGTTTTGTTGTGAATGAAAGTTGAATTTTGTCAAATATATTCTTTCTGTTAAGATAATCAAATTTTTTTCTCCTTTAATCTGTTAATGTGGTGAATTAATTGTTTGATTCCTTAATGTTAAGCCAGTCCTGTGTTCTTGAAATATACTCCAGTCACACTGTATTTTATATTTATCTATTGCTCACACACATGTGATCTCCAATGTATATTGTATATTGCCAGATTATATTTCTTATTCTTTTTTAGGAATTTGCACCTATGCTTATATGAGCAATCCCTTTGTTTTTCTGCTTCCGAATTTTGTTTGTGTTGCCTCTCCAGTTCTTCCTGTTTGTGAGACTATGCCTTAAAGGAGAAACAGCAACAACATAGTTTTAGGGAGTTTTATGGAGGGACTGTGATAGATGTGTGTATTTAGTCCACTTTCCTTACCTAGTAGCTTTTACCCTCTTTTCATAGAATACTAAATGTGTAGTTAATACTTTATTTGACTTCTGTTGTATAAACTAGTTGTGAACATGAAATGTTAAAATTTTTTTTTATTGCTTTCACCAGTGGGCTACTAGTTAAATAGAAGTATTGAAATTCCTAAGTAAGTATGTGAAATATAAATGGGGTTTCACATTTCCAACTATTGGCAAATAACAATAGAAATAAATCCTTTTATTTTCCCACCCATTTCTGTAATATGGAGAGGATTAGTATGGGAAGTTCAGGGTTCCTTGGACCTTCATAGAACTTAGGTAGGATTAGTAAGAAGAACTTACAGAAGTCTACTAGGGAAGTTATATCCTATTTTTAGTGCTTTCTTAGATGAAGTTGTATAGCTGCCATGGTCAAGTCTTTCTTAATAGTTACCTTGAAAAAGTACATAAACAGAAAAGCAAGGAGCAACATTTTTCAGTAGGAAACAAATGTAACATACATTTATTATTCCACCATATGTGGAGCACTGAGCTAGATTCTGAGGCTGTTAAGGTGAATAGACAGGTTATAATACCTAGGATTGGCTTTCAGGATTAGCTTTTGGTCTGATGAGGCAAGAAATATTTTAAAAGATACTTTCAGTAAAATGTGTTGAGTGTTTTGATGAGCCGTTTTGATAAGGTAAAGAAGATGTAATCTAACCTGATGTGGTCAAGCAAGTTTTCTGGATAAGCTGTTACTTGAGCTCAGTGTATCTTTAGGAATGAGAAGTTAGGCTTGGGAGGAGAGATGATACTTCAGGAGAGAACTGCATTAGCCAAAGAACAAATACATGAAATTATAGGAGATGATGCATGAATTACACAGCATTTGGTACTTTTTGGTCAGAGTTAGAGATAAGACTGGAGCTTTTGCTAGAATTAGGCAGAGCCTGGTATATAAGCATACCTTGTTTTATGGTTCTTTGTTTGTTTGATTGTACTTCACAGATAATGGTTGTTTTGTTTTTTGTTTTGTTTTATTTTTTAACAGATTGAAGGTTTGTGGCAATTTTGCCTTGAGGAAGTCTGTTGGTGCCATTTTCCAGTAGCATTTGCTTACTTTGTGTCTCTCACATTGTGGTAATTCTTGCAGTATTTCAAGCTTTTCATTATTATTTGTTATGATGATCTGTGACCAGTGATCTTCGATATGACTATTATAATTATTTTGAGTCACTATGAATTGCACCCATATAAGATGGTGAACTTAATGTATGTGTTTTGAACACTGTACATACTTCACATTCGCCTCATTTCTCTCCCTCTTCTTGGCTGTCCTCTTCCCCAAGACACAAAAATTTTGAAATTAGGCCAATTAATATGCCTGAATGGCCTCTAAGTGAGAGGAAGAGCCACCCATCTTTCACTTTAAGTCAAAAGCTAGAAATGATTAAATTTATGAGGAAGGCATGGCAAAACCAGGATAGGCCAAAAGGTAGGCCTCTTGAGCCAAAAACTTAGCCAGGTTTTGAAGGCAAAGGAAAAGTTCTTGGAGGAAATTAAAAGTGCTACTCCAGTGGACACACAAATGATAAGAAAGCACAACTCTTTGCTGATGCAAAGTTTCAGGAGCCTGGATAGAAAATCAAACCAGCCATGGTATTCTTTTAAGCCAAAATCTAAACCAAGGCAAAGCCATAATTAACTCTTCAGTTCTGTGAAGGCAAAGAAAAGGTGAGGAAGCTTCAGAAGAAAAGTTTGAGGCTTGAGATTGGTTCATGAGGTTTAAGGAAAGAAGTCTCTGTCTAGCATAAAAGTGCAAGGGGTAGGAGCAAGTACTGATATATAGAAGTGATAGCAAGTTATCCAGATCTAGCTAAGATAGTGAATGAAAGTGGCTTCACCAAATAATATATTTCCAGTGTAGACAAACAGCCTTCTGTTGGAAGAAGATGCCATCTACGACTTTCAGAGAGAGAAGGCAATGTCTGGCCTCAAAGTTTCAAATAACAAGTTGACTCTTGTTAGGGGCTAATGCAACTGGTTACTTTATGTTGAAACCAGTGCCCATTTACCATTCTGAAAATCCTAGAGCTCTTAAGAATGATGCTAAATCTACTCCGCCCATGTTTTATAAATGGAATAACAAAGCATGAGTGACAGCACACGTATTTACAATATGGTAAGAAAAAAAAATTTCTTTTAAAATATTACTACTCATTGACAGTGTTACCTGGTCACCCAACAGCTCTGATGGAGATTCATGTTTTCATGCCTATTACACAACATCCATTCTGCAGCCTATGGATCAAAGGGTCATTTCAACTTTCAAGTCTTATTTAAGAAAGAAATTTGTAAGGCCAAAGGTGCCATAGATAGTTATTCTTCTGATTGATCTTGGCAAAGTGAATTGAAAACCTTCTGGAGAGGATCCACTCTTCTAGATGCCATAGGAACATTTGTGATTCATGGGACAGGTCAAAATATCCATATGAATAGGAGTTTGGAAGAAGTTGATTCCAACCCTCTTGGAAGAATTTAAGAATCTTGAGACTTTAGTGGAGGAAGTAACTGTAGATATGGTAGAAATAGCAAGAGAACTAGACTTAGAAGTAGAGCCTGAAGATGGGACTGGGTTGTTTCAATCTCATGATCAAATTTTAATAGATTGGAGTTGTTCTTAGTAGTGAGCAAAGAAAGTGGTTTTTTGAGATGGAGTCTATATCAGGTGAAAATGCTGTGAAGATTGTTGAAATGACAGCAAGGAATTAGGATATTACATAAACTTAGTTGAGAAAATTGTGGTAGGGTTTGAGAGGATTGACACCCATGTTGAAGGTTGTGTTGTAGGTAAAATACTATCAAACAGCATTGCATGCTACAGAGAAATGGTTTGTGAAGGGAAGAGTCCCTTAATGCTTCGAACTTCATTGTCTTATTTTAAGTAATTGTTATAGCCATCCCAACGTTTAGCAACCACTACTCTGATCCATCCACTGCCGTCAACATTAAGGCAAGACCCTCGTCCATCAGAAAGATTATAACTCTGAAAGCTCAGAAGATAGTTAGCACCTTTTAGCAATAACATATGTCTAAAAATAAATAAATACTTTGATTAAAAATACATTATTGCTAAAAGGTGCTAATACAGGGTAAACACTTATTTTAAGCACTTTGAATATATCAGCCTACTGCCTTCTGCTTTTCAAAATTTCTGATGAGAACTCTGATTGTTTTTGAGGGTCCCTAGTGTCTGATAATTTGCTTCTTTTTCCAAAATTCTCTGTCTCTGGCTTTGAAAGCTTGATCATAATGTGTCTTGGTACAAGTCTCTTTGATTTCATCTTGCTTGGACTATGTTGATCTCTTGGAGGTTTATATTCATGTCTTTCATCAAAATTGGGAGTTTTAAGGCATTATTCAAATATTTTCTCTGCTACTTTCCCTACAGTGCATACATTGGTCAACTTGTCCTGCAGTTCTCTTAGGTTCTGTTCACACCTCTGCATTCTTTTTTCTTTATGTTGCTCAGATTTGATAGGATCGTTATGTCTTTAAGATCTCAAATTCTTTTGTATGCTCAAATTGGCCTTTAGATTCCTTTTGTGAATTTTCCATTTCAGTCATTGTACTTTCAGCTCCAAAATTTCTTTTTGGTTTCTTTTTAGGTCTTCTTTCTCATTGTTGATATTTCTGTTTTGTTAATACATCATTTTCTTGACTTTCCACATCTCTAATTTTTAAAGCATAGTTAAGACCATTTTTTTTTTTTTTTCAGATTCTTTGTTTAGTCTACCCTC